>NW_026652278.1:51631188-52035553 GCF_009828535.3 Hylobates moloch
TTCTTTCTTTCTTTCTTTCTTTCTTTCTTTCTTTTTTCTTTCTTTCTTTTTTCCTTTGAGAGGGATTCTTGCTCTGTCGCCTAAGCTGGAGTGCAGTGGTGTGATGTCGGCTCACTGCAACCTCCGCCTCCAAGGTTCAAGTGATTCTCCAGCCTTAGCCTGCTGAGTAGCTGGTGTTACAAGAGCCCGCCACCACACCCGGTTAATTTTTGTATTTTTAGTAGAGACGGGGTTTCACCATGTTGGCCAGGCTGGTCTCAAACTCCTGACCGCGGGTGATCTGTCCGCCTCGGCCTCCCAAAGTGCTGAGATTACAGGCTTGAGCCACCACACTTGGCCCTGTTCATTTCCTTTTATCCTGAAAACACATATTACATCTCTACTGTATATCAGAAATCAGTTTGGGATAGGCCAAATAGCCTAAGAAGGTGTGTACTGGAAGAGAACATATAATTATTGCAAATCTATGTTTGCATGGCTATATAAATAACTTAACCACACAATATATAGTTATAGGAACGTATATCTTGAAAAAACAGACCTTTTATATAATCAATAGTTTAACTTTCCTTTGAAAAAGCTAATCACATATTCTCAATGCAGGTTTTGCCATCTCCAAATGAATGTGATTTTTTTTTAAATGAGTGAACAAATGATGATTTTTTTAAACACCAAATCATGTGTAATTATAACTGCTCAGACAAATGAGGACAAGGAGCAATGGAATAAAGTCTAGCTTCTGAAAACAATTAATTTTCATACACAGAAGGGTATATGTCATAAATTAAGAACCTGTAAAGTCACCATGAGGTAACTCTTTAATATCTTATAAAACAGAAACTGAATAAAGTAACTCTTTGGAGTTGTCATGATGTGATATCAAGTTTCTTGGGATTTCTGCATATCTTGTATACAAAAATAGCAAAAATGTTTAGATAAATGTGATTAGCAAAAGACAACCTACATTTGGTCAGTGCTGTGCTTACTTACTTCTACCTCAGGTTATATAACAAGATAAAAAGTTGCAACCTCAATGAACAAAAGACAAATCACAAATTCATTCACACTCACTGACACATGTCCCTCATATATTGGAGCCATTCTACTCCAAACTCATTAATAAAGAAAATTCTCGTGATTGACTATCAGAAAATAAATTTCATTCTATAGAATATATTTGAATAAAAATTAATAGTATTGTAAATTGAATCATACACAATACAAAATACTGACATTAGAAAATGTTAAATATTTTAATGTATTATTGCTAAGGAAATAAAAGCATACATCTACATATAAAATTACATATGCATATAAAAGCATATATATACATATAAAATTATTAAATGAGATGGAATTATGTTTTACTTAGACACTCCTCAAATTTTCTTAAATATTTATTTCTTTCATTTGGTAAAGATGGAGTCTCATTATGTTGCTCAGACTGGTCTCAAATTCCTGGCTTCAGGCAATCTTCCCACCTCAGTTTCTCAAACTATTGGGATTACAGGCATGCAGGCATGACCCACCTTGCCCAGCCAAATTTTCTTAAATATTTATTTTCGTTCTTCTTTTCCTTTTCTCTCTTTCTTTCTTCTTCTTCTTCTTTTTTTTTTTTTTTTTTTTAAGATGGGGCCTCACTATTTTGACCAGGCTGGTCTAGAACTCCTGGGCTCAAGCAACCTTCCCGCTTCAGCCTCTCAAATTGTTGGGATTACAGGTGTGAGCCACCATGCCTGGCCTCCAAATTTTCTTAAATATGTCTAATTTAACATGATTTTGTTTTCCAGAACTTTCTATCTTTGCAAGTGATAAGTTTTTATTTCTGTTTTTTTTCTAATTCATTCAGATCAGATGTTAAATCAATTGACAATTAAACACTTGTGCTACATAACTTTGTGCTGATTCAATGTGAAAATTTCCAGATTGGCCACACATACTCATTAAAACTAACAAGAGCTCCATTTTTAATTCCCTGTGTGCCAGAATGAATATTGCTCCCTAGCATTCAACAGCCCTTAATTTTTTCTCATTTTTTCCTGTTGTGCCAGCTGCTAATAACTGGATCATGCCATTCGCTTCTTTCACAGAAATACCTGAAGATAAAAGAAAGGAAGTAGTTTCTCTTATGTGGGATTTAACTATGATATAATTAAATTTTCTGTACAAAAATACTCATATATACAAAACTGTTTTAATGTTCTTGTCTGGTGTTAATTTTTGAACTGTCATTAACATTAACAGTCAATTCTTTAAAAATCTCTGTTCCAATTCCAAAAATCTATTCGACATCAAAATTCTTATCTCTCAAATTTTTCCTGAGAGAAAAATGAAATGTGTGTGATGGATGAAGCACAGTGAGATTAACAAAATGGCTAAATATATTCATACTAAAAGTAGGAAAATGCTTTCCAGGGCAGACTATGCACTTTTATTTTTATGAAACATTTGTCTTATAGTTGACTTGGTTACATGTTTGTCTTTCAAAGCAGGAAAGCTTCATGAAGGTCAAAATATAATCTCTTAAAATCGTTATCTCACCGTCATTGCAGGACTCACTGTTAGATACAGAATAAAGCACTTGGATTTTTTTTCAACTTTCCTATGAAACTTCTGATACAACAGTGTTTAAGAGGAGATAAATTTCAAAGAGGCAAGAAGCTTTCAGAGAAGGGCTGAGAATCTACATTTGACCTGGAAGTCATAACCCCATTCTTGTCGCTGGCTTAGTATCAAGGTTTTTCCTTCAGGTCCTTTAAGGAATTATGAAAATTGAGTAGTACTAGAAGTTAAAGAATTAAGCCAAAGCCGTAGAAAAACAAAGTGTTATGTTCAAAGCCACTAGAATTGAGCATGGAAGAATACCAAATAAGATTCTAAAGCCCAAGAGGGAGGGTAAATTGAAACTTTTCTGTCTGGTCACTTACCAATCTGGACACAGTAAATATGAAGTTCTATATTATTGCAGTTTAATTTGCAATTCTATCATGAAAATGATGCTCATCTGTTTTTCATGTGCTTTTGCATGTTAATTTTTATATAACTTTATTTTTTATAAAGTGTCAGCTCAAGTTTTTGCCTACTGATAATATAATTATTATGTTTGTGTTACAATTTTTAGTTTATGAAGTGAGATAGATTCAGTATAACAAAATAAATATATTATAAAGACTGTAAAAGTTATAAATTACAACACAATATTTTTATGAATACAGATGAAAAATCCTATCCTGTATGAAATGTAAAATTTTCTGTGTGGCAGAACTAAAATCTGAACCCATGGTTACCATGATTATTTCAAAGTGATTGTTCTTAAAAACTGGCTATAAAGCACTTTCAGGAAGGCACATACTGTTCCCCATTTCTCTTAGTAAACATAACAAACAGTGCTGAACATTATTTACAAAACTTAAGAAGACTCTGAAAGATGGAGAGAAGTTGGACTTTCTGGGGATGTCAATACCCAAGGAAGGGCACAGTGGTGAGTTACCTGGGTATTCTTTCTGATTCATATTTTACAGAACTGGAACTGAAGAAACAAGCAACCCAGAAATCCCAATGGGCACAGACAGAAAAGGCCCCACCGAAGGAGTAGGAAGGAAGCAGCATCACAATATAGAAACTTTGAGAAAATAATGGCTCCAATCCAGGCAAGTACCAGAGTAAAACATGCTCCACCCTCACCTACACCAACAAAGGCTAAGTGGGGAGTCTATATTTCACGCTCACTAGGGTGTAAGGACTTACTCATCACACAAACCATGATGCTATCAGAGATAGATAGGCAGAGAGTCAAGAAATTCCCCAAGTAAAAAAACACATTTTGAAGACGGCATGAATTCTATTAGTTTGTATCCCTAAATGAATGGATGTTCTTGTAACACCATAAATTGTAAGATGTACTATTTTTAAAGTACATTAACAAAGAAAAATAGCTGTAAATTTCAATGACAAACTAGCACTTATATGATGCAACTCAATTTCAGATATATTAAAAATATGAAAATAAAGGTGCTGCTTAGAATTTGTAAAATATAGTATACAGTAGGCAGTTTACAAAGCATTTTCATAAGCATTAAAATATTCATCATTAGAACTATCAATTGACTTACGGAAATATGATGTCCAAGAAGTGAAATGATTTGCTAAAATTCTCAAGGCAATTGTGTGGCTAAGCCTGGCCCACAGCCAAAGTTTTCTGACTTCAGTACTCTACGGATTTATATATATTTTTGTAAATACTGTACGGTTCTACATTTATATAGTCCTTGATTAGGTGGTAATAATGGTTGTCAGATAAAACCATGTTAGAGGTTTAATACGGTTCCTGCTTGCAATTTCACTGCATCTGCATTTCTTGTCAATCAGCTATGTGTGCTACTGCTAACTGTAAATATAACCCCTTTTTACAAGATTAACATAGTGACCTTTTATTATGGCCCTTTTACAGCTTTATGTAGAATACATGTGAATATCCACAATTTTTCCCTATGGTGATTTCAATTCAACAAGGAATAAAGACTTGCTATTGGCACTAAATAATTTCATTGAATATATGATTTAAGTTGTTCAATACATTATTTGACTTCTTTAAATATTTATGGATTCAGGATTACTCTTTTTTTTTGGTGTGTCTTCTATTACCACAATCTTAGGTACACTATGTGGTATTATCTACTCATCATCATCATAGTTTTATTGCAATCTTACTATAAGTTATCATCCCATGTTCTGAAAGAGTTTATGTTTCAGAAGGAGATTTGCATTGGTGAGGAGAGAAATAGAAAATTAAAACAAATCAAGGATGTATATGATGCAATCTTTATCTTAATAAATTCTAGTTCCATCGTCCTATTGCCATCTTTCAGTAAATTCTTCCTACCTCTTTCTCCTTTTTTTCTAACACTTCTTAAGCTGGAAAATTAGAACTAAACATAAAAATAGATTTATATTTAAACTATGTGTGTATAAGAAGGCATAATACGTATTAGAATCCTTGTTGTTCTTCCTTCAGGTGTTTTTTTTCTTTTTTTTTTTCTTTTTTTAAATTATACTTTAGGTTTTAGGGTACATGTGCACAATGTGCAGATTTGTTACATATGTGTCCATGTGTCATGTTGATTTCCTGCACCCATTAACTTGTCATTTAGCATTAGGTATATCTCCTAATGCTGTCCCTCCCCGCTCCCCACACCCCACAACAGTCCCCGGAGTGTGATGTTCCCCTTCCTGTGTCCATGAGTTCTCATTGTTCAATTCCCACCTATGAGTGAGAACATGTGGTGTTTGGTTTCTTGTCCTTGCGATAGTTTACTGAGAATGATGTTTTCCAGTTTCATCCATGTCCCTACAAAGGACACGAACTCATCATTTTTTATGGCTGCATAGTATTCCATGGTGTATATGTGCCACATTTTCTTAATCCAGTCTATCGTTGTTGGACATTTGGGTTGGTTCCAACTCTTTGCTATTGTGAATAGTGCCGCAATAAACATACGTGTGCATGTGTCTTTATAGCAACATGATTTATAGTCCTTTGGGTATATACCCAGTAATGGGATGGCTGGGTCAAATGGTATTTCTAGTTCGAGATCCCTGAGGAATCGCCACACTGACTTCCACAATGGTTGAACTAGCTTACGGTCCCACCAACAGTGTAAAAGTGTTCCTATTTCTCCACAACCTCTCCAGCACCTATTGTTTCCTGCTTTTTTAATGATGGCCATTCTAACTGGCGTGAGATGGTATCTCACTGTGGTTTTGATTTGCATTTCTCTGATGGCCAGTGATGATGAGCATTTCTTCATGTGTTTTTTGGCTGCATAAATGTCTTCTTTTGAGAAGTGTCTGTTCATATCCTTTCCCCACTTTTTGATGGGGTTGTTTGTTTTTTTCTTGTAAATTTGTTTGAGTTCATTGTAGATTCTGGATATTAGCCCTTTGTCAGATGAGTAGGTTGCAAAAATTTTCTCCCATTCTGTAGGTTGCCTGTTCACTCTGATGGTAGTTTCTTTTGCTGTGCAGAAGCTCTTTAGTTTAATTAGATCCCATTTGTCAATTTTGTCTTTTGTTGCCATTGCTTTTGGTGTTTTAGACATGAAGTCCTTGCCCACGCCTATGTCCTGAATGGTATTGCCTAGGTTTTCTTGTAGGATTTTAATGGTTTTAGGTCTAACATGTAAGTCTTTAATCCATCTTGAATTAATTTTTATATAAGGTGTAAGGAAGGGATCCATTTTCAGCTTTCTACATATGGCTAGCCAGTTTTCCCAGCACTATTTATTAAATAGGGAATCCTTTCCCCTTGTCAAAGTCAGATATTGTAGATATGGGATCTTTTTTTTTTTTTTTTTTTAGACGGGTCTCCTTCGCCAGGTTAGTGCCGCCTCCTGGGTTCACGCCATTCTCCTGCCTCAGCCTCTCCGAGTAGCTGGGACTACAGGCGCCCGCCACCACGCCCGGCTAATTTTTTGTATTTTTTAGTAGAGACGAGGTTTCACTGCGGTCTTGATCTCCTGACCTCGTGATCTGCCTGCCTCGGCCTCCCAAAGTGCTGGGATTACAAGCATGAGCCACCACGCCCGGCCGATATGCGGCATCATTTCTGAGGGCTCTGTTCTGTTCCATTGATCTATGTCTCTGTTGTGGTACCAGTACCATGCTGTTTTGGTTACTATAGCATTGTAGTATAGTTTAAAGTCAGGTAGCGTGATGCCTCCAGCTTTGTTCTTTTGGCTTAGGATTTACTTGGCGATGCGGGCTCTTTTTTGGTTCCATATGAACTTTAAAGTAGTTTTTTCCAATTCTGTGAAGAAAGTCATTGGTAGCTTGATGGGGATGGCATTGAATCTATAAATTACCTTGGGCAGTATGGACATTTTCATGATATTGATTCTTCCAACCCATGAGCATGGAATGTTCTTCCATTTGTTTGTATCCTCTTTTATTTCATTGAGCAGTAGTTTGTAGTTCTCCTTGAAGAGGTCCTTCACATCCCTTGTAAGTTGGATTCCTAGGTATTTTATTCTCTTTGAAGCAATTGTGAATGGGAGTTCACTCATGATTTGGCTCTCTGTTTGTCTGTTATTGGTGTACAAGAAAGCTTGTGATTTTTGTACATTGATTTTATATCCTGAAACTTTGCTGAAGTTGCTAATCAGCTTAAGGAGATTTTGGGCTGAGACAATGGGGTTTTCTAAATATACAATCATGTCATCTGCAAACAGGGACAGTTTGACTTCCTCTTTTCCTAATTGAATACCCTTTATTTCCTTCTCCTGCCTGATTGCCCTGGCCAGAACTTCCAGCACTATGTTGAATAGGAGCGGTGAGAGAGGGCATCCCTGTCTTGTGCCAGTTTTCAGAGGGAATGCTTCCAGTTTTTGCCCATTCAGTATGATATTGGCTGTGGGTTTGTCGTAGATAGCTCTTATTATTTGGAGATACGTCCCATCAATACCTAATTTATTGAGAGTTTTTAGCATGAAGGGTTGTTGAATTTTGTCAAAGGCCTTTTCTGCATCTATTGAGATAATCATGTGGTTTTTGTCTTTGGTTCTGTTTATATGCTGGATTACATTTATTGATTTGCGTATGTTGAACCAGCCTTGCATCCCAGGGATGAAGCCCACTTGATTATGGTGGATAAGCTTTTTGATGTGCTGCTGGATTCGGTTTGCCAGTATTTTATTGAGGATTTTTGCATCAATGTTCATCAAGGATATTGGTCTGAAATTCTCTTTTTTGGTTATGTCTCTGCCAGGCTTTGGTATCAGGACGATGCTGGCTTCATAAAATGTGTTAGGGAGGATTCCCTCTTTTTCGATTGATTGGAATAGTTTCAGAAGGAATGGTACCAGTTCCTCCTTGTACCTCTGGTAGAATTCAGCTGTGAATCCATCAGGTCCTGGACTCTTTTTGGTTGGTAAGCTGTTGATTATTGCCACAATTTCAGAACCTGTTATTGGTCTATTCAGAGTTTCAACTTCTTCCTGATTTAGTCTTGGGAGGGTGTATTTGTCAAGGAATTTATCCATTTCTTCTAGATTTTCTAGTTTATTTGCATAGAGGTGTTTTTAGTATTCTGTGATGGTAGATTGTATTTCTGTGGGATCGGTGATGATATCCCCTTTTTCATTTTTTATTGCATCTATTTGATTCTTCTCTCTTTTCTTCTTTATTAGTCTTGCTAGCGGTCTATCAGTTTTCTTGATCTTTTCAAAAAACCAGCTCCTGGATTCATTAATTTTTTGAAGGGTTTTTTGTGTCTCTATTTCCTTCAGTTCTGCTCTGATTTTAGTTATTTCTAGCCTTCTGCTAGCTTTTGAATGTGTTTGCTCTTGCTTTTCTAGTTCTTTTAGTTGTGATGTTAGGGTGTCAATTTTGGATCTTTCCTGCTTTCTCTTGTGGGCATTTAGTGCTATAAATTTCCCTCTACACACTGCTTTGAACGTGTCCCAGAGATTCTGGTATGTTGTGTCTTTGTTCTCGTTGGTTTCAAAGAACATCTTTATTTCTGCCTTCATTTCATTATGTACCCAATAGTCATTCAGGAGCAGGTTATTCAGTTTCCATGTAGTTGAGCGGTTTTGAGTGAGCTCCAGCTCCCAGCCTGAGCGACATAGAAGATGGGTGATTTCTGCATTTCTGCTTGAGGTACCGGTTTCCCCTCACTAGGGAGTGCCAAACAGTGGGTGTAGGACAGTCGGTGAAGTGCACTGTGCGCGAGCCCAAGCAGGGCGAGGCATTGCCTCACTCGGGAAGCGCAAGGGGTCAGGGAGTTCCCTTTCCTAGTCAAAGAAAGGGGTAACAGAGGGCACCTGGAATATCGGGTCAGTCTCATCCTAATACTGCGCTTTTCCAACGGGCCTGGAAAACAGCACACTAGGAGATTGTGTCCCGCACCTGGCTCGGAGGGTCCTATGCCCATGGAGTCTCGCTGATTGCTAGCACAGCAGTCTGAGATCAAGCTGCAAGGCAGCAGAGAGGCTGGGGGAGGGGTGCCCGCCATTGCCCAGGCTTGCTTAGGTAAACAAAGCAGCCAGGAAGCTCGAACTGGGTGGAGCCCACCACAGCTCAAGGAGGTCTGCCTGCCTCTGTAGGCTCCACCTCTGGGGGCAGGGCACAGACAAACAAAAACTCAGCAGGAACCTCCACAGACTTAAATGTCCCTGTCTGACTGACAGCTTTGAAGAGAGTAGTGGTTCTCCCAGCACGCAGCTGGAGATCTGAGAACAGACAGACTGCCTCCTAAAGTGGGTCCC
The DNA here is from genome assembly GCF_009828535.3 of Hylobates moloch. Lineage (NCBI taxonomy): Eukaryota > Metazoa > Chordata > Mammalia > Primates > Hylobatidae > Hylobates > Hylobates moloch. The sequence continues at coordinate 51,640,452 of NW_026652278.1, forward strand.
TCACCCCTGAGCAGCCTAACTAGGAGGCACCCCCCAGTAGGGACAGACAGATACCTCATTCAGCCTGGTATCCTCTGAGACAAAACTTCCAGAGGAACTATCAGACAGCTGAATTTGCGGTCTCACGAAAATCTGCTGTTCTGCAGCCACTGCTGCTGACACCCAGCCAAACAGGTTCTGGAGTGGACCTCTAGCAAACTCCAACAGACCTGCAGCTGAGGGTCCTGTCTGGTAGAAGGAAAACTAACAAACAGAAAGGACATCCACACCAAAAACCCATCTGTACATCACCATCATCAAAGACCAAAAGTAGATAAAACCACAAAGATGGGGAAAAAACAGAGCAGAAAAACTGGAAACTCTAAAAAGCAGAGCACCTCTCCTCCTCCAAAGGAATGCAGTTCCTCACCAGCAACGGAACAAAGCTGGATGGAGGATGACTTTGACGAAATGAGAGAAGAAGGCTTCAGACGATCAAACTACTCTGAGCTACGAGAGGAAATTCAAAACAATAGCAAAGAAGTTAAAAACTTTGAAAAAATTTAGAAGAATGGATAACTAAAATAACCAATGGAGAGAAGGGCTTAAAGGAGCTGATGGAGCTGAAAGCCAAGTTTCAAGAACTACGCGAAGATTGCAGAAGCCTCAGTAGCAGATGCGATCAACTGGAAGAAAGGGTATCGCTGATGGAAGATGAAATGAATGAAATGAAGCGAGAAGGGAAGATTAGAGAAAAAAGAATAAAAAGAAATGAACAAAGCCTCTAAGAAATTTGGGACTATGTGAAAAGACCAAACCTATGTCTGATTGGTGTACCTGAAAATGATGGGGAGAATGGAACCAAGTTGGAAAACACTCTGCAAGATATTATCCAGGAGAACTTCCCCAATCTAGGAAGGCAGGCCAACATTCAGATTCAGGAAATACAGAGAACGCCACAAAGATACTCCTCGAGAAGAGCAACTCCAAGACACATAATTGTCAGATTCACCAAAGTTGAAATGAAGGAAAAAATGTTAAGGGCAGCCAGAGAGAAAGGTCGGGTTACCCACAAAGGGAAGCCCATCAGACTAATAGCTGATCTCTCGGCAGAAACTCTACAAGCCAGAAGAGAGTGGGGGCCGATATTCAACATTCTTAAAGAAAAGAATTTCATATCCAGCCAAACTAAGCTTCATAAGTGAAGGAGAAATAAAATACTTTACAGACAAGCAAATGCTGAGTGATTTTGTCACCACCAGGCCTGCCCTAAAAGAGCTCCTGAAGGAAGCACTAAACATGGAAAGGAACAACCGGTACCAGCCACTGCAAAAACACGCCAAATTGTAAAGACCATCGAGACTAGGAAGAAACTGCAGCAACTAACGACCAAAATAACCAACTAACATCATAATGACAGGATCAGATTCACACATAACAATATTAACGTTAAATGTAAATGGGCTAAATGCTCCAATTAAAAGACACAGACTGGCAAACTGGATAAGGAGTCAGGACCCATCAGTGTGCTGTATTCAGGAAACCCATCTCACGTGCAGAGACACACACAGACTCAAAATAAAGGGATGGAGGCAACTGGAAAACAAAAAAAGGCAGGGGTTGCAATCCTAGTCTCTGATAAAATAGACTTTAAACCAACAAAGATCAAAAGAGACAAAGAAGGCCATTACATAATGGTAAAGGGATCAATTCAACAAGAAGAGCTAACTACCCTAAATATATATGCACCCAACACAGGAGCACCCAGATTCCTAAAGCAAGTCCTGAGTGACCTACAAAGGGATTTAAACTCCCACACAATAATAATGGGAGATTTTAACACCTTCAGGTGTTTTTAAGTGGTTATGTATTTTTTGATATTTCGAGAACAGAGAGAAATGCTTTTTATTTTTTTTTTCTGAAACCACCACATTTTAAAATAATCCCTCTTAGGATGTATGTTTTTCATGTAGTTATTTGTTTTTATTCCATTCTCTTTTTCCTCTTAACGTTTATGTTTAAGTCCCACTGATGTTTCTTTCTGATTGATACTCATTTTTAAATGGGATCAGTTGTTTACATGGGTGTGTACAGATATAAGATGGTGTAACAGGAGTGAACTACTGAAGTTGATAGTTTGGATTATTTTGCTTAAACCCTTATCCCATCAGTTTATCATTTTCTTTATCTTGGGTTAATGTATTTGTTCAGTTTTATTTCTGAAAACATGAGTTTGGGATAAATTTTGTGGAACCAGTTTTTCTGTGTAATAATCTAGTAATTACCACTTTCCTTATAATTTTAAAAAAGTTGTTGATTGGATTATGACAACTCCTAAACAATCTTCTTGTTAAGAAACATTTCAGTTAAGGTGGTTGTGAACATTTCACTCAATAATCTGATGTGGCAGTTATGTAATTGCTCAATTTTAATCAGTCATATAAATATGGAAGAGTAAGCTGAAATTTTCAGTAGTAAATCCTATAGATTTCGATAGTAAGTCCTTCATTAAAAGGAGGTAAACCATTCCTTTTTCTGTGGGCGTAAGATTCAGTGGATGTGTTTAGGAAGAGAATAATATAATTTCAAGATATTTATGATATGTTTATATACCTGTCTATGAAAGAGAGATTTCTCCTTGGTCATTATTTTAAAAAGTCACATCCAACCATTCAAGCAGTGCCCAGTTATAGCTCCCACTGCCCTCAATGAAATGGCCACTTTATTTTCTGGCATAATTTAATAAAAATTAGACGATTACAAAACCAAACTTCCAAGGAACCTTCAAAAAGTGAGAAGGGGGAAAAAAAGGCACATTTTGAACAAAATATTAATTTTAATGAGTCATTTGGGTAACATTACTGCCTCAGTTAGCCTGAGCCACTCACTTGTGATGTAAAACAGTTAACGCAATTTCCCTATTCAAATAAAATTAACACTGGTATTTAGTGTTGTTGAAAAAATTTTTGGCATATTTCTAGTTGTCAGTAAACAATCTTGGACTTGGATTTTCACATTTGTTTTAGCAAGTCATGCAATAGTAGTATCTTTAGATGCTGATTATCTGCTACCCTCATTGTGACACAGTTTTGACCCTCGGCAAAGCTGGAAAATGAACGTAGAGACCAAAGATTTTGCAGGCAAATATAGCATGGTTGAAAATACATCCCAAGATTTAAGTAAGGCAAGAACAGCATCCCCATTTTGCTCACCTGTCACTGCATAGTTCCTGGTCATTCTCTTCAGAAAGTTATTAGTAATCAATAAATATTAAACCAAATATGCCACGTACAGTTGGTCCATGTGGGGTTATAACTATTTCCTACACACTCTTGTATGCATTGCAAATGATTATATTGTCTTCTAGTGATGTAACAAGATATTTGGCACCAGGAGAGGGTAATTTTTTAAAAACCCTTTGTTATTGAATAAAAGCATTTAAAATAATAATTATATAATAGTTCAGTAATAATAGTTTCTTGATTTTTTTAGTTTTAAACAATTAATGACTTTAAAATGATAAATTTCATTTAAAATGTATTATTCAGATTCTGTAAAATATTGTATGTATAATTCAAAATTTTCCTCTTAAGAAAGATATTACATCTTGTGGTCTACATTACGTTTTAATATTTAAAATTTGAAACCAAATAAAATCTCTAAATAGTTACAAAGAATGAGTGGATTGAAATAATTCAGATTCTATTTCTTCATCTTTACAACCATTGTAGCTGTTGTGCTGTCTTTATTGATTTTTGAATCTATTATTTAAATGATAAATGGAAGCTAGCACAGGAGTAGACACAAAGTGTATCTGGTATTAGCTCCTAATTACAAAAATACTCTATTCATTAAAGGTTAGTGTCCCTAAGCCCATATTTTGAGTTATTTTGATTAACTGTCAGTTATTCTAATTAATATCCATAAAAACCACAGACTTTCTTAATAGGTAACTAATAAAACATTCTTATGTTAAACATGTATATTTGTTAATACAAAAACATAGATTAATAAAAGTCTTTTACAGCCATGAGGTGTAAAATTTAGAACACAAAAAGATTATATTTCAGGGAAGAATATTACATAATTGGCCTTTTTTAGGCCTGCCTGCACATCAAGATAAGAAAAAAAGCAGACTATAAGTCAATTTTATTATTATTTTAAGGTTTCTAGGCAAAGTAAAACAAAAAGAGTAGCTTCCTCTAAGCAAGAAAATTCTCCAGCCTTGAGACTTTGTCTGCAACATTGGATCTTCCTCATTCTACATGAAATTGTATATATATATATACACACACACACACACACACACATACAGACACATATACACACATGTATATGTATGAAGTTATGTATATAAGTTATATATTAATATCTAATTTAATAATATATTATGATTTATATTTTTACATATATAAATATAATTTCCTATTGGTTCTATTTCTCTGGAGAACCTGGGTAAATAGATATAGATTCTGGTATTGAGAAATAGTCTAGAGGTATAGAAACTTAAAGATAAATTTTCCTAACTGGTTCTTGGATTAATGAGTTCAGGGATCTGGATTTCTAGCTTAAGCAGTGCATAAATGACCTGAAAGCTTCTTTGTGGTTACTAAAAGAAACCCTTATCTCCTGTATCTATCTGTAGGCCTGTATCTATCTGTAGGCTTGCTTTATTGAACAGAGAAACAACCACTTGTGAGTGCCAGATGTTTGCAGCTAGCTGCCTCCACAGCTGGGATTCTAAGGATGTTCCAGCAGCTGCTGAGACCTCTTTTTCTTGGGGATTCTCTCTCCTCTCCTTACCATGGCGTTAGCTGCCTGCAACATTTTGTTGGTGCAGAAAAAATGTGATTGGGAAGTTAATTGGCTTCAGGACTGAACAGGTGTGTATGCCAGAAATCCCATCTCTGCTGTTGAGACTTTTCTTACCGTTTGTACCTAACATAGGACATCTGTGGTACCAATTGGTTTGAGACAATATTTGTTAGCTTTCCAGTCTCTCTCTATGGGAATCCCAAAGACTGACCTAATTCCAAAGGCTAATTGGTTTGGGGGTACTCCATTTGTTCATTTTAATATCTGTGTGTCTGTGATCCTTTACTTTCTTTTCTGGACATGGGCAGCTCAGTTTTCATACCACCCACAAGCCCTTTGGGGCCACATCTTGGGTGACTGGAAGACTTACAGTTATGAACCTATGACTAAAAAGATTTTATTTTATTGAAACACTGCTTGGCCTATGTCATGTTAGATGATAAATGGTGGCCTTTGAATGATTTCCTCCAGGATTACACTATATTACAATTGAAGTCATTCTGTCAAAGGTCTGAAAAATTGGATGATATATCACACGTCTAGGCATTTACGCTATTACACAATAACGATAGCCCATGAAGGATCTAGGTTAATTGTACAGAGGAACAGGAAGAAAGCCTCTTCCTTTCCAGAAAGTAAAACTCAAGAGGAAAGTGATAATTATGATATTGGCCTCATAAATGCCTCGAATCTCTCTCCACCAGTGGCACCAGCCCCTTTGGAACAGATAAATGAGGCTCTGTACTAGGAATGCTGGCCTCATCTCAATATGGCAAGAGAATAAGAATGGTCTCCCCTTCTAAGAAATAGCAAGGCACCCAATTTGGTCAGGATATGACTGTGACTGAAGCAGGGCAAATCCACTAAGACAGTATCCTATCAGTGGATTAAACAATCAAGGGTAGCCTGCCAAATAGTATTGGACCTACAGCCCATTCTCAATGTCTGACTTGTTATTTGGAAAAGTTCCAATCCACCTTTAGGGAGAACCTACAGAGAATGGCTGATCTTTTCACCTACACTTTTGTTAACTACCAACCTGCATGGGAATATGTACAGGCTTTCTTGAGCATCCCTTAAGTGCAGACAAGAAGAGGCTAGTATTAGATAACAGGTAAAGCCAATGAAGAGGCTCCACACCTCTGCCAAGAAAATCCAAATAGAACTCCTGACTTTGAGGGAGCTGTTCCACCCGTGGATCCTAATTAAGGCCCTAATCATGGGAAAATACCCCGGCTGGACTATAACAAAAAATGCATCTTGGCAGGACTAAACAAAGGAGCACCAAAACACAAAAGTTTAAATAAAGTCCAGGCAGTTGTTCAGAAATCAGATAAGGACCGTTCTGGAGTTTTAGAACATAGTTACCAGGCTTACTGCAAATACACCTATGCTGCTCTATAGGCTCCTGAAAATATGAGAATGATAAACACAACTTTCATCCAACAGAATACACCCAATATTAAAAGGAAACTGCAAAACAAGAGGGAGCATTTGAGATGAACTCTCAATTGGTGAATATTGCCTTTACAGTATGCAATGCCAGGGGGCTAGAAGGCTAAAATAAGTCATGATGTACAAGGAAATAGTGGGAAAGGATTTTCTCCAAAGAGAAAAAAAAATCAAAGGCAAATGACAGTCAGAGCAAAGTTCTAGGTTATGACCAATATGCCTGCTGTTAGGAAAAAAGTCACTGGAAATCTGACTGCCCCTAACTGAAGAAAAATCAGAAAGATCAGAAAAAAGGAAAGATAACGATAGGGAAAGGCACATCAGCAGATGGTGGAACAGAACTATGATTCCAGTAATGAATAAGAAAGCCCACTGGGTCCCCTAAATCTTTCACAGTAGATCATAATTTCCCCCTGGAGTGTCTGGTACAATTGGTAGTGGAGAACAAATTGATTGACTTTCTAATTGATATTGACTGGTGCAATTTAGTTGTAAACATTAGAGAGACAGGAAGTACTAAAATGACAGAACCTGTAACAGAGGTCACTGGTAATATGCAATAAAAGGCTTTCCTCCAGCCTCTGGAATCTGGGCTAGGAGATTTGGAGCTGAGACACAGCTTCCTTTATATGCTGGAATATCGAAACCCTCTGTTGGAGTTGAAGGTGCCCAGGGGAACTTCTCTTTGGAGAAGCAGAAGCTTCACCTACAGGTCCTGATGGAACAGGTCCTGCAATTGCACATGCTGATCACTCACCCCAAGGAGAAAAGAGAGAAGCTCTTCCCCCTGGAGAACTACAAATAAGTGAGTAAAAGTGTTTAGGTAGATGAGGCCCCAGGCAAGGCCAAGAATATGCAGATTGTGCACACAAAAATAAAAGAGGGACCTAAGATATCTAAAAAATAAATAAATAAATAAAAAGGAAGGCCTTAGAAGGAATACAACCTGTATCAGAAAAATTTCTGAAGAATGATCTAATTTGTCCCTGCAGGTCTGTTATCTAGGATGGTCTCCATCTCCTGACCTTGTGATCTGCCTGTCTCAGCCTCCCAAAGTGCTAGGATTACAGGTGTGAGCTACCACACCCAGACCGACAATCCTCTTATATTGTTGCTTTTCTAAAAATTTTCAGGCATTGTTATTAAAAATAGAGGAGTGAATTAATTTAAGAAAAAATATAGTGTTGTTATAAAGAACAGTAAGTGGATCTTTTATTTCAAAGCTAATTACACCACAGAATAGGTTTTCTCCATAACTTATTGTTCCTATGGCAATGATTTATCATTTTATGTTTGTATACATAACATCTGAGAATCTAGTAATTAGTTCACTTCTTTGTTATATTTTTCCATGAAGATTTTTGTATGTTTAGAAATGAAAAAAGAGGCAAATATATCTGTTAGCTACTCAAATATAAATCAAGATTCCTTTTAAGGTCATCAGCACTCACAAATGATCTAATAGTCCCAAATAAATACAACTTTTGCTCTGATTGCACAAATAAGCAAAGATCAAATAATATGTTTCTTATTGTTAAGAAAGGCACATACTTCAAATTATTATGTTTGAAGAATGTTGCTATCTTTTGAATAAGAATGACTAGATATATAAGTAAAATAAAATATCATTGTATTCAGAAACATCACTTTTACTTGGAAAGACAGTGGAGTGGTGTTGCCAAGGTTTTCAATGAGAACTGTCCAATTAGGCATTTCACATGCAAACTTCTCATAATTTAACATTTGTATCTTGCAAGTATACAGGATCACAGAATGCTAAATGTAGAGGCTCACTAGAATGATTCCAATCTAAAGCCTTTAAATGATTTTAAAGCTCTTTTATAAAAGGTGACTGAATAATATGCCCAAGGCTCCCTATATCCTGGGAACTTTAATATCTATGAGGTATTTTAAAAAGCAATATTTACTTCTCACAACTGCAAATCACTCATGTAGAAGTCTTATAGAAAATAGAAAAATAATGAAAATTGTCTGCTGAATATAGTGTCTGAACTATGGGAATCTTATTGAAAATAAATGGAAATTCAGAAGTACACATAACCTAGGTCTCCATAAATTATACTTACAAACCGAGAAGGAACCATATTGCCTGCAACTCTGCTTGTTCTCTAATTATGATCTTTTGTACCAATGTCAATTCACCTGTTATGAAGTGATACAGTTATATATGATGTTACCACTGGAAAATAAAATGAAGGGTACAAAGGACATCTATGTGCTATTGTTAAAACTTCTTGTGAATATTTAACTATTATAAAATAAAAATAGTTTTTATAAAACCAAAAATGACAGTAGCAACAACAAAGTTATTTCATTAATTAATGGAAAGAGTTTTATAACCATAGAGTAAAAGCAAGGTTCAAAATAATTTATAATATTTAAATATTTCTCTGGAATTTTTCTCCAGATTTTTCTCCTTCTAAACTCAAATGCCAACTTATCTGGAGCATCATCTACAAATGGGCAGATCTATGAATCTTAGCATTTAGGACTAGGTATGGAGGATTAGGACATGAATGCTATTTGTAAATTAGAAAATGTTTTCTGAGTAGTGTTTATTATTATTATTATTATTAATAGTATTGATAGGCAGACAGACCTGAAGTTTGTGTAGTGGTTTGTTACACAGACTTGGAGTAAAATACAATTTCAGGCAGTAGAGGCAGCCCCTAGTAACAGTAGATGTGTAAGAGAACTGGGGATACACCATGAATCTGAAATATCTCTGTACTGTGCAACACAGAGTGGGCACAGACAAAACTGTGAAAGGAGGAAGTATCAGCTGTGGTGAGTGAGGGATTTATCAACAAAAACTGTCAGTATTTTAACATAGCCTCGGCTCATTTAAGAGTTAACATAGTCTGTTAATCCATTTACAATTTGCATGTCATTTTCAACACTCTCATAAACTGCTAGGAGATATGTAAATTGATGCAGTTTTTTTTGTTAACTGGAAAATGAATTAAAGACCATAGTATTTTTAATAATCTACATTGAATAGTTACGCTCCTAAAGATTTATCCTGAAATCAAACCAAAGCAAATAATTTTTTGAAGTTATCTAAAAAAGCAGAAAATATATATTCATCCAGATATGAAATGCAGAGTTAGTTATAACAAGAAAAAATAAAAACACATGTCAAAAATAGAGTTTATGTTGTAAGCTAAATAATGGCCCCAAAGATGTCAATGTCCTAATCCTCAAAACTGTTAACATGATATCTTCCATGGTAAAAGAAATTTTGCAGAAGTTAAATTAAGAATCTTGAAAAGGGGAAATTATCTTGTATCATCCTATTCTGTTGGCCTAATATATTGAAAAGGGTCCTTATGAGGCGGAAGGCAGGAGATCACAGGAATTGAAAATGCAACCCTGCTGACTTTGAAGATTAAAAGATCATGAGCTAAGCAACACAAGCTCTCTATGGAAATTGGAAGTGCAACAAAACAGACTCCTCTACAGCCCCCAGAAGGAATGCCACTCTGCAGTCCCCATTGTAATCCTTTGACCTCCATAACTGCAAGATAATGTATTAATATTTGTATTGCTTTAAGTCACTAAGGTTTCTTTGTAATTGGCTATTGGTTATGTGAGAGTCTGTGGTCATGATACATTGTTAATAGAACCTTATTTAATTATATGACACTATGTTTATAATACAAAGCCAAGTGAAAAAATAAATCTAGGCCGGGCGCGGTGGCTCACGCTTGTAATCCCAGCACTTTGGGAGGCCGAGGCGGGCAGATCACGAGGTCAGGAGATCGAGACAACGGTGAAACCCCGTCTCTATTAAAAATACAAAAAATTAGCTGGGCGTGGTGGCGGGCGCCTGTAGTCCCAGCTACTCAGAGAGGCTGAGGCAGGAGAATGGCATGAACCCGGGAGGCGGAGCTTGCAGTGAGCCGAGATTGCACCACTGCACTCCAACCTGGGCGACAGAGCGAGACTCCGTCTCAAAAAAAAAAAAATTAAAAAAAAAAAAATCTAAATGTTGATTACAGCAATGTTAATAGAAAACATTACAGATAGAAACCTGGAAACTTACTACAATATTGTATTTATAATTGAGTAGTAGAATAACGAGCATTTAAAGTTTATTCTTTATATTTTCTTTATTTTTCTCTAATAAATAATTACTTATATTAAATAATACAGTAAATCTTGCATAGCTTTTTATGGCACTTAAGAAGAGACTAAAGCTATTTGGTTGGTTTGTTGTTGAATTGATTATTTTTCAGTTGAGCCTTTCCGACTCCTTTCTAATGAGATGATTTAGGTACCTGCTAAGGTTTGGATGTTTGTCTCCTCCAAACCTCATGTTGAAATTTGATCACCATTGTTGGAGGTGGGGCCTGCTGGGAGGTGTTTTGGTTAAATTCCTCATAAATAGATCAATGCCCTCCCTCAGAAGTAAGTGAGTTCTTTATTGGTTTCTTCAAGAGCTGGTTGTTTAAAGGAGACTGGCATGTCACCTCTCGGTCTTTTCTCCTCCCTCACTGTGTGATTTCTGCACAACACAACTCCCCCTCACCTTCTGTCATAAAAATAATCAGCCTAATAAGGCTTTCACGACATGCAAGTGCCCAATCTTGAACTTTCCAACCATTATAATCATGATCCAAATAAAGCTTTTTTTAAAAAATAAATTGTCCAGCCTCAAATATAAAGCAACACAAAACAGACTAAGACTGTACCTGACCACTTCAATTAAAAAAAAGTCTAGCCTTACTTGTAGGGAATTGAGGTATAAATATATTAAAGTTTATTTGATCTTCTTTGGTGGGTGCTTTTTTAAACTTTACTGTCAGTGTATTTCCAGGCCTAGCCAAAATGACATTTCTACTGTAATTATGTATTACTTATTTTCCCAGAGGTGACAGATTTCTACCAAATAAATAACCTACTTCTTATAATGTACACTTATTTTTCAGAAATTAAAGCTAGAAATTGTAGCATTCTGAAACTTGAAAAAAATAAATGAGGATGCTGAGACTTAAGAGGTTAATTTACTTGGCCCGGGATTCTTGTTCTTTTTTGTTTTGGTTTTGTTTTTTTGAGACGGAGTCTTACTCTGTCACCCGGGCTGGAGTGCAGTGGTGTGATCTCAGCTTACTGCAACCTCTGCCTCCTGGGTTCAAGCAATTCTCCTGCCTCAGCCTCCTGAGTAGCTGGGATTACAGGTGCCAGCCACCATGCCCAGCTAATTTTTTGTACTTTTAGTAGAGACGGGGTTTCTCCTTGTTGGTCGGGCAGGTCTCAAACTCCTGACCTCGTGATTTGCCCGCTTGGGTCTCCCAAAGTCCTGGGATTACAGGTGTGAGCCACTGCGAAGCTATTCTACCAAATATTATAAGATGCTCTGACTCTTGCAACACTAGCTAGTGATAAGAAGTAGGGAAGGAAGTAAGAGGTGTGACTGAAATCTAGGCCAGGCTAAAAAAGAGGATTATAAACTTAAACAAGGCTTAACTTAAACAAGGAGGGCATTTAGCAGAATTTGGTTATATTCACTTTCCTATGATTTCCTCATTTTAAGTGGATGCTATGGCATTGGCAAATTCACTGAGTGGCAAAGTTTTGCTAATGTAGATTCGAGGCCATCTCATCTTTACCTTAATTGACTAGAAATTTCAGCCAAAGCATTTGGACACATTACGCTACTAGGCAAAATCACTAAATATTGTATTCCACCTTTCCACTGAATGAGATTTGTAAATAAATGAATAAAAAACATGTTTTAGTTACGTTTGGGAAAAAATTTTACTCCTTAAACTTACTTAAAATGTCTTGCATATTTTATTCTTTTAATTTCCATAGGTTAATTTTAATTGTTTAAATATTGGAATTTTATGATAATATTTTTTGTTTTTCAATTCTGTTCCTAGTAACCGAATAGTAAATAAATTTTACAACTCTTTGAGAAAGCTAAAAATAAATATTTTTCTAATGCAGTATCAGCTTCTTTTTTACTTTTATCAAAGTAAAATATAATGAAGTACTTATAGTTAAAATGGGTAACTAAATTTTGCCATTATTACTGCCATGACACACATATATTTTGGTCAGACATGTTTTGTTTGACTATTATTCATGTTTTATAAAAATTAGTCCAGTTTTAAAAATCAGGAAATTTCACATAGTATATTCATACACTTCACATAATTTAGATTTCAGTTTTTTAAATAGTTAAAATTCTTCGCAACATATGGCTCACAATGAAGGATGGCCACAATCAGAAGAATTCAAAGAAAGTTCTGTTTTAAAAAAACATGCATGCATGCACACAGAAATTTCCCTCAAAGCCCATCAATTATACAACACACGCAGATACATGTATGCACAATTTATTATCTGCTATATCCTTGTATGTTATGGACCTTATAATTGTTTATATTTGGCATCTTTAGGGGTTCACAGTAAATAAAGATATAAAAATAAAGGGAGATTTGCAAAGGGGATTTGTAAAGTTTTCAAATAAAAACTCGCCTTTTTTCACAATTTTGCAAGTATCATTCTTCATTTGTCAGGAAGCATCAGACATGGATTGATATTTGCAGAGAGCTGACACTATGTCTCTCAAATGGGCTTAGAAACGTTCTGTCAACAAGGAGTTAGACTATTATCGTATCTTTATTTATTCTTTTTAGTTTGATCGAGTGTTGACATTGCCTTCAGGCTCTGACCTTTCAATTTGCCAAATAGACAAGCAGGAGGTTAACTGCAGGGCTTTCTGGGGCTTTCCATTAGAAATGGCCATTTATGGTACACAGTAGTAAAGTAGTTGGCAAAAATGGCATGGCTTTTCACAATTGTACGTTTCATAACACTTAGCTAGCACATGATAGTCAATAATTTACTGGAAAAAAAGCTATAAAAGTCTATAAAGGCGACAATTTCTTAACTACAAAGTAAAGTTCACTAGATGTACACTGCAAAAGGCAGAAGTGTCCAGGCATTTGAAGAAACAGATGATATAGTTTTATTTTATAGTAAAGGGGAATGCCATTTGACAGAGGCACCAGGGTGGCAACTGTATTTCTGCAGAGTGGAGTTTGCTATAAGAGCTTCACTGACTGGAATTAAGTGATAATTATATTATAAGGAAATGTATAATAAATACCATCAACACTAACAAAAATGGTTTATTTCATAAAATAAATATATTTAGGAAGAAAAACAATCATCCTGACATCTGCATTTTTAGTTAGTTTACATAGCATTTTCATTTATAATTTCCCATTTCATGTAATTCTCATAAGCCTTTAAAAGAAAAAGAGAAATTTTTACTTTGGAAATGTACTTTCCAAAAACAAAACCATTACAAAAATTATTTAAAATGTACAAAAAGAGAAAAATAAATTACTGGGTGTTCTTCCAGTGAGGTGCTGGGAGACTTTGTCTTATTTATTCTATATTACGGTTCTTCAGGATCAGTAACTGAGATTTTCACTCAGTAGAGATGCAAATAATTTCTGTCCAGTGGAACAGACAATTCCACGGATAATAGTTTATGGTATTTTGAATATTAACCAGTTTTGTATCCAACCAAGAATGATATCCTAAACTTACCCATAAACACTTTGTTTCAAAACTTCTTTTTGGAATATTTTGAACATCTTAGGGATTCGTTAATTAGCGTGTTGCATAAAATCTTTGGTATATGTTGTCTTATATGTGCATGATTTTACCTTTTAGAAAATTATACGTTAAAGGTTCATATTTACATAAGACTAGTAGTATGTCAACTTGTAATACTAAAATCTTTAGGACTCTGGTGACTTCTGGCCTTTATAAACTTTGACAAGCATATTCATTTCCAGCATTCTTGCTTTCTACATTATGAAATAAGATGGATGATATCATATACATATAGAGACACTATTCTCCTCTCAAAAGTGTTACGATATTGTGATTCTAAGTGCTCTATTTGAATAAGGTTGTACTTACTAAGCCATGGTGAAACAAGTAAAAACCCAAATAATCTTTCTTAATCATGGAAAGGAAACATCTAAGATTTAAGTTTATGCCGCTGTTCAAATTTCTCTTATGTAATCCATGGAGCTACAGTTTACACTGAAAAAATAATAGCTATGCAAAACTGACAAAAGAAACAATCAAAGTGGCTGAATCTTTCCAGCCCCATTATTGGTGAATCATAGAATCAATGTCCCTTTTATATTGCTCTTTATTATTCAGTGTTTCCAGTTGTTTCAGATTCTCAGATAGTTAAAGCATGATGGCAAAACTTATCATTTCTTGTACCTCTTTTCCTTTTTTTTTTGAGACGGAATTTTGCTCTTGTTGCCCAAGGTGGAGTGCAACGGCATGACCTTGGCTCACCTCAACCTCTACCTCCCGGGTTCGAGTGATTCTCCTGCCTCAGCCTCCCAAGTAGCTGGGATTACAGGCATGCACCACCACGACTGGCTAATTTTGTATTTTTAGTAGAAACGGGGTTTCTCCATGTTGGTCAGGCTGGTCTTGAACTCCCGACCTCAGGTGATCTGTCTCCCTAGGCCTCCCAAGTGCTGGGATTATAGGTGTGAGTCACCACGCCAGACAAGTTTCGTTTCTTAAAGCTTTTTTTTTTAAATTCAGAATATTACCAGAGGATGACGAGGTAGAGATTAGCCTAAATTCTGCAGGTTAACTTTCTGTGATGTTCACCAATTTAGCTTGGTAATCATTTTACTTAACAGTTTTTCTGATCCCTGAGATTTAAGTCTGACAACATTCAATGCCAAAAGTTCAAGTACAAATTTATAGATATATGAAGAGAGACAGAGAGAGATAAAGCACTTGCTATCAAGAGCTTGAAATACAGGTTAAGAAGTCTGTTTACAGGCTACTAGGCTACTTAGCTGGTACAGTATGATTTTCCTCTCATTGACTATCCCTAAGAAACTGCATTCTGTGATATTGAAGTAACTTCAAGGAAAAATATTTTTAAATAAATTTAAAGAATTTAAATTTAAAAGTACAAAGTAGTTTTCTTTAAAACGAGTACATCAAATATTGTACCTTTTAAGTTTTCTAACTATAAATAGAATAGTGTGGTAAATTGAGGATTAAATGAGGGGATATGTGGAAAGCATTTAACTAGTTAGCACAATTAATAATACAATCTATGCATTCAAAAATGGTGGTGATGGTGGTGGTGGTTGCTGCTGCTGCTATTATTAAATTTTACTAGGTTGCAGTCTCTGTGCTGCTTTACTTGCATTTTCTTATTTCATTCTATAAATAACGCTGTAGGGAGGTACTTTCACCATCCTCAATTCATGAGTGCAAAATCGAAATGAAGAGAAGTGAAAAGAGTTAAAGTCATTTACCTAAAGTCACACAGCTGGTGAATGGCAGTGCCAGAATTAATACGCTTTTGGAGTCAGATTTCATGAGTCTGAAATTTTGACATGAATTTTTTTTTGGGGGGGGAAGTGGTAGGCAGCCTCCAGATGTCCCTCAAAGATTCTTATTTTGTGATATTAATCCTTTGTGTAGTCATCTTGCTCATTGAATAAGACCAACCTGTGTAACCACCAGTATACCATATAAAGAACAGGATATGACTTCTGAAGCTAGTTCACACAAGTGCTTTTGGTGTTGAGTCTAAAAACTTATTACCTAACTGCAAGTCACATAGAGTTGCTCCTATGTTTAGTTCTCAAAATTTTATACTTTTACTTTCTATATTTAGGTCTATGATCTGTACTGAGTTGATTTTTGTGAAAGATGCAAGCTTAATGGTGTCTACATTCATTTTTTTGGCATATGAATTTGGAAGATTTCCCTCAGATTTTATTTTCTGGAAGTTATTGTGGATAATTAATTATTTGATATCTTTTTTTTTTAACTTAAACTTTAAAGTTAAATTCAGCAGTGAAACCAACTAGGCCCAGTAATTTTTGTGGGGAAAGGTTATTATTTATTGATTCAATTTCATTAGTAGGTATAGACTTATTCATATTACTTATATCCCTTTGTGTGAGTTATAGTAATTGACTTTGAGGAACTGGTCCATTTCATCAAAATTATCAAAATTCTCACAAAGAGTTGTTCAGAGTATTCTTTCATTGTTCTTTTAATGCCCATGGTATCAGTAGTAATGGCCCCAATCTCATTTCTGATATTAATATCTTACATGTTGATGCTTTTTGTTTTGTTTAACTTGGTTAGAAGCTTATCAACTTTACTTACCCTTACATAAAAACAGCTTTGGGATTTCTCAAATTTCTCTACTGATTTTCTGTTTTCAATTTCATTGATTTCTGTTATATATATATATTTATTATGCTTACTTTAGGCTTACCTTGCTCTTTTTTCTCTAGCTTCCTAAAATAATGTAATACTGATTTTGTTTTTTTAAATATGTCTTTAATGCTATAAAATTCCTTTTAAGCACTGCTTTTGCTGCATCCCACAAATTCTTAAAACTTGTGTTTCATATCTGTATAGTTAAAAACATTTAAAAAATATATTCTGGGGATTTTCTGTAAGAAAAATCTGTGTGTTATTTAAAGTGTGTTGTTTGATTTCCAAGAATCTGGGGATTTTCTAGCTATTTTTTTCTGATATTTATTTCTATTTTAATTCCATTGTGATTTCATAAACTACTTTGTTTTATTTTTATTATTTTAATAATTTCAAGTAGTATTTATTTACATACAGTGTGATCTACCATAGTGAATGTCCAGTCTCTCTTTCTTCTACTCTTGTGAACCAGTTATCTACGTTTCCCT
This sequence comes from Hylobates moloch, assembly GCF_009828535.3. NCBI lineage: Eukaryota > Metazoa > Chordata > Mammalia > Primates > Hylobatidae > Hylobates > Hylobates moloch. The sequence goes on from NW_026652278.1 coordinate 51,657,458, forward strand.
TTTGAAAATTTTGTAGTTTTTGGATGTGCTGTTCTGCTTCAGTTTTCACTCTTCTTTTTTCCTCTTTACATTTTCACTTGTGAAGTTTGTATTGACCTATTTTTTTTTTTTTTTTTTTGAGACGGAGTCTCTCGCTCTGTTACCCAGACTGGAGTGCAGTGGCGCGATCTCAACTCACTGCAAGCTCCACCTCCTGGGTTCAAGCCATTCTCCTGCCTCAGCCTCCCGAGTAGCTGGGACTACAGGCACCCGCCACCATGCCCGGCTAATTTTTTGTATTTTAGTAGAGACGGGGTTTCACCATGTTAGCCAGGATGGTCTCGATCTCCATGGACCTATTTTTAAACTCACTGATTCTTTCCTCAACTATGTCCAGTCCACTGCTGAGTACATTAAAGATGTTCTTCATTTTTTTTTTTATTTTTTTCTAGCATTTTCTTTGATCTTTTCTTAAAGTTTTCACCTCTTTTCTTACATTACCTGTTTGTTACTGTGTGTTGTCTACATTTCTATTGCAGCCCCTAATATGTTAATCTTAGCTATATTAAATTCCCTTTATGGTAATTCCAACATCTGTCTTATATTTAACTCTGCTTCTGATATTTGCTTTTTCTCTTAAGAATATATTTTTTTCTGATGGTAGTTGCTGTGCAGAAGCTCTTTAGTTTAATTAGATCCCGTTTGTCAATTTTGCCTTTGTTGCCATTGCTTTGACTGTAAACTAGTTCAACCATTGTGGAAGACAGTGTAGTGATTCCTCAGGGATCTAGAACTAGAAATACCATTTGACCCAGCCATCTCATTACTGGGTATATACCCAAAGGATTATAAATCATACTGTTATAAAGACACATGCACACATATGTTTATTGCAGCACTACTCACAATAGCAAAGACTTGGAACCAACCCAAATGTCCAACAATGATATACTGGATTAAGAAAATGTGGCACATACACACCATGGAATACTATACAGCCATAAAAAATGATGAGTTCATGTTCTTTGTAGGGTCATGGATGAAGCTGGAAACCATCATTCTCAGCAAACTATCGCAAGGACAAAAAACCAAACACCACCTGTTCTCACTCATAGGTGGGAATTGAATAATGAGAACACTTGGACACAGGAAGGGGAACATCACACACCAGGGCCTGTCGTGGGGTGACGGGGAGGGAGGAGGGTTAGCATCAGGAGATATACCTAATGTAAATGATGAGTTAATGGGTGCAGCACACCAACATGGCACATGTATACATATGTAACAAACCTGCACGTTGTGCACATCTACCCTAGAACTTAATGTATAATAAAAAAAAATAAAAAAAAGAATATATTTTTTCTTTCCTTTGTCTTGCCTTCTTGCTGTGTCTTAATGGTTTTTATTGAAATCTAGACATGATGTATTGTGTAATAGAAACTAAGGTAAATAGGTCCTTAGTGTGAGACTTTATGATAATTTGGCTCAGAGTTGGCCTGTGTTTAATGTTTGCTATAGCTGTAAGTGACAGATTCTTCTAGTGTCCTTGTTTTTGCCTCTTCTGTTAACTTTTGGCTTCCCTAAGTACTCATGCCCAAAGATAAGCTGTGTCTTGCAATTCTTTTAGCCGTAATCTACTGTTATTACACTGGAGTGCTGTTGTTATAATGGTAAGGTTTGGGGGAGGGGAAAACGCTATAATCTTAAAATTTTATGTCAATGTTTTAGTGAGCTTGTGCCGTATAGACTGTGACCTTCATCAGTTTTTTTTAGCCTCTCCATCCCTTAAGATGACACGGGAAGTTCACAGGGGTCTGGAGAGGAAGAAACACATTCTCCCAGGAGGAGTAAGACTGGAAAAGTACTTTCCTCAGTTGAGTAAGCATTTGTATGGAGTATGCTCTGGGCGTATTTCATTCTTGTTTTTGTTTGTATAATTTTTTAATCTATACATGAATTCTCATAATAGCTTTATTTGTAATGACAAAAACCTGTAAACAATCTGAACGTCTTTCACAGGGTGAATGGTTAAGCAAACTCTGGCAAACCCAAGCAATGGAATACTACTCAGCCATATAAAGGAATGAACTATGGATACATGGAGCAACCTGAATGAATCTTAAAGACATTAGACTGAGTGAACACAATCTCCAAAGGTTACATGTTGTATGATTCCATTTATGTAGCATCCTGGAAATGATAAAAGTGTGGAGATGAAGAACAGATTAGTGGTTGCCAGGGGTATAGTGTCAGTCTAAGTCTGAAGGCTTGAGAACCAGGAAATCCATTGGTGTAACATCTACACTAAGTCCATGTATAGAGACAGAAGATTTATGTTCCAGATCAAAGACGATCAAACAGAAAAAGAGTGAATTCTCCATTACTCTACTATCGTTCTATTCAGGCCTTCAATTGATTGCATGAGGCCCATTCACATTGGAGAGAGCTATCTGCTTCCTCATTCTGCCAATTAAAAGGTTAATTTCATCCAGAAACACCCTCATAGACACCAGAAACACTGAGGATGATGTTTAAAATATCTGGGTTCCTTGAGATACAGTCAAGATGACACACAAAATTAACCACCACATGGTATAAAATTAACCATCACATAAGTATAAGACCATCACTGATCTTAATCAGTTCCCAATTTCTACCTACCATTCTTTGAGCTATTGCTATCATTAATTTATTTTTATATGCTGAAGACACACAATACCTTACTACTATTCTTGCTGTAGACAGTTAATTACCTTTATGATAATAAAAGTGAAAACAAAGTTACCTTGATGTGTTACATTTTGAATTTTCTTTATTACTTGATAGAAAAATACATGACTCCTATAATATTCCTTCTGAGTGAATAACTTCCTTTAACGTGTTTGGCATGGTTAGTTTTCTAGAAAATAATTCTCTTTTTTTCTGATATTGTGTAATCTTGCCTTCAGCTTTTAGTATGTTTTTATGCTATGCTTCAGAGAGGAATTTTCTCTACATTCTCTATGTCTCAGAAATACCCCACCAAAATGTGTTATGTGATGCTTCTTAGTGGTGGTGGGACATATTTACTAATTTATTATGTTTTTATTTATTGTTGTTGTTTTTCGGTTTGTTCCTGATTAAGCCTCATTCTTAGGCAGAAGCTCTGTTTCCATGTCTTAGCGAAGTGTCCTTCACATTTCACCTTGTTCTCCTCAGCTGTGGTTTTGGACTCAGCATGTATTTCTGCCTCTCCCTAGGGGTCAGAGTTAATTTTTATGTTCTCTTTTATCAAGGTGACAGTATGTATTGTTCTTCTCAACACAGTTTAAGGCCTTTGTTTTCTAGAGACATAAGGGAGAGGGAATTAGATACATTTCATTTATTTCCCATAGTAGCTCTTGTTCCCCCTTAGGCCTCTACTATAAGACTCCAGCCTGGGCGACAGAGCGAGACTCCGTCTCAAAAAAAAAAAAAAAAAAAGACTCAACAATCTTTTTTTGAACACCTGGTGAACTCTGTGGAAAAGAGCCAGCAAAGAGCATGTGAAGCTCCCTTGTAACTGTGGCCCCATGAATTCTGTACTCCCTTGCTAACCCACATTTGGCCTGTGTCAAATCGTTAACGGAATAGCAGAATTCTTCTTTCTAGTGTCCAACTACAACCACCCTTGGTCATCAAGTGTTCATATTCTAACTCCTCTTGTAGGCACAAGTGATTTTTTAAGTAGTTGGTTGCCTTGTGACATTAGGTCTCTAATCTCTAGAAAAGTTGTCATAGAATATTGACAATAAGGCTTTTTATTGTTGACATTGCATGTGGGAGCTAGCTTCTTTCCAGATTTCTAAATTCCCAAGCATAATCCAAAAATGTAACTTTTATTTTTTAACAGTGCATGTGTGTGTGTCAGAGAGAGAGATAAGAGGTTTTTTGTTTTTTGTTTTTTTGTTTTGTTTTGTTTTGTTTTTTTTTTTTTTTTTGAGTCAGAGTCTCACTGTCACCCAGGCTGGAGTGCAGTGGCACAATCTTGACTCACTGCAGCCTCTGTCTCCTAGGTTCAATCGATTCTCCTGCCTCAGCCTCCCAAGTACCTGGGATTACAGGTGTGTGCACTACCATGCCCGGCTAAGTTTTGTATTTTTAGTAGCGACAGGGGCTCACCATTTTGGCCAGGCTGGTCTTGAACTCCTGACCTCAAATGATCTGCCGGCCTCAGCCTCCCAAAGTGCTGGGATTACAAGCATGAGCTATGGCGCCCGGCCCAAGAGGTATGTTTTCTAAATCATTGTCAGCAATAACTTCGATAAAAAATGGGAAATAGATACTGCCATTACAAACAAGGAACAACTGACACTTAAGGGGGCAACTGTAAAACACACACTTACACCTGACTTGATGGCTGTCTGTGAACATACAAGGTGATGGTTAACAATATTATCCCTCAGGAAACTGAAGATACAACAGTAATACAAGAGTTGTTTAACTGATGTTAATAATGAAGATTATGAGTCAATTTCTTTACTTTTTGTAGTCATCTTTAGTATCTGTCATGGTAATACATATTCACAAAGATGATGAAAGAACAATCTGTGTCTTCATGAGATTACAGTTAAACATAAGAGATGTTCATATAAACATTTCGAGTATAATATGGTGCCTCATAGAGTTTTTACATGAATTGAAACAAATTGAGAAAGGAAGACCTTAATCCACAGTGCCCATATGGGTCAAAGTGCCCATGAAAATCTCACTTTACAAGTGGTGCCCCAATGTCATTATTAATGACTCCCTTTCAGTCTTTACATAGCCTAGTTTAGAGGATATTACATGGTCACTATACTTTATTCAACGTGAGACCTTGGCTGTTCTTGAAAAATGACTAAGATTTGTGTAATTGAAGGAAAACCCATGGTATAGTTAGGAAAGGATGTAGTCATAAGAGAAGCATAGAACATCATGGTTATGCTTTATTTAATCAATAGAGTCCAAATGATATGATAACATTAAGGAAGATCAAGTTTGTGAAATAGAGAAGTGGGAGACTTTTAAGGATCTTTTATATCGGACTAGCTATGATTTTTCTATATACTAAATACAGTTTAAAAATGAAATTAGAGAGACACATGGTCACATTAATATTATAGATCAACCATTTTACAAGTATGTAGAAGTTGGGTTTAAATTATTTTGCATAATATATAAGGATAGAAAATGAACTCAAAACTCAAATACAGAAACAACCATCATAGAAATCCATTAAAGTATAAAACTCACAGAAACAACAAATACACAAATGAGAAAAAAAAAACATTATCACTACAGAAACACTCTAAATTGTCAGAGTAAACAATAAAAGATAAAGAAAAGAACAAAAGATATACAAAACAATCAGAAAAAGATTTAGAAAATAACAGTAAATCCTATTATCGATATCATTGAATGTAAATAGTCTAAATTCCCCAATTAAAATAATAGACGGACTACATGGGGTTTTGTTTAAATAAAGACCCAACTATATGCTGCCTATAGGAAACTCACTTTACTCATCAAGACACATATGGATTGAAAGTGAAGAGATGGCAAATATATTCTATGTAAAAATAAATCAAAAGCACGCAGGAGTAGCTATAGTTATATCAGAAAAAAACAGACTTTATGTCTCCCATTTATAAAACCATCAGATCCCATGAGACTTATTCATTACTAAAAGAACAGTATGGAGCAAAACCACCCTCGTGATTCAATTATCTCCACCTGGCCCCACCTTGACATGTGAGGATTATGACAATTTAAGGTGAGATTTAGATGAGGACACAGCCAAACCATATCATTCTGCCCCTGGCTCCCCCCAAATCTCATGTCTTCACATTTCAAAACCAATCATGCCTTCCCAGCAGTCACTCAGAGTCTTAACTCATTTCAGCATTAACTCAGAAGTCCACAGTCCACAGTCACGTCTGAGACAAAGCAAGTCCCTTCTGCCTATGAGCTTATAAAATCAAACACAAGTCAGTTACTTCCTAGATACAATGGGGGCATAGGCAATGGGTAAATACACCCACTCCAAATGGGAGAAATCAGCCAAAACAAAGGGGCTACAGGCCCATGCAAGCCTGACATCCAGTGGGGAAGTCAAATGTTAAAGCTTCAAAACGATCTCCTTTGGCTGTTGGTGGATCTACCATTCTAGGGTCTGGAGGATGATCACCCTCTTCTCCCAGCTCCATTGGGCAATACCCCAGTGGGGACTCTGTGTGGGGGCTCTGACCCCACATTTCCCTTCTGCATTGCCCTAGCAAAAGTTCTCAATGAGGGCTCTGCTCATGCAGCAAACTTTTACCTGAACATCCAGGCATTACCATACATCCTCTGAAATCTAGGTGGGAGTTCCCAAACCTGAATTCTTGACTTCTGTGCACCTGCAGGCTCAACATCACATGGAAGCTGCCAAGGCTTTGGTCTTTCAACCTCTGAAGCAACAGCCTGAGTTCTATGTTGGCTCTTTTAGCCATGGCTGGGACACAGGCCACCAAGTCCCAAGACTGCGCAAAGCAACAAGGCCTTAGATTTATTACAGGCATACAAAGATAGTTCAATGTAACCAATTAATAAATGTGATACATCACATCACACAGAATGAAGGATAAAAATCATATGATTATCTCAATAGATTCAGAAAAATATTTGATAAAATTCAACAACCCTTCATGATAAAAACTCAACAAATTAGGCATAAGAGAAACATACTCCACCATAATAAAGACTATATGACAAACTATAACTAACATTGTATTGAATGGGGAAAGCTGAAAGCCTTTCTCTAAGCACTGGAATAAGAAAAGTATGCTCACTTTCAACATTCTTATTCAACATAGTGCCGGCAGTCCTGGCCAGAACATTCAAGGAAGAAAAATAAATAAAGGACATCCAAATTGAAAAATAGAAAGCCAAATTGTCTCTCTTTGCAGATGACATGACTATAGATTTTAAAAAAACCCTAAAGATTCCAGAAAAATATGCTTTTATTTGATAAACAAATTGAGTAAATTTCCAGGATATAAAATCAACATTTTAAAATCAGGAGCAATTCTGTACAATAATAACAAAGTAGCTGAAAAAGAAATCAAGAAAGCAACTTTATTTACTCTGGATACAAAAACAATCTAGGATTAAATTTAACCAATTGGGTGAACAATCGCTACAAGAAAAACTATACAACTGATTAAATAAAAATGGAAGAGGACACAAACAAGTGGAAAGACATCCCATGCTAATACATTGGAAGAATTGTGCAGTAAAAAGTGACCATGCCACCTAAAGCGATCTGTAGATCCAATGGAATTTCTGTCAAAATATCAATGACATTCTCCACACAAATAGAAAAACAATCCTGAAATTTGTATGTGGCTTATATCACACAAATCCCAAACCCAGGCAGCGCGACTTGCAGCTTCAGAAGAGATTCCTTACTTATACTTGAAGTGCGGAGAGGCCAGAGTAAAGAGGACTTGGCTTTGCAACTTGGATAACAGCTGCCCCACAGTAGAACTGGGCACCAAGCAGAGTCCTGAGGCCTCCATTCCAAGACCCAGCTCCTGGGTAATATTTCTAGACATATTCTGGCCAGAAGGGAACCCACTGCCTTGAAAGGATATACCTAGTTCTGGCAGGATGACCTGCAGACTAAAGAGTCCTTGGCTCTCGAATAAACATCAACTCTACTTAGGCAGTACTCACTGCAAGCCTTGGGTGTGACCCAGTGCTGTGCTGGCTTCAAGTGTGACTCAGCATATTCCTAGCTGTGGTGGCCATGGGGAGAGGACCCTTTCTGCTTGTGAAAAGAACAGAAAAGAGTAAACGAGACTTTGTCTTGCAGTTTGGGTACCAGCTCAGTCACAGTGGGGTAGAGAACCAAATAGACTCCTGGATCCCGAATTCCAAGCCTTGGTTCCTGGAAGGCAATTATAGACCTATCCAGAGCTCAAAGGGAGCCTATCACCTTATAGGGAGAAAGCCAAGCCTGTTAACAGTTACCAAAAGCTGAATGAAAAGTCCTTGGGCCTTGAGTGGACATCAGTGACAGCCAGGCAGTGGTCACCACGGGCTATAAAACCAACATACAAAAATTAAAAATAGTTCTATATATTAACAGCAAACAATCTGAAAAAAATCAAGAAAGTAATCCCACTTACAATAGCTACAAAAAAAAGATACCTGGGAATAAACATAACCAAAGAAGTGAAAGGTCTCTATAATAAAAGTTGTGAAACATTGATGCAAGAAATTGAAGAGGACACAAAAAAATGGAAGGATATTCCATATTCATGAGTTAGAAGCATCAATAGTGTTAATATGTCCATACTACCCAAAGCAATCTACAGATTCATTGCAATCGCTACCAAAAAGACAATGACACTCCTTAGAGAAATAGAAAAGAAAAATCCTAAAATTAATATGGAACCACAAAAGACCCAGAATAGCCAAAGTCATTCTGAGCAAAAATAACGAAACTGGAGGAACCACATTACCTGACTTCAAATTATACTACAGGGCTATAATAACCAAAACAGCATGGCTCTGGCATAAAAACAGACACATAGACCAATGGAATAAGTATAGAGCCAAGAAATAAATCCATACACCAACACGAATTCATATTGACAAAAGTGCCAAGAACATAGATTGGAGAAAAAGACACTCTCTTCAATAAATGATGTAGGAAAGCTGGATATCCATATGCAGAAGAATGAACTAGATCCCTATTTCTCACCATATACAAAAATCAAATCAAAATGGACTAGATATTTAAACCTAAGAGCTCAAACTATAAAACTACTAAAGTAAAACATTGAGGAAACTTTCCAGGACATTGATCTGAGCAAAGATTTCATGAGTAATATTCCACAAGCACAGGCAAACCAAAGCAAAAATGGACAAATGGGGTCACATCAAGTTAAAAAGCTTCTGCCCAGCAAAGAAGGCAATCACAATCAACAAAATGAAGAGACAACTCACAGAATGGAAAAAAAATATTTGCATACTACCTATGTGACAAGGAATTAATAATCAGAATGTATAAGGAGTTCAAACAACTCTATAGAAAAAAAACTAATATCTGATGAATAAATAGGCAAAATATCTGAATAGACATTTCTCAAAAGAAGATATACACATGGCAAACAGGTTTATAAAAAGATTCTCAGCATCATTAATCATCAGAGAAATTCAAATCAAAGCTACAATGAGATATTTCACCCATGTTAAAATGGCTTTTATCCAAAAGACAGGCAATAATGAATGCTGGTGAATGTAAATTAGTACAGCCACTATGGCGAAGTGTATGTAGGTTCCTCAAGAAACTAAAGATAGAACTACCATATGTTCCAGCAATCCCATTGCTAGGTATATATCCAAAAGAAAGGAAATCAGTATGTCAAAGGGATATGTGCACTCCCATGTTTATTGCAGCACTATTCACAATAGCCAACATTTGGAAGCAACCTAAGTGTCTATCAACAGACAAATGAATAAAGAAAATGTGGTATCTATACAGAATGGAGTAATAATCAGCCATAAAAAAGAATGAGATCCTGTGATTTGCAAAAACATGGATGGAACTGGAGGGCATTATGTTAAGTGAAATAAGCCAGGCGCAGAAAGATAAACTTCACATCTTCTCACTTATTTGTGGGATCTAAAAATAAAAACAAGCTTATGGTCATAGAAAGTGGAAGATTTATTTTTCAAATGAAAAAAATAATGTTAACAAGGAAGACATTCATGCCAATACTCAATAAGAACTTGGCAAAATAGCCTATATTATAAATATTAAGAAATTATGTAGATTGTGGTGTCACATTATTTTTCTTTTACCTTTCAAAGCTTAATATCACAGACATTTAAAACAGGCTTGCGCTCAAAGGAAATACTCAGGTGTATTTCCTATCCCATTTCGGCAAGTTATAATGATAAAATACAAAGGAAGGAAACTTCTAAAAGCACTGAGATTTGGAGGGGAAAATGAGTTGCGATACAACTCTAAATTCTTAAAATAACCTTCCTTGGAGTACTTTAAATCCCAATGAGATACATAATTAGGCACTTATTCTGTAATTTGAACACTGAAAAACTAAACACTAGCTAATATTTTTGCACTTAGTTCAGGATGTTCATTTAAAAGATAAAACAACCCAGTATCCTGTGATAGGGCTGTGATCCTAGATTGTTTCATCTTTCATAAAAAGCCTCCTTATCAAAAATATTATATTAACTTGCCATTACCTTATTTTTTATCATTCACTCTTGAAATGAAGACTTATCTAGAGGAAGAAGATACAAGAAAACCCCAAACCAAGTCTAAGAAATAAAGCAAAATTGTCACCAGAGTTGAAAATATTATTTGTCCTCTGAATTTTTCTCTATTCCTTTAAAGAGGTGTTCAGATTTCATAGGCCAGCATGAACTATCATCCTTAGGATAATAAAGTATTAGTGTATAGAGTCTTGTTCAGATAATCAAAAATATAAAATGCTACTGAGTTATTACAAATACCAAGGAGCAGCCTAAATGGAGAAAAGAAAAACCAAAAATGAGATTCTTGGTTAGAGTTTAAGGTGAATAAAGAAGTACAATTAACAACAGTGACTAAAACTAAAATTAGTTTTGTCTTCAAAGCATCAGAAATTCAAATACCAATATTAATTGACATTGTTAATTCCACTTATCTAAATAAGATGTCAAAATGTTTGCTCTGAAGTGCTAGACATTAAATATTTTAAGCTTTTTTGGCTATATGGTCTCTGTTGCAATAGCTCAATTTTGACATTGATTTTTTAAACTCCACAGCTGATCCTTTTCTGGGACTTCAAGTACACACCTATCAGATCACTTATTATTGCCCTACAGGTCACTGAGACTGCAAATTCATTCATAACTTTTTTCTTTTTGTGCTTTAAGATAATCTTTATTACTATGTCTTCAAACACCCTAACCTTTTCTTCCACAGTGTCTAATATGCTGGTATTTTCATCCAGTAAACTTTACATTTCAGATATTGTTCATTTTTTCTGTAAAACTTCTATTTAGTTTTTAAAATATATATTCCATTTGTCTCCTTATTATAAGCATGTTTTTTAAGCTAAGTCATAATAGGTGGATTACTTGAAGTTTTATTTTAGGTTCAGGGGTACATGTGCACATTTGTTATTGGTAAAATAGGTAAAGTGCATGTCATGGCAGTTTGGTGTACAGATGATTTCATCACCCAGGTAATAAGCATAGTACTCAATAGACATTTTCAATCCTTACCCTCCTCCGACCCCCACCCTAAAGTAGGTCCCAATATCTGTTGTTCCCTTCCTTGTATCCATGTGTTCTCAATGTTTAGCTTCCACTTACAAGTGACAGCATGTAGTATTTGGTTTTCTGTTTGCTTAGGATTATGGCCTCTAGTTCCATCTATGTTGCTGAGTGAGGTTTTTATGACCTTATTCTTTTATGTCTACAAATTATTGCATGGTATATGTATACCACATTTTCTTTATCCAGTTTACTGTTGATGGGCATTGTGATTGATTCCACGACTTTCCTGTCATGAATAGTGCTGTGGTTAACATACATGTGTGTGTGTCTTTACGGTATGATTTCTATTCCTTTGAATATATACCCAATAATGAGATTTCTCGGTCAAATGGTACTTCTGTTTTAATTTTGAGAAACTGCCAAACTGCTTTATATAATGGCTGGATTAATTTACATTCCAACCAGCAATGTATAAGCAATCATTTTTTTTTGTCTGAAATCTTACCAGCATTTGTTATTTCTGACTTTTTTATAATAGTCATTCTGACTAGTGTGAGATGGTATTTCATTTTGTTTTTTTATTTTCATTTCGCTAATGATTAGTGATGTTGAGCATTTTTTTCATGTGCTCGTTGGCTATGTGTGGGTCTTCTTTTGAAAAGTGTCTATTCATGTGCTTTCCCTACTTTTTAATGGGGTTGTTTTTTGTATGTTAATTTGTTTAAATTCCTTACAAATTCTGAATATTGATTTTAAACTAAATGGCGAAAACGATTAATGGGGAAAGGACTCCCTATTCAATAAATGGTGCTGGAATACTGGCTAGCCATATGCAGTAGATTGAAGCTGGACCCCTTTCTTACACCATATACAAAAATCAATTCAAGATGGATTAAAGACTTTAATGTAAAACTTAAATCTATAAAAACCCTGGAAGATAACCTAGGAAATATAATTCTGGACATAGGTTCTGGCAAAGATTTCATGACAAAGGTGTGAAAAGCAATTGCAAGAAAAACAAAAATTGACAAATGGGACCTAATTAAACTAAAGAGCTTCTGTGCAGCAAAAGAAACTATCAACAGAGTAAATATAATAGCTGTTTTTTAAGGTCCTTATTGACTAATGCTTCCATTTCTGTCGCTTCTGGGCTTGTTTCTATTGATGAATTCTCTTCTAAATCTGTGTCAAATTTCCATTCTTTTTATATACTTAGTAATTTTTGATTAGATATTGGAAATTCTAGTTTTATAATGTTGAGTACTTCTATTGTGTTGCCTTCCTTTAACAGTGTTGGTCTTCATTTCATTAGGTGCTTCAGTTTTGTGTCATCTATTTGGACCTTTCTAAGAAAGCATTTTATCTATGTTTTGTCACATCGTCACCATTCTATTCTTTAGCAAGTGATTAGACCCACTACTAAGTCTTTCTGTGGTCTCCACCAAAGGCCCTAGTTATCAGTAATGATTCTCCACTCTGGCTGGATAGAATTCACGTGTCTGTATGATTTCTGATTAGCATCCTGTATTAGTCAGGCTTCTCTAGAGGGACAGAAATAATAGGATAGATGTGCATATAAAGGGGAGTTTATTTAAGGAATATTAACTCACACGATTGCCATGTCCCACAATAGGCCATCTGCAAGATGAGGAGCAAGGAAGCCAGTTTGAGTCCTAAAGCTGAAGAACTTTGAGTCCAATGTGTGAGGGCAGAAAGCATCTAGCATGGGAGAAATATGTAGGCTGGGAGGCTAAGCCAGTCTAGTTTTTTCACAACCTTCTACCTGATGTTTATTCTGGCCATGCTGGCAGCTGATTAGATTGTGCCCACCTGGATTAAGGGTGAGTATGCCTTTTCCAGTCCACTGACTCAAATGTTAATCTCTTCTGGCAACACCCTCACAGACACACCCAGAAAGAATACTTTGCATCCTTAAATCCAATCAAATTGACACTCAGTATTAACCATCACACATTCATACTCCGTTTTTAGCTCCCCTTTCACTCCTTGCTAGGTTTCATGCAGTTTTACCCTATACATGAGTAGCTTAGTATTTACAGAGACTCAGTGGTACCTCTATGAAGATTTCTGGAGTTATTTTTCTGCATAGTTCCCTTCTCTCTGGAATTCTGTTCTACAACTTCCAGTCTCCTAGGACTCTTGAACTTTTATTATTGTTTCCTTGTTACACTGTCTCTAATTTCCTCACTGTCATGTGTTCTGGAATGTTTCTCCAGTCAAAAATCTGCGGTATTATAGGTTTTACCATTTGTTTCCTTTATTTCCGGAACCCCAGTGCTACATTCTGGTGTGAAATTGTTTGTTCATGTATTTTTACAGATTATTGTTTTGATCGTTTACAGTGGAAGGATCACTCTTGTCTCTGTCATGCCATTATAGCCATAAAGAGGTTTTTTTTAAATTAAAAATAATTTTAGTTTTATAATTTTTATCTGTATTATTTTCTAATGTTTTTATTTCTATAGATTAGTGGGGAAAAGATGGTGTTTGATTACATGAGTAAGTTCTTTAGTAGTGATTTATGAGATTTTGGTGCACCTATCACCTGAGCACTCAATTTGTAATTTTTATCCCTCAACCCCTTCCCATCCTTTCCCCCTAAGTGCACAAAGTACATTGTGTCATTCTTATGCATTTGAATCCTCATAAATTATCTCCCACTTATGAGTTAGAACATACAATATTTGGTTTTCTATTCCTGAGTTACTTCACTTAGAATAATAGTCTCCAATCTCATCCAGGTTGCTGCAAATGCCATTAATTCATTCATTTTTATGGCTGAGTAGTATTCCATTATATATACATGTCACAGTTTCTTTATCTACTCATTGATTGATGGACATTTGGGCTGGTTCCACATTTCTGCAATTGTGAATTGTGCTGCTATAAACGTGTGTGCAATATCTTTTTTTGTATAATTACTTCTTTTCCTCTGGGTAGGTACTCAGTAGTGGGATTGCTGGATCAAATGGTAGTTCTACTTTTAGTTCTCTAAGAAATCTCAACAGTTTTCCATAGTAGTTGTACTAGCTTACATTCCCGCCAGCAGTGTAGAAGTGTTCCCTGTTCACCACATCCATGCCAACATCTATGATTTTTGATTTTTTGATTATGGCCATTCTTGAAGGAGTAAAGCAGTATTACATTGTGGTTTTGATTTGCATTTCCCTGATTATTGCTGATGTTGAGCATTTTTTCATATGTTTGTTGGCCATTTGTATATTTTCTTTTGAGAATTGTCTATTTATGTCCTTAGCCCACTTTTTGATAGGATTGGTTTTTTTCTGGCTAATTTGTTTCTGTTTGTTGTAGATTCTGGATATTAGTCCCAACCATGATCAGAGTAAATAGACAACCCCACAGAGTGGGAGAAAATTGCTGTAAAGTGTTTTAAAGTAGGTGTTATATTGGTATTACTAGTTACAGGGTAAGGACAATAAGGAGACATCTTTCTATCTGTTTATTGATTCATACTACTTGTAATATGTTTTATAATTCTGTAATTCATTCTATTTTTGAATATGCTATTGATTTGCAAATTTTAAAATGTTCTAAGAAGAAAACAACCCTTAAGTCCAAATGTATGATTCTCAATCCTATCATTTTTGCTTGGGATAAAATAAAAAGGTAAAATTGTGATTTATCTTAAATTGATCTCTGGTCTCTCCTATTAAAAAGCAAAAGTAATGAGAGGTTTCTGATACTTTCATTTTTCTTTACATCTTATTTTTGGATAGCCAAACCTTTGCCACAATCGACCTTTATGATCATACTGGGAGTTAAGTTTTACTTCATTCCTGCCAGCCCATTTTGGTGAAAAACCAACATATCTCAAAAAGTAGAATGCAAATAGCTTTCAGCATTGGAAAGTTAATTATAATCTGGATTTTCCTTGTGAATATGGTTGTCTGTTTCTTCCCTCTTCCTTCCTCCTTTTAGAGAATTAATTACTCAACAATGAACCTATGCCCTGTTTACTCTGGATTTGCTTTTTGATAGCCTCATGACAGATTATGATGGATTAGATCTCATCAAAGCTGTCCCTTCTGTGTTACTTAGCTATGAATACCACTCTATAAAGTGCTTTATGTCCCCACAGAAATCTAGTTTTTGAATGCCATCCATTGTATTCTGCTCAAGCTAATATCAGTGATCCAACTCCTATATATGTTTTTTTTCTGGTTTATTCTGACTGGCAGTTGTCCATGACATAGTACTAAGTCATTTGATTTGATCAACATATTAAAGAACTCATTTTAGGTTTTAGAAACAAAATAGTTTTATTGTCTTCTCTTTGAGTTTCTCAATGCAAAAATGTATAAAATGAGATTATTAAAGACTGGGGGATGTCCCCGTAACAATTGGTGTGTTTGTCTATGGATAAATTATAGTGAAATGCAAGCATTTCATATATAAAGCATTTTTGTTACTGATTTTTAATAATGAAAACCAGAATGTAGTTCGAAAATATGGCTTAGATTTTAGCATGATTGATTTATTACACATCTCAGATCAAAACTATTCTAGGCCAAAGCAATAAAATGAAAGAATATGTCGATATATTTTTCTTTCTCTTCAAGTATAAAGGTAGCCAGATTCAGCAAATAAAAATGAGAGACACTCAATTCAATTTGAATTTAACAACAAATATTTTTAATGTAAGCATGCCCCAGAGTATTTGAAATATGCTTTTACTAAAAAAGAAATAATCATTTCTCTGAAATTCTACTTCAACTGGAATGTTACCAGTTAAACCATTCCAATGTCAACACATTTTCTATACTATTTTCTGCATAGTTTGAAAAATTATTACAACACGCAAATTATGCTTCTTTTTCTCCATTGCTCAAATACAAACAACAATAACAACAAAAACCCTTTCATTTGCCTAGTTTGTGGATGTTTTAAGGGGTGTATTTTGTGGTATGTCTTACACTGAATTCTTGTTTCCAAGCTGTTTCCCTTCCTAGGATCATGATTTTGGTGAATTCTAGGCAGTAAGCAAGGCCAGCAACTTTGGGGATATCCTCATAGGAGGTAGCTTTTTCTCATTAAATATACAATATTCATTCTCTCATTATAAACTCTGTTGCCTCCACTGTGAATGCTGTCTTCATAATTTACCTCTACCATAAAAAAAAAAATGTTTCCCTTGTGTGATGGTTAATACCGAGTATCACCTTTATTGGATTGAAGAATGCAAAGTATTGTCTGTGGGTGTGTCTGTGAGGGTGTTGCCAAAGGAGATTAACATTTGAGTCAGTGGACTGGGAAAGGCAGACCCACCCTTAATCTAGGTGGGCACAATCTAATCAGCTGCCAGTGTGGCCAGAATGAAGCAGGCAGAAGAACCTTGAAAAGACTAGATTGGCTTAGCCTCCCAGCCTACATCTTTCTCCCATGCTGGATGCTTCCTGCCCTCAAATACTAGACTCCAAGTTTTTCAAATTTTGGACTCTTGGACTTACACCAGTGGTTTGCCAGGGGCTCTTGGGATTTCAGCCACAGACTGAAGACTGCACTGTCTGCTTCCCTACTTTTGAGGTGTTTGGACTCAAATTGTATTCATTCCTCTTCAGCTTGCAGAGAGCCTATTGTGGGACTTCACCTTGTGATCTTGTATTTCAGTACTCCTTAATAAACTCGCCTTTATATATATGTCCATCCTATTCTATCCCACTAGAGAACCCTGACTAATACACCTTGGCACTGATGTCGTTGCCTCTGCTAGGCCATCTTTTTCTATCCTAGTTCTCACCTTCTCATGTTGTAATACATTAATATCATAAATTTTCTCTTCATACCATTTAATACATAAAATTTGGTTAATCCTCATCACTTCTATCCTTTTCTCTTCTCTCCCTAATTTAGAAAGAAAAAAAAATGAAAACAGCTTTAAAGCCATCATGTGGAGCAGAAGAAATCTGGTATCACAGCTATTATAGGAAAGATATGGTATCCAAATGCAGAGTATTGGGGGCCAGGAAAAATAAGGACATCCAGGGCAGGGTAGGCCAGTATGAGGAATTAGTTTCTGAGGGAGAAAGGAAGATGAAATGTGGAGGTTAAGAAGACAAAGAGTGATACCACCTGTTTCCACAAGATAGGGTGGCCTGGCACAGGAGTCAGAACCTGGACAGTGGAAGGAAGGGATGCATGTAAGGGGGAGGGTGGAGCATTAGATATAGAACAAGGAGGGCCAGTCCTTAAGTCTACAGAGGAGAGAATCAGTATGAGGTCTCAGAGCCTGAGCAGGATGAGTAAAACATAAACATGGAGGGGCAACCTAAGGCAAGTGTCAGAGCCTAAGCAAGGTTAACAGGGTGTTTACACCACAGAGGCATAATAGCACAGATGTCAGAGACTGAAGGTGGAGAAGGAGAGCATCTGTGTTATAGTCAGGGCAGTGAGAACTCCAGGATTTGTTTATATACAGGAAGGGTTATCAGATAGAACAGAACAACCAGTTAAATTTGGTGTGTAACATCAAGGTGAAATCTCATGTGCACTATGAAGTTTGGGTGATAAGGATGTGCCAATGTAGGTTCAACAAATTGTAACAAATGTACCACTGTTACGCGAAATGCTAATAATGGAAGAAGCTGTAAATTCCTGGGTGCAGAATGTGTATGGGAAATCTCTGTACCTTCCACTAAATTTCTTTGTGAATCTAAAACTGCTCTACAAAACAGTGTCTATTAAATTTGGATTTCAGATAAAAAAGAGTGAATCTGGAAGCTCCCATACAGAAAATGGCTCTAAGTAAATATATTGGTGATAATGGGAGTAATAAAAGTTGGGTTTTTAGGTGCAGAAGAGATATACAAATTTACAGATGTACAGAAATTTACAAATATGGAAAAAGAGAACACTGCAATGGTAACAGTGTTGGGAACAGTGTATAACCTAGAGTTCTTCAATATATGTAAGTTAATGCACACTTACAGACACGTAAACACACATACATACACACACATATACATATACATATACATATACATAGATATATTCCCTGGCTCTGTTCATTTAGAGGATCTGGGAACAGTGCTACTGCAATAGCAATGTGTAAAACTAGCACCCGATCCTGACTTCTAAGTATTATTTTACATTACAGTGATTCGGGACTTCTTATAGATATAGTTAAGTCCAGGCCTGCGACAAAGAAAGTATATGATAAGCCTCATATATTCTGTTTTGCCAATACTAAAAAAAGTGTTCTAAAAATGATGGAGATATGGCAAAAGACATAAAATCACTTTAAAGGAACTATTACTGTACAAATCTGGAAGAACCTTATTCTCAAACTAAAAATAATATTAACATATTGATATGGTTAGGCTTTGTGTCCCCACCCAAATCTCGCCTTGATTTGTATTCCCCATAATCCCCACGTGTCAAGGGAGAGACGAGGTGCAGGTAATTGGATCATGGGGGCAGTTTCCCCCATGCCATTCTCATGATAGTGAGTTCACAAGATCTGATGTTTTTATAAGTGTTTGGTGGTTCCTCCTGTGTTCATTTCTCCTTCCTGCCACCTTGTGAAGATGGTGCCTTGCTTCCCAATTGCATCCTGCCATGATTGTAAGTTTACTGAGGCCTCCCCAGCCATGTGAACTGTGAGTCAATTAAATCCCTTTCTTTTATCAATTACCCAATCTCAGACAATTCTTTATAGCAGTGTGAAAATGGACTAATACACAGATTGTCACTGTTTGTATAACATGCAAAAGTATAAGTCCGTATAGGTATAAACTAATAAAGACTAAATTGAAAGTTTGATAAGGAATGAGTACACAATATGGAAGAAACTCCTCAAAGAGAAACTTATTAACTACAAACATAAAATTTTTAAAATTACTCTCTGATTTTAAAATCAGAGAAACCTTGCAAAACACCTCAAGGTAATAAAAGTACAATTTTCAGTAACAGAATAAAACAACATTGAGGAATCAATGAATGGAACACAGAATTATTTCTCTGCTATCCCCACCAAAGTTATCTAACCTTAACCTAATGGTGAGGAAACAGCACACAAACTCAAACTGAGGGAAAATTTATATAACTGTCATATATATATATATTTTTTTTTTTTTTAAGTGTCAAGGTGAGAAATGTTAAAAAAAAAGAGACTATATGATCCTAAATTTGGTGCGTTGACTATAACGGACATTATTTTGACAGCAAGCAAAAAGCCAATATTATATAAGGATTAGGAGATAGTAATATATCAGTGAGGCTCTGGACTCTAATGGTTATAGTGGAGTTGTGTAGAAGAATATCCTTGTTTATAAGAAATACAATCTATGTCTTAGAGGATGATGTCATTAGGTTATTAACTTACTTTCAAATGACTCAGAAAAAAATTTTCTGTACTGTACTTGCAACCTTTCTATGGGTTTCATTTTGGCTCATTTTCCTTAAACCTGCAAAAATAATGTTTGCAGGGAAATATCAACATTTTTTAAAGAATTTTAAAAATTCTAAGCTTGACCTGATATAAAATGTCAAACATGGCCGGTTGCCTGACATGTCTGTTTACCTGTAAAGAAAAAATCCCTAACAGCAAATAAAATGATGGACATTTATAAACCCCAGAGCCTCATACTTTTACATTTTTCAGCAATTATTTGTTGACATAAAGCGGTTTGCATCCTACGTTCCTCAGATAACTGTTCTGAGAGCAAAGAAAACCTGCTATTCCAAAATCAGGTGAAAACAAGCCGAATTCCTATTCTTGATGAAAAGCACTCTTCTTTCTCCCATGTAGATTCTAACAGTCTTCCTTAATGACAATGCTGGGCCTTTTTACTGTTGTTCTTTGTTAATGCTATAATTGTGACTTTTGTAGATTACATAGATGTGAACTTTTCTATTTGTCATTCAGAGAATGTTGTACTAACTATACCAAATTTACCTTAAGTAACTAAAGCCCAAATAATTCTGTTAATTATCATCAATTCGTTCCTTTCTAGTCCTGTTTTACTCACATTTTACCAGAAGAAAGCAAAGCTTTTGGCCACACGACATAACGTAAGTGTGGCTAGGCAACAGAGAAACTTCTGGGTGGTCCAGGAGGCATCCAGTACCACATCTGGATGACCTGGAATAAACCCTGTGCCTCCCTTTGTGCACATTGTATTAGCATTTCCCTCCGGTAGAATTATTGTTGGTTATTTAGATTACATGTAATTGTGAAATAAACTTTACTATTAAACAGTCAAAAAGAAAATGAGTGGAGGAGAACAAGAAGTTTGTGGGCAGGGGCTAGAAGAGAGAAGAGTAGCTGGGAGTTAAACTGTAACTCCTGAAACACTTCTTGAAGGGATTGGATGTGTAGAACTGAACCACTTGGGTGTGAAAGAACTAGATAATTTTTCTCTAAGTAATTATACAATGGCATTTCTTCCATCCATTCCATCTCTCTCTCTCCCATTCTTCATCCCTCCCTTTCCTATTTGCTTTATTTTTCTGTCTTTCTCAATCTATATCTAAATCTATATAAATATAATATATATATATATATATATATATATATTTCCCCTTACCTGTGTTGATGTTTTCCTCTTTTCCTCCCTTCCCTCTTACTCTCTGTTTCCCTTTCTTCATATGCCAAAGAATTTATGGGAAAGTAGTATGATAATGTCATCTCTACTCATTTATGTTAAAGCTGGACCCACTAGTTTCATTCATTTCCTTGTAGGAACTGCTTTTCCTTACAGGTTCTCTCTGCATTTGAGATGTATATACATAAGTCAGTTACACAAATTTGTTTGAAGATGATCAAGCTAAAAGAAGGTAGTAGTGGTTGTTTGCCTATGTACTTTTTACAATATGAGTAAAGAAAATTTAGAGGTAAATATAAGTAGTCAATTTTAGCAATCATGCTGACAAAATTTAAGTTCATGTGTTAAATAACAATACTTAACAAGCAGTATTTAAAGTTTAAGTTACTCTCTGATGTTAACATACAGTTAATGAAAATGTATCAGAATAAAATCTCAATCAGCATTAATTTTAAAATACTAGAACTCAAGAAATAAAAGACTAATCTTAGGCTTTAGATTCTATGTAAGTCCTTAACTAGCATAAAATAATTAACGTTTTATAAATATTTAAGTGAGTATTCAAATTATCAGGTATAACTGGATCAATATTTCTAAGTAAGAAAACATTTATGTTTATTCTCTGTACAAAATAGCCAAAGTGTCTAAAACATATTTTATATTCCTTAGTTATATACTATTATTGTGTTTAAAATAAATGTTTAATTTGGTAACAATTATTTTAATATGCACTTAAACAAATAGTATTTTAAGAAATCATAAAAAGATAACATCTAGGCTTTTACTGAAATTGTTCACACTGCAACCACCGGGGTAGATTTAAACACATTGAGGTAACTGCTTCAAGTGGAATAGTGAAATTAAGAAGATTTTTAAAAAGTTTTTCGAACATCAAGGAATAGAGGTACTGCTGTCCATCATTTTTATGGTTAAAAAGAATGATTGCTTCTATAATTGAGTCTGTTTTCTACTTCTAAGCTATTCTAAAATCTTGTGTTCTTTACTATAAAGAAAATTCTTGAATTCTAATTACTCTGAGAAATTCAAAGAATTGACCATCTATGGAGGAAGTAATAATGTATTTGCAAATTTTAATGTTCCATGCTAATTTACTAGTTGCTGCCTTCCAAATATATTTGTCAGTCTAATTTACTTTCTTTTTTTCTTCATAAAATTATTAGAAATATTAGCATGTCAAAATGTTTATTATGACTACTTTATAATTTGTCTTATCTCTTTATAATCTGTATTTAATAGACAATTACCTAGATTATGAATGCATGCAAAATTTGATCACCTGTATGTGCTGTAAATTTAAAATATCATGATTTTAGGAGCAAAATTAATTTACTTGTGCTAATAATCTCTAATTTGAATTATTTTCTTATGCTTTCCTTAAATATTTTGACTTTTTATGTCTATAAGAAGAGAGTTCCCCCTCAAATTTCTTTAGATGTATGACAGAAGCATGGGAGTTGTAGATACAGAGAACAGAGAAGTGTTGAGAAGTAGATGGCTTTACAGAAAATTATTTCTTAAAGTCATTTTATGCCCCCAGAAGCAGATCATCACATAAGTTGTACTCTTATCCTTTTCCTTTTCTTACTTTCATCCAATTTCATAACATTTATTCACATAAAATATTTTATGTCTTAAAACCTTTTATTCAATTACTAAAATACACCAACCCATTACACTCTGGAAGTTTTTTTGTTTTTTTGTTTTGTTTTGTTTTGTTTCTGTTTTTGTTTTTGGGAAAATACCTTTAAATGTACCCTACTTATGACATCACTCTAGGAATATTTATTTCACTATTTCATTAGAAAATATTTAGATGAGTTTTAAATAATATTTTTATGCTCATCTCTTTACATAGAAAAAGGAAAAGTCACCATTCGCAGGTCTCAAATTCTTCAAAAGATTCATAGGCCCTATGACACTATGAAAAGCAAATGTGTTTCTCTCTTTATATCTGCCCTCATAAGCACATAGAATATGTGCATGATACATAATTAATATATGGTTATTCCTGTAATCTTCACATATGAATATTTGTGAAGTTTTTTTGTTTCTTTATTTAAAAACAAAATAATTCAAAGATTTTTAGGAACTTTTCCAGGGTCATAGGGTTAGCAACTGGCTGAGCCAAATTTGAATGTAAGGCCGGGCGCAGTGGCTCACACGTGTAATCCCAGCACTTTGGGAGGCCGAGGCGGGCGGATCACGAGGTCAGGAGATCAAGACCATCCTGGCTAACGCAGTGAAACCCCGTCTCTACTAAAAATACAAAAGAATTAGCCGGGCGTGGTGGCAGGCGCCTGTAGTCCCAGCTACTCCGAGAGGCTGAGGCAGGAGAATGGCGTGAACCCGGGAGGCGGAGCTTGCAGTGAACCGAGATTGCGCCACTGCACTCCAGCCTGGGCGACAGAGGGAGACTCCGTCTAAAACAAACAAACAAACAAACAAACGAACAAACAAACAAACAAAAAAATTGAATGTAAGTCTTGAGTGCAGCTCCCTTCTCTTAGAGAAAAATCATTACGCCTCTTCTGACTCAGAGGCTCACAGTTCCAACCCACTTCTCTAGCCAAAGTGTTTCCTAGCATGTTGCTTGCCAGAACATCCACACGGGTCCTTCTTTTCCACTTCTCATCCCATGCTACCTTAAGAAACCCTGATGACTCTCTGCCCCCCATGGAAAGACCACTGCCGCATGGAATAAGAGTGCCTCTCATTTCTTTAATCCTATTTGAACCGTATTGCACTAATTTTTATCTTGCTGCTAGGCTACTTGGGCAAGCCTCTTAGTTGCAAAACCCTAGAGATAATATAATTAAATATGCATCCATGTTACAGTCCAGAAGAATGAGGGGAAGCTTAAAGGCAAAAATACCTTACTGACTATATACAGAGCTGTGACACAAGGAAATCTTTAGCTTCAAAGATGCCCAGAAACATGAAAGGTTTTTTGAATGTTTTTCTTCTTAGTCTTGTTTTGTGTTTTGCAAGATTTTTTAGTTAGATTCATTATACCCTTCATCCAAAATTCGGTTCTGTTTTTTGGGAATAAGTTGTGAATAACTACTAAGCAGTATGCAAGGTAATCAAAGTCCTTGCTAGTTTCAACTTTGTTAACTAAAATATCATAAATCAACATAAGCACCATTAAACCAATTATTACTCAATTCATTTGGTCATTTTTATGTCCTTATGCTTATATTTATTTTAGTTTTACTTACTATTAGCATTGTTTACCAGTCCATGAGCAGAGTCACCTCACTCTTGTCCCATGTTTCATACATGCCATGTTTGCTTAAAGGTCAATTTTGCTCTGCTTCCCCTAACGAAAGTTCTTTTAACCTTTGCATAATACATTTAACTTTCCAGCCATTTAATTTTCTTGGAGACTCTCCTCTGAACTCTCTTCAAGTACTTGAGCTGCCTCCATTTATGGAGGCCAGAAAAGTACAATCATTGTATCTCTTAGGTGTTTTTGAAGATGTAGGAATAAAAATAAGTGAAGCACTTGAAATTTCTAAGGATGTGCCTTTATAATGCAATACTTAGAGCTTATTACATAAGTCCCCCCAAATTATTTTAATTCCATGCATATTTTCACAGTGGAGATTCTGTGCTACAAATGTAATAGAAATTTGTCAATGAATGTGTATGCTGGGTGTACGTGTGTGTAACTCTCATCTCCACACACTTAAAGCTCTTTAACTTTTCCATCATTATTAATGGAACTCGATGTGAATTTAAGAAGCTCAGACTTCGAGCTATTTGTTAACTTTCTGACGTCTTTAGAAAAGACTACTTGATTCTTTTACATATTTTTTTGAAAGGAACTTATACATGTTAGTTAGTCATTTCATTATATGATATTCAAAGAAATAACTCAGCACAAATAACGCCCATGGTAGAAAACTCAATAGATTATGTTAAAAGAGCTAGGAGACGTATAATACAATTATGCTTCTAGTAAATATTCATGAACACTTTTGTAATTCTGTTAGGCATATCTGCTGGCACAGTGTTTCCTTGGCACTTCATCTGCATTTGAATGTGTCATAATAATTTTTACTACAGTTATCAGAAAACATTCACAAACCATAATAAAATGGTGTTTTAGAAATATTAACCCTTCAGCCTTTGCAGTACCTTTGAGCTAGACCAGGAGGATTGCAGAAAACCGAGATGGAAAGATTGCTTAAGTCCAGAAGGTTAACATTTAATCAGAAAGCTTTTGTTCATTATAGTTGTCTTTACCTCTCCCAATTCTTTATTGCAAGATTAATTGATAAATATAAGGAAGACCTAGCAAGGTTTAAATAGCCAATAAATTATAGGGCTCTAACCAGATTGAAGAGTAGCAAAAAGAGTGGTAATAAGGGCTGGTTGTGAATCAAGTGAGATCAGGAAAGGGAAGATGGGTCTACTATGTCGCAGCAACTTTTATGTGCCGAATAGTATACTGTCATTAATATAACGGAGGACACTCAGAGGTTAATTCAGCCCACATTAATATCCTAACAAAGTGATCGAGCTGTAATTTGAAAGCCAAATCTGTTTTACTTGAAAGGCCATATTAAACCTTTAAACTAGTTCCTCATTACCAGCTGGTGTAATATTTGATGTGCTGATTAGACAGACAAAAACAAGAAGATTAAGAGACCAAAGAATTACAATTAGAAAATAGACAATGAGAGGGGGCAAATATAATTAGGATATCATTAAGCTTAAGAGCAAAGTATTTATTTACCCCAAACATATGAACTTTAATGTGTTTTCTATTTGTGTCTGAACTAATCTTTCTCTACTTTTTGTTCCAAAGTAAAACATAATGTTCGTTGTTATTGTGTTTATTTTTAATATAATATTATTTAATAATATACTCATTTTTAAATGTGGGCTATATACAAAGATATAAATTAAAATATCAATATAACCTGAAGTTACAGATAACAACTGTTAATATCTTAGCATAAACACTTATAAAAATATGCACATTTTTGTTTGTGTATAACTATAAATATTGTAAAAATTGTTTACAAAAAGTTCTTCATGATGCTTATAGACTACTTTTTTTAAACCAATATAACCTTGTTATCTTTCAAGGTTAAAAATATAGATTTTTATCATCCTTTTGATGATGGGCGTGTATATATATATATATATATGGGTGTGTGCATATATATATATGTATATTCTACCTATATATTAACATTTGTAATTCTATAACAACTTTGAAATATCTTTGGAGACAGGGTTATTAAGCAGATTCGATAAATGCCAAGAAAAATGAAAGCAGGACTATCATTGTCCATATTACTTTATAAAAAATGTTTACCAGTTTTCTATCTTATGCCATCTAATTTTTTTTTTGTGGGGGTGCTATTAAATGGCACAGTTGTTATAAATATGCTGAAACATAAGTTTGTGCTTTCTTGTACAACTATTTTCTAAATGTATTTTTCATGATTGTACTGGTGGGTCAAAAACATTCACATTTTGATAACTAGTTTTCCAAATAGTTTTTTTGATGTATATAGTGTGCCTTTTACCTCACCTACTTATCCACACAAATCATTCTCTGTTTAAAATTATTGCCTAATAAGTAGGATTCAAAAACATAGCACTATTTTAAATTGGTTTTTGGATTATTTAATCAAAAAAATCATTAAAAATTAAAAAAACCCACCTTATGCCACTGTCTACTGGAATTCTTACCTCGATCTTATTGATGCATATGAAATATTTATTTAGAAAGGATATTAACCTATTGTATATCATGTGTGACAATATTTTATCAAATTTGCCTTTACTTTTTACATGTTGAGGATAGTTTTGTTGCATTGATGTTTAAAAGATATTTGAAGTCTAGTCCGTCAGTCCTTTCCTTGTGATTTCTGGCTTTGATGCTTGTGTAACTTTTGAAGGGTGGCCGATAAGCTTGTGAGTTGTGGGTAAGCATAACACCTGCCTCTGGTGAGGGGGAGTGCTGAGGAAAGAGGTGAAGGTTATCCAGGCAGTTTTGAACACCCTAAGGAAAATGATCATGGCTTGACTAGAGAGCTGTTAGAATATGGGCAAGGAAAATAATTCTTTTTTTCAAAGAGTACTACCCTAAAGAGAGCATCTGTGATCATTGCAGACTATAGCCTGAAGTCATTGTCTGGTTTCTAGGATATTTTTTGTTTTCTTTTCTAAGAATATTTTTCTTAGAAAGTATATATATTTGTGTATGTGTCTGTGTGTGTATTCTACATAGGTATTAACAACTGTGACTGGAAAAGAACTTCAGAATATGAAGGGTATTAAGCACATTTGATAAATGTAAATAAAGTATTAAAACGAGATATTCTACACGAGGTTATGGTCCATGTTATACACATAGCCACAACTAGATTTCAGGATTTGCCACTGTTGCTAAACTCTTTTATAGAATATTATAAAATTATTGTTTCACCTATTGCTTTCGCAGTAATATGACTAATATATGAATTATATGTTAGGTCTTCTGTTATGTCAATAATTTGACTATGGAATCAAATCGTATTAAAAAGTTTAATTCTATAAATAGCAGTGCATTCAATTATTTTAACATTTAATAGCATTATAATTATAAGTAACTTAAAATAATTTTAAAGAACAAATATTTGTGACATTAGTATCAGAAAAATACTTTCCTCCAAAATATTTCATTTTTGTTAACCATTAGCTGTCTTCGTGAGGAGCAAGACAAAGCTGAGTTGGGTAATTTAAAAAAAGGCTAACAATGTCTTTTCTCTGTGTGTACGTGTGTGTATATAGAGTTATCTCTGAAAATATGACCTCATATCACCAAACATAACTTTGTAAACACTTTCAAATAAAAATATGTGATGTATACAATACATGTAAAATATGGAAGAAAGAGAGTGGCTATTATTTTATGCCTATTAAATGCTACATCTTTGAGGGTAGTACGGAAGGGAAATGTGGGGTTGGAGCCCACACATGCAGTCCCCACTTGGGCACTGCTTAGTGGAGCTGTGAGAAGAGAGTCACAGTCCTCCAGCCCCCAGAGGAAGATCCACCAACAGCTTGTACCATGTGCCTGGAAAAGCTGTGGGCACTCAATGCCAGCCTGTGAGGGCAGCTGCAGGGGTTGTACCCTACAGAGCCACAGGGGTAGAGCTACTGAAAGAGCCCACTCCTTGCATCAGTGTGCCCTGGATGTGAGACATTGAGTCAAGGGAAATCATTTCAGAGCTCTAATGACTGCGCCACTGGGTTTCAGACTTGCGTGGGGCTCATGGCCCGTTTGTTTGGCCAAGTTCTCCTATTGGTATGGGAACATTTACTTCCATGTGTCATGGAAGTAACTAACTTATTTTTTATTTTACAGACTCAGAGGTGGAAGAGACTTGGCTTGTCTCAGATGAGACTTCGGACTTGGACCTTTGAGTTAATGCTGAAATGAGTTAAGACTTTGGGGGACTCTTGGGAAGGCATAATTGGTTTTGAAAAGGAATTGAGATTTGGGAGGGGCCAGGGGCATAAGGATATAGTTTGGCTCTCTGTCCTCCACCAAATCGTATCTCAAACTCTAATCTCCAGGTATCGAGGGAAGGACCTGGTGGGAAGTGATTTGATCATGGGGGTGGTTTCAATCATGCTGTTTTTGTAATAGTGAGTGAGTTCTCATGAGAGATGATGGTTTTATAAGGGGCAGCTTCCCCTGCACTCTCTCTATTGCCTGTCACCATGTAAGATGTGCCTTACTTTCCTTTTGCCTTCTGCCATGATTTTAAGTTTCCTCAGGCCTCTCCAGCCATGAGTCAATTAAACCTCTTTTGTTTATAAATTACCCAGTCTCAGGCATTTCTTTGTAGCAGCGTGAGAATGGACTAATACAGTGCTCCTATGAGAATCTAATGCTGCTGTTGATCTGACCAGAAGCAGAATTCAGGTGGTCATGCTTGCTTGTCCTCTTCTTACCTCCTGCTGTGTGGCCCAGTTCCTTACAGGTCACACATTGGTACCAGTCTGTGGCCAGGGGTTGGGGACCCCTTACCTACAACAAATATTAATTGATTTACTTGTATGTAGCAAGTAATAGTCTAGTCTGCAGAAAAACAGCAGTAGAAAAGAAAAGAAAGAATCTCCTACCCTGGTAGGACTTGCAGTTAAATAGTGGTGCCGGGATGGAGCTTTTAAACAGTAAGGTGTTTTTGAAATGTAATATGTAAATATAGATAGATGACAGATAGTTAGGTGAATAATATATATACAGCAATGGAGAAGATAAATGCTATTAGTAAGTAGAACAGATTAAGGGAAATTAGAATGCTGATGGGGCAGATTGTAATTTCATATATAGTGGTCAGAATACTTCTTACAGGAAAAAAAATAACATTTAAAGCAACATGTAAAGGAAACAAGGGTTTTCATAAATCCAGATATCTGTGTCCTAGATATCTGGAGGAATCAAAAGATCTGTATCCTGGCTGCTAGGATCCTAATATACTGGCTCTGCAGGAGAATTTTGCTTGGGGGTAATCAAGGGATATCAAGAAGAAAAGTTAGTTTAAATGTAGGAGAAACTGTGATCAAAGAGCAAATGAGAATCAGACTTTATAAGGCCTATGGATAATGCTGAGAATTTCATCTTGTTTTAAGACTTAATTTCCAGTTATTGTAACACAACTCAAAGTAGTTTACACAAAAAGGAGAAATCAAACTGGCTTTGCCTATGTTTTGTTCCCATCACTTCAGGTTCACACAGTTTTCAGGAAGATGGGATACTACAGTTTGACCAGTCTGTATCACGTGACTATGCCTGTGACTGGATGAATGAGCAGTAATTGACATCAAACTAGAACATAAAATGGGGGAAAAGACTTTACCACAAAGGGAGAAGTGTACGTGTTATACAAACTTAATAGTTGGCATTTTTAAATACCTAGGATATTGAGTGAAAGCTCATGTTTTCTTAGACTAAATCCCTTTTTTGCTTATTTTTATCTTTCTTGGGTAAATAACAAGGAATGGGAGTGCTAGGCTATATATTATGTATACATTTAGCTTTATTTAAAAAATCAATAAAATCATAGGGGTGATTTTCCCCATATTATTGTGGTAGTGAATAAGTCTCATGAGACCTGATGGTCTTATAAATGCACAAGCACTCTTATCTGCTGCCATGTAAGATATGACTTTTCTCTTGCTTCACCATTTGCCATGTTTGTGTGGCCTCCCCAGCCAACTGTGAGTCCATTAAACCTCTTTCCTTTATAAATTACCCAGTCTCAGGTATGTTTTTATTAGCAGCATGGGAACAGACAAGTACACCATCTATGTGTAGACTTACGAATGCATACTCTATTCTCCTCCACTGATTTATTTGCCTAATCTTTCTCCAGCACCATATATAAATTATTTAATTTTCTTTTTCCAAACCATGAACTTTTTGGTTTGATATTTTTGTCATACTGTACTGCCTAAGACCTCCATTTCAATGTTAAATGGCACTGATTAAAGTTGATTATTTTACTTTATTGCCAGATCATAGAATTAGTACATTCTGCATTACCAAAAAGTGTGATATTAGGTATACCCTATGACAAGTTGATAAAGTTCTTATTAATTACCAGTTCAATCACAGTTGTTATCATGCTGGATGCTGAATTATTAAAAATACTCATTTTATATTATATTAGTTCCCCATTGATGCTATAGTAAATTACCACAAGCTTAGTGGCTTAAATCAATACAAATTTATTATTTTATAGTTACAGATTTCAGAAGTCCAAAATCAGTTTCACTGGGCTAAAATCATGATGTCAGCAGGCCTGCATTTCTTCTGGGTGTGCTAGAAAAGAGTCTGTTTCCTTTTTTCAGCTTCTAGAGTCTGTCTACATCCCATGGCTTGAGTCACCATCTTTATATTCTCCCTCTGACTCTGATTCTCCTGCCTCCTATTTATAAAGATACTTCTGAACACAATGGCTTTACTCGCAATATCCCATCTCAAAAGCATTAACTTCATCACATAAGAAAATTTTATTTTACCATGTGAGGCAACGTATTCACAGGTTCCAGAGATTAGGGCATGGACATCTCTGGGGAGCTTTTATTTAGTCTACTAAATCCACCTATTAATGTGATTATATGGCTTTTTTCTCTTTTAATATAGAAAATTACATTGATTTATATTCAATTGTTTAATCTATCTTGTAATACAGGCATAAATATCACTTCATCTTGATGCATTATCATTTTTATATGTTGATAGATTTGATTTGCTAATATATCATTATGTTTCTGTACTTTTACTCTTGTAGGGCATTGATCTGTATTTTCTTATAATAGAGAGCTTCTGGTAAGGAAGGGCTCTTTAACACCTCATAAAGCCACACAGAGAGATGATTCCTCTTCCTTCCTCTGGAAATTGCCATGACTGGACAGGACACTCCAAAATGTTATGCCATTTTTCTATGAGACTCCTGAGGAAGCCAATTCAGAGAAGGAGCAGCACCAAAAATATTTAGAGAAAAGAAGAGCTAAACTCTTGACATCTGTGCTTTGAGTCTTCCTTAACACTAGCCTCTTGTTATATGAAATAATGCATCGCCTTATTACTTAGGTTGTAGAATTCTGCTTTTGTTTTTACTTTTCTGTTACAAGACAAGAAGCCAGCCTCATCTGGAATTACATATGTGGAAAGTTTTATTTGGATTATCTTTAAAAACCTGGATTTTTGGGCCTTATTTGTAATATTCCTCACAATTAATTCAAACTGATCAATGCTTAATCAGTGCTTATTTCTGTTCACATATTTATTTTTGTAATATTATACATAAAAAGAAAATAATTGACCATTTTTTTATTTTCAGTATTTTAAAAACAGATGGTTTATCTTACAGGATTCTGATTGTTATCTAATGGTTTCATACTTAGTGAAAATTTTAAAAAGCAAAAACTAAGACTGAGATATAGAAAAGAAATTAGTCTCAACATTTTTTTTTTACCTGATTGGAAGTAAAAGTATAGCAAAAATATTACTATATGTACTAGTCCATTTTTACACTGCTATAAAGATTCTACTGGATACTGGGTAATTTATAAAGGAAAGAGGCTCAACTGACTCACAGTTCTGCATTGCTGGGGAGGCCTCAGGAAACCTACAACCTTGGCAGAAGGTGAAGGGAAAGCAGGCACAAGGCAGCAGGAGATAATTGAGTGAGGGCACAGGAAAAACGTCCATTTATAAAACCATCAGATGGCCTGAGAATTAACTCAATATCATGAGAAAAGCATGGAGGAAACTGTCCCCATAATCCAATCACTTCCCTCCCTTGACAGGTGGGGATTACAGGTCCCTCCCTGTACATGTGGGGATTATAATTCAAATTTGGGTGACAACACAGAGCCAAACCATATCACCATAATAGATTTGTAATTTCTAATATTGTTCCCAAGATATTTTAATATCGTTTTCATTACTTACACAATACTGGGCTATAACAGTAATGTCAAATTTCCCCCATTACAATAACTCTTAGGTTTCCTCTTTATTATTATTATTATTATTGTTGTTATTAATATTATTATTATTATTATTATTATTTGAGAGGGAATTTTCTCTTGTTGCCCAGTCTGGAGTGCAGTGGCAAGATCTTGGCTCACTGCAACCTCTGCCTCACAGGTTCAAGTGATTCTCCTGCCTCAGCATCTGGAATAGCTGGGATTACAGGTGGCCATCACCATGCCTGGCTAAATTTTTGTATTTTTAATAGAGGCAGGGTTTCACCATGTTGGTCAGGCTGATCTTGAACTCTGGACCTCAGGTGATCCACCTGCCTGGGCCTCCAAATGTGCTGGGACTACAGGCGTGAGCCACTGTGCCCATCAGGTTTTCTCTTAAAGCAGGGTTTTTGTGTGTTTATTTGCTTTTTAGTTTTTTGTTTTTATTTTCTGAGGTTGGTCATGGATCAGCTAAGTGAAGACTTGCAGGCTTCATGATACAACTTCTTTGAACTAACTAGTAGTAGTGGCTTTAATAACTTTGACAAAAATCGCTCAGACAAGAAGATTATTAGGCTTATTTAATGGATGATTATACAAACTCAGCTGGACAAAACTCCAGTTTCTAGTCTAAAGTCTGATTTATACGTGCATAATATCAATTGTACATATTTTAAGGAAATTGAGCAGATCTTTCCACCTTGATTATATATGTTCCAAAATCTAAAATACCAGTGCAAGTTTTTTTTTTTCTCTGTCTTGGGGCTTGACTTGTTAATTTCATTTTGTCATTTTTGTTGTTTAAGTCATCTGACAGTACAAGACTTCCAAGGACTGCCATGCCCAAATTTAAATTATGTAATCAAAGTTTAGTTGATATAGATATTCATGGATGATCACTAGTCAGAGATCACTAACTAAAATACTACACTGGGATCCCAAGAGGGCTAAAGAAATGCTAAATTGCAGAACCCAAGATCTAGCATGTCTACTCAAGCTACATCAGTAATTAAATAAGCCAGCTTATTCTAAGTGTTCTGAAATTCCTATTAAAATAAAGCATTTTCTTGATATCAGAAATTTTGTATAAACCATTAAATGTTTTAAAAATAACCAGAACATTTGATATAAAAATAAACTGAAAATAAAACACTTGGAGATTCCAAATTATATTTTCACATAGCAAATTTCCCATTGAGACATAGATTTTTAAGGTGGTTGAAAGCAATTTACTCGGGGGGTAACCATTATATATTGTAACAACTATTCTCCAAGCTATTAACATTAATATAAACAGTTACTATTGACCACTTCTGAGAGCTAATTAATATTCTATCAAAAACAATCAAGGGATTATTGAATAGACTACTTTTGCATATAGTGGCAACTGGGCTGTTTCCTAGAAATTATGACCAGATTCTTATTGATTGTAACGCTTTAAAACAAACTCCGCATCAAAAGTGTGTAGTTTTCATCACAATAAATAACTTATTTTTCCTACAACACAAAGAAAATTAACTTCCATGTGACTTCAACACTAATGTACAGTTAATTGCTCTCCATAAATTATTCATTATAAATTGCATAGACATTAGTTGAGGGTTTCTAATAGTTTCAAGCCACTTAAAAGATACACTAGAAGTTAAGTTCATAGCTACACTTTCAGCTACAGCAATTTATTTTCTACTAGTGAAAGAGAAATATGAAAAAATTATTTAAATAACAGTCTATTTTTTGTATTTCATTCATAGGAAACTACAAAAAATGTTATATTAATTTAATTACATTGTAACAACTAAATTGTGTACAGAGGATACTGTACACAACTGAGTAATGCTCACTTTTCTGGATTTCACACACAAAATCATTCAATTAACCAACTTTTTATTTCAAAAGTAACCTTATGTCTCAAGTGGGCACAAATATCATGATTTAATTGATTTTTTTCATGGTTCATATGGCAGCATCTCTCCTGGTTAAAGGGAGTTAAATTTCTGTTAGAATAAACAAACTTTTCTTAGAAAACTGCTCATTTTTTTTCTTTAAAAAGCATGTAATTTCCAGTAAAATACAGAGGTGCTTTATTTATTTAATGATGTTGAGGTTTCTTAACTAGAAAATGTTTATTTAAGGTTTGTGCAGACTAAGAAGCATGAGAATGCTAAAATTTTAATGGATACTTTATGTGACTACATGTTGTAAATTTTACAAATTATTCTTTCTTGTCATTATCTGGCATTTAATTCAATCAACTAAAGCAACAGCTTTCTTGCTAAAAGACCAGAAAGAAGAGCCCAGCACAACAGAAAATCTCAGTAAGAATGAGACATAGGAGCTTACCAAATCAACCCATTAATGTTGTTGATGAAGTACTGGCTCACAATTACAGATATGACCAGAAACAACATAAATAGATTTTGAGAACCAAAGATCAAACAAAAATCTCAGAGAAGCAACTGAGTGGCATTTATAGGCAAAGACCTGAATAAGACTCCAGACACTTTGAAAACTTTTACCTGACACTGAAACCACAACCTACATAAAGCTGATCAGAATTTGTGGGGTGAGCTCAAGGAGGCGGTTGAGTTCTAAGCCAGAACAAAAATAAAACAAGGTATCTATATTCTACCATAGAGCTTAAGCAAGATCTGCAGTGTCATAACAAAATAATGAAAATGTCTAGTACATAAACCAAAATTATTCAGCATATGGTAGAAACAGGAAAATCTCAAATTGCATGAAAAATTACAATTAAAAATGTTAATGACAAGATGACACAGATATGGGAATTATCTGACAAATATTTTAGAAGAGCTACTTTGAAAGGCATTCAATGAGTAATGGTAAATAAGTGAATAAGAATGCAGTAGTTCTCAGAATATAATATTGAATACTTTTTCTAGTGCTCATTGTTATTAAACTATAGGCATTTTTTAAAATTCAGAAAAGGTTGTTGAATTTTACTCACATCTAATAATATCTATTGAAATATTCAAATCACGTTTCTTCTTTAATCAGTTATTATCAGTTTTCTTACTTTCACTATATTCAGAATAATGTGCTTGCATCTTCATCCATTAATAAATATGAAACACATTTCAGGCAGCAACATTATGATATAAATGTATAGTTTTCTCAAATGGTTAAATTCAAGCAATACTATAGTGTGGCAGAGAGTTTCATGGGCATAAACATGCTCACACATTCAAATACAATGGAAAATTGAGAAACAAATATTTTGTCTTTGTTTTCCATTAAACGCCTGGGAGATCTTTGGAAACCACTTCATTTCTGTAGGTATCAGTCTTATCATCTGTGTAAAAATTGTTTACATTAAACAACCTCCTTCCAAGTACACACTTCCCAGTCTTTTAACATGTTAAGGTTTTCCCTGCGTATACACCTGCTTTATATGTGAAGAAAGCTTATAATCTCTTACCACTTCTATTTAATATTTTTACTAGAGGATTTTACCAATTCAACAGGACAAAGAATAAAGAAGAGGGAGAAGAATGAATAATAGTCATAAATATATGAAAGAAACAATCACAACTATATGTATTTGCAGATTTACATAATTGCACATTTAGAAAATTCAAAAGAATGTACAAAAAACCTGCTAGGTATAAAAAGTAAATTCATAGTCTCAGGATACAATATTAATATGTAAAAATCACTAGGTCTTTACACTAAGAACAAAGTAATTCATTTACTTTAGGAACAAAAATTATATTGAATATACTATTTGTAGTACCACCAAAAATGTAAAATATCTAAAAATATACTTAACAAATATCTGGAAGACTTCTACACTGAAGGTCACAAAACATTGCTCAGGGAAGAAAGGACTAATTATCTGGAAAATTATTACAAGCTTATTGGTGAGAAACCTCAATATTGTAAAAACATGTATTCCTTCAAATTTGAATTAAATCAGCATACTTTTTTCCAGATATGTACAAGCTGATGCTAAAGTTTGTGTATACTTACACAAACACTATTGTAAATACAGAGCAAAGTCGAAGGCATTAGTGTAACATGAATTTAAACTTATTATAATGTTACAGTAAGAGATTGTAGTATCGGAATAAGAATAGTCAAAAAGTTTAATAACTAGAAAAAAATCCACATTCAGTGGTCCAGTTATATTTAACAAAGGCATTAATTAATCTAAATTGGAATAAAATAATTTTTCCACAAATTATTGTGTATCAGTTGCCTATTTATAATTTTTTAAAAGGGGAACAGTGTTAACCTTACATTACTTCATACACAAAAATTAACACATAAATGTACAAGGAAAATTACAGCTATTAAAATAAATTACTGAAGAATATTTAAATTAAAAGTTTGAAAAATATATATGGCTAAATTGCCATATTTAAAAAAACAATCTGGAGAACTCCTAGTTTCTAGTTTAACATATAAGGAGCTCAGAAGATGTGACTCTTTGCTAACAAGTAAAAATCTGAACAAATTGTAAAATTAACAACTCTTCTTAAGACTGTACTGTAATATTAATAAAAGTGAGGTTATAGAGCAACTACTGCCCCATAAAAGTGAGACAGACAAAGTAACACTGAGAATCACAGCTTACCAAAGCAGACATCCATAAGATGAAACTTCTGTGGGAACTAATGCTAAAGTAGAAAAACCTAAAATGTAATCGACAAAATTCCTGGAGACTCAGGGTGGACACGTCTGAGAGTTATAAATTCCAGCTATCAGAAGCCCCCACACTTTAGTGAGTTTTACTAACCGAAGCTATAATAGCATCTAAACATAAATATTGGAGAAAAATCCTCTTATGGTGTGGCAAGGGATAGAGAAAAGGCACTTTTATGAAATATACCAGAGCCTTCTGTTTTCTACCCTTGGGACAAACTATTTAAACAAGGCTTAACTTCCTGGGGTTTTATTAGAGTCTGAAAGACCTGGGGAAGGGAATTAAATATCTAGCTTTCCATGAGGAGGAAGAAAAATACCTAATTCCAGCACCCTCTAGCCATCAACGTTGGAGAAAGGAAATGCCGAACTCCAGCCACCTTAAGCCACCCTGTTTCACTTTACCAAGTAAAATAAGCCAATCAGATAAGGCTACGTACTGTTTGATTTCAAGTACATGACATCCTGAAAAAGGCAAGATATTGGAGAGAATCAAAAGATCAGTAGTTGTCAGGGGTTAGTGGGAAGGAAGGATAAATAGGACAAGAACAGAGAACATTTAGGGCAATCAAACTTTATATATATATATATACACACACACACACACACACACACACAGCCACCCACACACACGTATATGTATATGTGTGTATATATGTATATGTATGTATGCATATGTGTGTGTGTGTGTGTATATATATATATATAGTACTGTGAGTGTGAATACATGTCATTACACATTTGTCCAAACCCATACAATGTGTAATACCAAGAAAGCAACCTAATGTAAACTATAGACTTTGGGCAATAATGGCTTATCAGTGTAGGTTCATTAATTATAAAAAATGCATTACTCTAGTGAGAGACGATGATAATAGAGAACACTATAGATGTTTGGGGGC
Source organism: Hylobates moloch (assembly GCF_009828535.3). NCBI lineage: Eukaryota > Metazoa > Chordata > Mammalia > Primates > Hylobatidae > Hylobates > Hylobates moloch. The sequence continues at coordinate 51,695,379 of NW_026652278.1, forward strand.
AGAGAGTATATGAGAAATCTCTGCCTTCTGTTCAGGTTTACTGTGAATCTGAAACTGCTTTAAAAAATATAGTATATTATTTTAAAAGTAATACAGAGTTCAATAAGCCCTAAAAGAGAGAGCGCATGTTGACTATGATAATTAGTATCTGAGGTATTAGAGGAATGTTTTTATTGTATTATTATTGTTTTTTAATCCAACAAGAGTCAAAAGAATGTTTATTTCTCAGTTAATATATCTTTCCCAGTATAGGGGATACCCCCAAAATACAAAAACAATAACAAAAATCTTATTAAAGGACCTTATTAAGAATATGAACAAAGCAAGAAAAAATATTCACAAATACATTTCTGAACAAAACTTGATCCAGAATATATAAAAACATCCAACAAGTAAATAATTTGTAAAAATTCGGAGTGAAAGTAATGTTCTATAGCTTAGTTGGTATGCTGCTTAAACAGAAATATACATTTGACAAAACTAATCAAACTGTATTCCTAACATACACGCACTTTATATGTAAGCATATCTTAATTTAAAAATTAAGGAAAAAGTAAGTTAATATACATTCCTCTTTATGATTTAATTGAATCATTGCCACCAACTCTAAGCAGCTAGCCAATTCAGTATCATTTGCTATTTTTTTCTCAAAACCATTTAGCATTTAATCAATTTATCAAATACATATCAAATACTTTTTCTAACTGCAAAATATGTACAAATTGGGCCAAACTGACAGTGGAAAAAGGAAATAGAAACAAATTATTTTTTAATAAATGAAAAGATAAATAATTTGTGTATTAGAATATTTCATACAGTATTTTTCCATAAAAATTATACTTAAGAATTTAAAAAATAATGTTGATTTTTTTTGGGTCTGATAAAAAAGAAACAATTTTATATAATTTTACTTTTTGTCTAAATGGTATGATATCCTTAAATTGTTTCCTTTTTTTTTTTTTATTCACCTGGCTTTATTCTTCTTATGTGATTGATAACATTTAAGTTCACTTTGTGGTTTTGAAAAATGTCCAAGGACAAAACCATTCTGTGTTTTAATATCCCTGACACTAATTCCATACCACTCTATAGGTCTCCCTAGTTACACACATTTTAATTCACATGCTCTTATTTATTGCTGAGTTTATTAGAAAGCTCTCTGTGCAACTTACATTGTTTTCTTTAGTTTCTCCTGGTAGTCTCCCAAGGATGAAGAGGACATTTTTGAAGTTATTAATAAACAATTTAAGGAGAATCCTGCACCACTTTGTAAGAATTCATCTTGTTATTTTATAACAATGTAAATGCATTTTCTATTAGGCTGTCTTTTCCAAAGCAATTAAACACTAATTTCTAATATTTGTCTCTCTTTCTAGAATATAACATTCAAATTAATTTGCCCTTTCAGATTGTTAATGGCTTGTGAAATTGGACTCACTGGACTTAGTAAGACAAAATGGGTAGGCCATAAAATTTTTATTTGTTTGCTTATTTATTTATTTATTTATTTATTTATTTATTTATTTATTTTTGAGACGGAGTTTTGATCTTGTTGCCCAGGCTGGAGTGCAATGGTGCGATCTTGGCTCACCGCAACTTCTGCCTCCAGGTTCAAACAATTCTCCTGCCTCAGCCCCCCAAGTAGCTGGGATTACAGGCGCCTGCTACCACGCCTGGTTAATTTTCATATTTTTAGTAGAGATGGCATTTCACCATGTTTGCCAGGCTGGTCATGAACTCCTGACCTCAGGTGATCCTCTCAAAGTCCTGGGATTACAAGCATAAATCACCACGCCCAGCCAGGCCATACAAACTTTAACCTCACCTTCAGACTTTCTTCTATTTAGATGCAATGCTTGGTTTATATTTCAAAACAAAAGAGCTCTGTAGAGCCAGGAAAAACAAAAAACAAAACAAAACAAAAGCATTAAGAACTTCTACTATTCAAATGAAGAGAACTAAATTTAGAATAAGAAATAATAATAAGATGTTTTATGAGAGCCCCAAAGAAAGCTCCATTTTTCAGTTTTGAAAACAATAAACCCAGTTTTATATATTTAAATGTCTTCCTTATGGAGTAGCGGGAACATTTATGCTGCACTTTATTCATCCATTCATATCAATATGAATTGGAAAATGAAATGTTAAAGTGCTGACATTTTCTAGAAATAAAAACAACTGAAGTATAGGAAATGTAATAAGACAAAAAAGGTTCACAGCAGTCAGTTGTCTCCACATTAGTATAGTCATCTGATATGTTTTTTTTCTAAATTTTCACAGCTTTATGCAAATCAAATGACACAGAGTAGATTAGTCAAGATTTGCATATCTTCATATTAATAATTGGACTATTGAGAAGCTGAGATACAATTTTATCTAAATGATGATTTAAATAAAAACCCCGCTGATTTTTTTTAAAGTATCTCACAAGCTACTAAGCAAGGAAGACATTTATGAATAGTCAGTATCTCTGAAACCTGTAATTGTTCCTAGTTACAAATTATCCAACTGGATAACTTGTTCTTAAAAATGCAAAAACCAGCCAAATCCAACTCTTCTGAGGAAAGATTTCACACAATCTGTCCATGAAAGAAAGAGCAAAGGCAGGCTGCCACTGTGGATTCTTTAGCATGCCTATTCTGTCTAACTTGATTCAGGTAAAAAAAAATAGAAAAAAAAAATAATTGTCTGTTATCTTAATTGCTTTTGGTATTATGTGCCCTCTCTCTCCCCTGGAGCTATTTCAGTGTGGTCAGAGAAATTGCTGTCAGTTGATATGTTACCCAGTGGTATCAACTTGAATGCTGACACTTTCCTCATGCATTCCGTCCAGCTCTGCATACTCAACAGGAAACGCAGGGAAATGCTGGCACAACCTGACTTATGCTGTCAGAGCCTACCAGTGTGAAGTCCATTGCTACTAATGATCATGCCACGAACTGCCAGCACGACATTATTAACGACACTGTCTGACATCTGCAAACCTCTGGTGTCTCAATTAGCAAAAGCTGGTTTAACCAACACACTGTTGGTTTAACCTCAAGATTAAATATCTAAAACAAAGAAAAATTTAATACGAGGTGCATGACAATTTTTTAAGTGTTCTGAGCATTTAGTATTGGTGCCTTGTTTGTTTTAGACTATTAAAAGTATAATAAAATGATTCAAATTCCTCAAATCCATTTGGATGATTTACTGAATAAGGATACTGATGATGTGGAATTTGGAGCGGTTGGGTGGGGGCTAAGGGATGGTCATAAAAAATATTTGTATTGAATTGAATATACTTTTATTCTTTTTTTGGAAAATGGCTTCAAATAAAAACACATAGAGTTTATGATAATTTTCCTCAAATTACGTTTTGATCCTTCTTAGTTACATAGTATAATCATGTGTGCATGAACACACATGTCTGCAATTCCTCACTCAGTAACATTCACTAATGACTTCTGTATTTCAGGCACGGTCCTGGGTTCAGTGATAAGAAACAGATACATAAGGAAAGACTCTTCCATTTAAAAGGTTATAATTGAGTTTTTACTTTTTCCCACAAGCTAGTTGAAATAATTAAATAATCTCATTGACTCATCTCTTCCATCATTAACTTATTTTTGCATTTTGAATTGAAATTTCCAGTCCAACTAACCCCTCAATGATTCTATAGCATAATGTGATTTTGAATTGATTAGTGGCAATTAACATACAAAAAGTAATATTTTGATATTATATTAAGAATAGTATAATCAGGCCACTGCACTCCAGCCTGGGTGACAGAGCAAGACAGCATCTCTTTAAAAAATTAGTACCTACTATTTGTTTAACATTATGTTTAAAGGACCACACTAAGGCATTTGTATATACAATTCATTCATTTATTAACCATTATTGAGCACCTACCATGTGTGAGAACCTAAACTGTGTTGAAGATACCAGGGTGAAGAGAAGAGACAAGATCACTTCTTTAAGCTGCATACATTCAGGTTGGGGGATATACATGTGTAAAATAAATTAACAAGTGACAAATTAGGTAGAGATCTGTCGTAAAAGCAAAAACATAATGGCAGGGTAGGATCATGTACAATGTCTGAGGAAAATCCTCCATATTTGCACTATTTTATGGCATTTTAAGTGTTGAAGCTGAAACCTATGGAAGGCTAATATTTGTTTTGTGATCCTAGTACGTTCCTCTTTTTTTTTTTTTTTTTGAGGAGAGAGGAGAATTATAACATTAAAATGTAATTTGAGTGAAGAAAGTCTTAAATTGTAGTTTTAATTTGACCCTCTAGATCATTAAAATAACATATTGGTTGTCAGTTTTAGTTCTCAGTATATTATAAGGTTTTTAAAGCTTATCTTAGAAGATAGAAGTATTTCATTAGAAACTGAATTATGAATTACTAAACTAAAATTCTAATTACTGGATAGCTAGCCGGCTATATGATTGATAGAGAGAGAGAGAGAAAGAGCAAAGAGACATAAAGAGAGGTTTTTACTAAGGAAAAGGATATACAAATGAAAGAACAGTAATTTAGTACTTAATAACTAGATAATTTCAAGCAGAACAATCTTGGTTCAAATCCTAGCACTGCATCATTTATAAACCTTGATGTTCGTCATTTTCCGACTTGTAATTTGAGAATTAAGAAAATTCATAAATTGTGAGGATTCAGTGAAATATATTTTATGTAAAGTACTTGGCTGAATGTGTAACACTGAAATGATATTCAATAAACCTTAGCTCTATTATTAAGTATAAAGTATATATTTAAGTATAAAAGTGCCTTTAAAACTAAAAATGATTATATGAATGTAAGGTATGATAGATAGCATAAACGGATTGTAGTAGTGCATCTTTCATGCATTAATTCATTTACACAATTGACCTTGATTCCCTGGAATTTATAGCCATAATATACATAATAGAGTAAGCCTTAACTTCAGATGTAGGAAATCATGAGAGACTATTGTTTTCCTTAATAGTAACTTTAAGAAGCAAATTACTGGCTAGCCATATGTGAAAAATGCAACTGGACTCTCATGTGTCACCGTATACAAAAAGTAACACAAGATGGATTAAAGACTTAAGCGTAAGATCTAAAACTATAAAAATCCTACAAGAAAACATAGGAAGAACTTTTCTATATATTTATCTAGGCAAAGAATTTATTATGAAGACCCCAAAAACAAATGTAACAACAACAAAAATAGGTAAGTGGGATTTAATTAAAACTTAAAAGCAAAAGAAACTATCAATAGAGCAAACAGGCAACCTTCAGAATGGCAGAAAATACTTGCAAATGATCTATCAAACATCCAGAATCTATAAAGAACTTGAACAATTCAAAAAGGAAAAACAACCCCATTAAAAAAATGCGCAAAGGCTATGAATGGGCACTTCTCAAAAGAAGACATGCAAGCAACCAACAAATATATTTAAAAATGTTACACATCTCTATTCATCAGTGAAATGCAAATCAAAATCACAATAAGATACCACTTCACATCAGTCAAAAAGGCTAAAGTCAAAAAGCAACGGATTTTGGCACTGAAACAGAGAAAAGGGAATGCTTAACACTGTTGGTGAGAATGAAATTAGTTCAACCCGTATGGAAAACAGAATGGAGATTTCTCAAATAAGTAAAAATAGAACTACAATTTGACCCAGCAACCCCACAGCTGAGTATCTACATAAAGGAGAAGGAATCATTATAAAGAAAAGACACCTATGCTCATATGTTAATCGAAGCACTATTTACAACAGCAAAGTCCTGGGACCAACATAGGTGTTCATCAACAGATAACTGGATAAAGAAAATGTGGTATATGTACACTATGGAATAGTATGCAGTCGTAAAATGAATAAAATCATGTCCTCTGCAGCAACGTGGATGGAGCTGGAGACTACTATACTAAGTGAACCAACTCAAAAACAGAAAGCCAAATGTTGCATGTTGTCACTTATAAGTGGAAGTGAAACAATGGGCGTGCATACACATGAAGACAGAACTAACAGACACTGGAGGCTCCAAAATGGGGGAGGGTGGGAGGAGAGCAAGGGTTGAAAATTTGCCTAATGAGTACAATGTTCACTGTTTGGGTAATGGGTACACTAGAAGCCCAGTTCCCACCAGTGTGAAATATACCCATAAAACAAACATGCACATGCACCCCCTGAATTTAAAAGAAAAGCTAATTTTGCTGCAAAATAATCATTTTAGAATCTTACCAGAGATCTGTGGACACAAAGAAATGTAAATAAACTAAACTTCAGAAAGTAATAAGCCTTTTATAGGAGGGAAAATATTCATGGGCTGCTCTTATTTCTAGCAAAATTTTGAAAAAGAAATCTGTTAGAAGGGGACATGGCAAAATTAGGCAAACTGTCAAGAAACTTTAAGCTACCATATATAAAACTGCCATGATAGATTAGAATCCTGAGGAGGCATATTAATAAACAGTCGGCACCCACTTGCCAATTCTTAAATTGAGTCTTCAAGTGCAGCAGAGGTGGGTAGCTGGGCCAAAGCGGAGGGTTATCGGGAGACTGAAGAGAATAAGAGCTAAGAGTTATCCCTGTGAAGTGAACAGATCTTTCATGAATAGAATGTTTCCTCAGGTGGCAGGCACAAAGTAGGCGAGCTGAGTGTAATTTATCAGATGCGTTTCCAACTTTCAACAAGCAATAACTGACATTGGAGCTGAAGAATCCTTCAAGACATTACATGCCTTCAAAGAGTGTTAGGTCAATGCCTTTGAAAGGAAAGGGAATGCCTGTAATCCCAGCAACTTGGAGGGTGAGGCAGGAGAGTCACTTGAACCTGGGAGGCGGGGGTTGCACTGAGCTGAGATCATGCCATTCCACTCCAGCATGGGCAAAAAGAGTGAAACTTAGTCAAAAAAAAAAAATAAGAAGAAAAAGAAAAAGGAAGGAAGGAAGGAAGGAGAGAGAAAGAAAGAAAGAAAAAGAAGAAAGAAAGGAAAGAAAGAAAGAAAGAAAGAAAAGAAAGAGAGAAAGAAAGAAAGAAAAGAAAGAAAGAGAAAAGAAAGAAAGAAAGAGAAAAGAAAGAAAGAAAGAAAAGAAAGGGCAGGGGAGGAACGACAGGGCAGAAAGAAAGAAAGAAAGAAAGAGAAAAGAAGAAAAGAAAGAAAGAAAGAGAAAGAAAGAAAGAAAGAAAGAAAAGAAAGAAAGAAAGAAAGAGAAAGAAAGAAAGAAAGAAAGAGAAAGAAAGAAAAGAAAAGAAAGGGCAGGGGAGGAATGACAGGGCTAAAATATATTCCCTTAGATTAAAACAAACCAAAAAACAAACAGGAGGAACAAGAGAGCAAAGACCATTTTCCAGTGACCAAAAACCCTGGTGTCTGGACTGTAAAGCAGACAGAAATCTCCTACAATTCTGGAAGTAGGCATCTGAGCTGTGAAAAAGGGCAGATCTCTAAGATTTTACAGGTGTTTGGTTTCTTGGCTCCACAAAACAAACAAACAAACAAACAAACAAACAAACAAACAAACAAAAAACCTGATCCTGCCCCCCAGACATATGAAGTTGGTAGTAAACTGAATCAAAATAAAGCTGCAGCAAAGTTCAGACCCTGCTCATATGCATAGCAGATCGACATAGATTTCATTTTAGATGCCCAGCAGAAGACAAGGTATACCTTTTATACATAAGGTCTGGCACAAACGTGAAGATAATATGACACAAGAGAAAAAAGTGGCAATCAATCTAGAGAGGGAAGTCCATAGAAGCAGGATGAGAAACTACCCAAATACTAAAACTGAATGAACAAATATGTAATAGCTATATAGTAGCTATGACAGAAGGCTAAAGATATAGTGAAAGGGTAGACAACTTGCTGCAAAATGTTACATTTCAGTAAGGACAAGGAAACTATAAGACAGAAACAAATAAAAATACTAGAAATTTTAAAATATTGAAAACAAAGAAAAAGGAAAACAACCCTGTGAGCCAAGAATTTCATATCAAGTAAAACTATTCATAAAGATATAAAGGCAAAATGAATATATCTTTAAACAGACAGAAAGTGATATAATTTGTTTCCAGCAGACTTACATTTCAAGAAAAGCGAGTAGAATTTCTTTGGTGTGAGAAGAAATGATGTCTGATCGAGTCCTGGATCTGTAGGACAAAAATGAGAACATTATTAAAAGAACATATCTGGGTTAATATAAAAATAACTGTTTAGAGCAAAACTACATCAATATTACCTCAATATATTGTGGGGTTTGGCATACACAGAAGTAAAATATAAGACAATAACAACGAAGAGGGTGGGAAGTGAATAAGTAGAATTATATAGGTAGATGTTCCTTATACGATTTCTCTAATAGCATATTTGAAGATAGATTTTTCCAATTCTGTGAAGAAAGTCATTGGTAGCCTGATGGGGATGGCATTGAATCTATAAATTACCTTGGGCAGTATGGCCATTTTCACAATATTGATTCTTCCTACCCATGAGCATGGAATGTTCTTCCATTTGTTTGTATCCTCTTTTATTTCATTGAACAGTGGTTTGTAGTTCTCCTTCAAGAGGTCCTTCACATCCTTTGTAAGTTGGATTCCTAGGTATTTTATTCTCTTTGAAGCAATTGTGAATGGGAGTTCACTCATGATTTGGCTCTCTGTCTGTTATTGGTGTATAAGAATGCTTGTGATTTTTGCACACTGATTTTGTATCCTGAGACTTTGCTGAAGTTGTTTATCAGCTTAAGGAGATTTTGGGCTGAGACGATGGGGTTTTCTAGATATACAGTCACGTCATCTGCAAACAGGAACAATTTGACTTCCTCTTTTCCTAAATGAATACCCTTTATTTCCTTCTCCTGCCTGATTGCCCTGGCCAGAACTTCCAACACTATGTTGAAAAGGAGTGGTGAGAGAGGGCATCCTTGTCTTGTGCCAGTTTTCAAAGGGAATGCTTCCAGTTTTTGCCCATTCAGTATGATACTGGCTGTGGGTTTGTCATAGATAGCTCTCATTATTTTGAGATACGTCCCATCAATACCTAATTTATAGTTCAAAAATGAATATTGTAATTTCTGCAGCAACAACTAAACAAGATTACATGAGGTATATTTTGTGTGTGTGCATGTGTAAAAAAAGACAGAGAGGGAATGAGAAGTAGCATACTACATATTATGCAATTCATCACAAAATAAGCAGTAATAAGGAACTGAAGAATAAAAGCAGCTTGCATAAATTAAAACAAAAGCAAATAAGAAAGATTTAAAGTAATTATATCATTGATTATATTAACTATAATGAACTCTACAGCCTATTTCAAAGACAGAGTAAAATGATAGATTTTTTTGGAAGTAAAAATGCACAAAAAGCAAGATGAAATCTTGCTATTTACAAGAAACACATTTTACTGTAAAGGAAGTTAGGATGATAGTAAATAAAATGAAAAAATAGCAACATAGAAACACTAAATATGAGATGAAACACCAAGTATAAGATGAAAGTAAATAAATGAAAAAACAACAACACAGAAACACTAAATGTAAGAAAACCGACGTAGTTAGATTAATATTAGATAAAATAGCCTTCAAATAAAAAAAATTCCTAAAGATGTAGAGGAACATTTTATAGTGGTAATAGAAAATGTCCATTCACACCCTCCAAAAGGGAAAATAGAAAAATTAATAAAAGTGTAAGAGTCCTCACCAAGTACATAAGTGACATTTATAGAACATTACACCCAACACCTGCAAAAAATGAATATATAACCATGATCTGGGAAAAATATTCTCAGCATGTATATCAATAATCTCTTGTGTTTAGATTATATAAAGAAACCTTTCAGTTCAAGATTAAGTTCATTACCATCACAATAAAGAAGGCAGAAATGACCTGGACAGTGACTTCCCTAAATAAGATATAAAGATGCCCAGAAAAATCTATGGGAAGATACATATAAGAATGTTCATTAAAAAGACAAACAACTAATACATGTAAATATTGGGCAAAGACTCAAACAGACTATATAAAATAAAATATATGAATAGCATGAGAAAATGTGTCCAACATGATTAATTAGCAGGACATTCTAATTAAACCACAATGATTACCACTTTAAACCTGCTAAAGGGGTTTCAACAAAAAAGAACAGCAACATAAAAAGTTGTCAAGATGTGAAGCAAATGGAACTCTCATAACTTGCGATATGTCTGCAAAACGTTGCAACCACATAGCAAAACAGCTTGTGTTTTCAAATAAAGTTAAACGTACATCTATGTTATTATGCACAAATATCACTGTTAGGTAGATATAGAGTGGTAATTGGTTTGGAAAGCTTGCCCTTGGGACTTTGGGGGAACTTGAGTATTTGTGCTTAGGTTGATGTGGTGAACTATATAAAGATAGTGTTTTATGTTTGTAATTTCTAGTTTTAAACTTATTTATAATGATGTGTTAGTTAATTGAATATTTTAGAGTAGGTACAATATACGTTTGCTGTATTATCCGGCAATATTGAATTTTCCCATTATAAATGTTAGAAGATCAAGTAAGATTGATGAAATTCGCATAAAAAGTTAAGCATAAATAGTAAGTAGTCTAGCATCTTGTTAAATCAATTCAAAACTCAGAGGATGTGGTAGAATGTAGATAATGAGTAAGAAAGTAGTTTATAAGTTATAGGAAGCATTAATTCATAATATGTGTTAAATATAGATTGAAATTAGTAATATGTACATTTTACTTATAGCTACAAAGGAATGGGAAAAATAAGTCATAAGTTTGAATTATCCTGCTCTACTGTAACCTAGGTCATCCCTAAATTGAATAGTTATTGGTGACAATCAGTGTGGTCCCAGTCTCATTAGAGTGATATTTTCTTCAAAAAGTGACCCTCCTTGTTTTGTCCATTCCGATAATCCTCAGTGTTGAGTGTCTCCTTCCAAAAATCATTACTGGATTTTCAGAAGAAAATATTTTAACTTCTACCTATGTTAACCTTATTTTATTATTTAAAAATTTGTATTTTAAGTATTATATAATGTGAATACTGTCAGGTAGAAATGTACATTTATATAACTTTAAATGTAATAGTAAATATTTGACTGTTAAATTTAAAAAATTTACTGATAATGACCACTATAGAGAATGTGGAAATAAATACATGATTTTTTTCTCTTAGAGAAAGTAACTACAAGCTCTTACACTACAAGTAGTGATGCGAAAATGCACAGGGAATAAAAATAAAATGCACAGGGAATAAAGATATTTCAAAAGAATACTTTTCCAAGATATATGCATTATTACCTCGAATTATATTACCTAAATAATAATATATTATTTATCTATAATATATATTATGTATTTATATACAATTAATTATATATTTATTATATATAAATATATAATATATAATAGATAAATAATAAATATAATAATAAATAATAAATGTATATACACACCCCATCTCATTTATGAGATTTATTTATTATTATTTACATATATATATACACACACACACCCACATAAGCACATATAATTTAAAACAAAAATCTGTCCACACTGATTTCAAGATACAAAACCTTTCACTATAATAAACCACTCTGAGAGGTATAGGACCACTCTACAGCCATCTCAGCAGATTTTACTGCTGCTTGGCAACTTCTAGAGAAAGCCAGTTATTTTAGCTGAAGTCATCTCTTGGTTTCCAAGTCTATTTCACGCATCTGTTGGCCAAAAATGTGTACTACGTTAAAGTAGCCAAGAAATCATTTCCAGCTCATAAGACTCATTTACTCCCATAACTAATGAGGATTCATTTACTCCCATAACTGATACAGTTCATGGAAATAAAATGTTAACATTTAGATTTAATAAACCATCATCATCAAAAGTCATACTCATTTCAGGAGAGCAAAATAGTATTTTATCAGACACATATAAAACAATTATAAAAAATCAGTGACTTGGAAAATACCACAGTAGTTTTACCATATGCTCCAGATTTCTAGTTATAATTTTGATAGGTTTTCCTTGGCTTTTTAATATCTTATAAATATATTATTTCTGGACTTTTTGCCTGTCTGGATTCCAAGTCAGTGTTTTCTAGGCCTGGATGAATATCTATGTCATCTGAGAAGACTTAAAGCAATACAGTTTCACAGGGTCTGGCTCCAGAAATTATGTTTTAATTGACCTGTTTCAGGGTACAAGAAACCAAATTTTCAATAGCTTTTTATACAATTACATTTTGTGTAATATTTTTTCCAACAGATAGATCGATCATAAATCCATTGACTAAATACTATCTTGGATTAATTTTTTATTTCTAAAATTGAAGGTATTACTGTGAATTTTTATTGGAAGAAAGCAGTTTAAACTATTTTAGGATGGCTAAGTGGGACTCTAACCTGGCTTCACTTGTATTGAGAATATGTCTCTGTAATTGGTGCATCAATAGTGTTGGCACCAATGTTCTCTTTCCTGCTTAATAACTGATGCTAAATTCTTCTTAGAGTCTTAGAGCTGATGCTTAAGGACAACAAGATTCAAGGTAAGCAAATTTTGCTCAGTTATAATGACCTATAACTTAAAATATTAAAGAAGAGTACTCCCTTGTTACAATCCTGAATTCCAACACCTAACTCTTCTAAATATGTAATTATTTTTGTCCCAATTATGAGAAGCTAGAGATCTGAAGAAGAGAAAAGATGTTAAGTTGTCTGCCTCTGTAATAAGAATTACATGATTCAGAAGTTATACCTGGGGCTTTCTTGCTGAAATGATGTAACTCTCTGCGAGCTTATGAAGAGAGTGGAAAAGAACTGAAATTGCTCCTATTTAACCTAGAAAAAACACAATACATTTCTCCCTGATTCCAGAGTGTGTTTTGAATGTTTTTAGGGGACACATTTAGACACTGAACATCAATACCTACCTCTCAGAAGAATACCCACTCCTGCTACAGTAGAGAGCTATCTATGACAAATATCAGGAGCTTTACTGTATCATTACTGAGCTGAGAAACACACTAGTCTGCTCTACTGTACACACTAGCTGCCTTACTCAGCTGAGGCAGCCACAATAAGGAGAAAGACGTAACCTAGAGACAGAACTTTGGATTGAGCTAAAATTTAAAAAGTCAGTCACCAGAGTAAACTAGAGATATTTGAAAGCAAAACTTTATTTTCAGTGTTAACACTAGAGACATGCAAATCACTGAAAGGGATAAAAAGATAGTAAATACACACATGAAAATGTTCAACACCAAAAAAGTGCAAACAAAGACCATATGGGATCTCACTATACACCCTTCAGAATTTTTAAAAATTATTATTATTATAACACCAGATACTAGAGAGAAGTTAGAGAAACTGGATCACTCATATATTGCTGTTGGTGATAGAGTCAGGAGACAGCCAAGGGTCCCTGGTGAAACCCTGCCCTCAAGCCCAGAAGGGAATGAATGCTGAAAAAACGAATTCCTGGTCCCAGATAAAACACGTGACCCAGAGAGACACCTGCCCCTGGTTGTCCAGCCTTTCCCAACCGATTCTTTCTGAATAATGCCCATATTCACACTGGGGGAATAGGGTGGAGCCACGAGAAGTTCGCGCCCTGTTCAGGGAGAGGAAGGCTGGCATCTTCCATTCCTGTGTTGTGGCGTAGAATCAACTTGTGAGGTGGGGGTCTGTTAGCAGTACTCCCTCTCCCTTTACTGAGAGTTTTTTTTTTCCTTTTTACCCAATAAATCCCACTCTACTCACGCTTCAATGTGTCCATGAGCCTAATCTTTCCTGGTGGCATGAGAAGTACCTGGTTTTAGCTAAACTAAGGAGCAAAATTCTACAACAGTGGGAATGCAAAATATTCCACTGTGGCAGTCTGTCAGTTTTGTACGTAACTAACAGCAATTCTGACATAATCCAGTTATTGCATTTAAAAAAAATTAACTTTCATTTTAGATTCAGGGAGTGCATGTACAGGTTGGTCACATGGCTGTATTGTGTGATTCTGAGGTTTGGATATGAATGAAATCACCCAAGTAGTAGGCTCAGTACCCAATAGTTTTTCATTTTCCACCCTTGCCACTCTCTTTCTTGTTTCCTCTAGTAGCCACGTGTCTATATTGCCATATTTATGTCCATGACTATCCAATATTAGCTCCCACATAAGTGAGAATATGTCATATGTAGTTTTCTGTTCCTGCATTAATTCACTCAGAAGAGTGGCTTCCAGCTGTATCCATGTTGCGGCAAAGGACAAGATTTCATTCTTTTTTATGGCTGTGTAGTATTACGTGGTGCATATGTACCACAGTTTTTAATACAGTCCACCATTGATAGGCACCTAGGGTGATTTCATATTTTTGCTGTTGTGAATAGTGCTGTGGTAAACATATGAGTGAATGTGTCTTTTTTGTAAAACAATTTATTTTCTTTGGCATACATACCCAGTAATGGGATTGCTGGGTAGACCAGTAGTTCTAACTTCTTTGAGAAATCACCACACTTTCCATAGTAGCTGAACTAATTTACATTTCCACCAACAGTGTTAAGCATTCCCTTTTCTGTGCAGCCTTGCCAGCATCTATTGTTTTTTGACTTTTTAATAATAGCCATTCTGACTGGTTTGAGATGGTATCTCATCGTGGCTTTGCTTTGCACTTATCTGATGATTAGTGATTCAGAGCATTTTTTTATATATCTGTTGGTAACTTGCATGTCTTCTTTTCAGAAATGTCTGTTCATGTCCTTTGCCCATTTTTTAATGGGGCTATTTGTTTTTTCTTTTTCAATTGTTTAAGTTCATTACAGATTCTGAATATTAGGCTTTTGTTGTATACATAGTTTGTAAATATTTTCTCCCATTCTGTAGGTTGTCTGTTTACTCTGTTGATAGTGTCTTTTGCTGTGCAGAAGCTCTTTAGTTCAATTAGGTCCCTCATACGGTTTGGTTGTGTCCCCACCCAAATCTCACCTTGAATTGTTAATTCCCATAATCCCCACATGTAGTGGAAGGGACCTGGTGCGAGGTAACTGTATCCTGGGGGTAGTTACCCTCATGCTGCTGTTCTCATGATAGTGAGTGAGTTTTCATAAGCTCTGATGATTTTATAAAGGGCTTTTTCCTCTTTGCTTGGCACTTCTCCTTCCTGCCAAAATGTGAAGAAGCAAACGTGTTTTCTTTCCCTTTCACCATGATCGTAAGTTTCCTTAGGCCTTCCCAGCCATGCAGAACTGTGAGTCAATTAAAACTCCTTCCTTTATAAATTACCCAGTGTTGGGTAGTTTTTTATAACAGTGTGAGAATGAGCTAATACAATCTCACCTGTCAATTTTTGTTTTTGTTGCAGTTGCTTTTGAGGTTTAGTCATAAATTCTTTCCCAATGCTGATGTCCAGAATGGCCTTTCCTAGGTTTCTTCTATTATTCTTATAGTTTTAGGTATTACATTAAATTTTTAATCCCTCTTGAGTTAATTTTTGTATATGGTGCAAGATCCTTATCTTATGCAAGATCCATATACCCAATTTCATTCCTCTGCATACGGCTAGCCAGGTATCCCAGCACCATTTATTGAATTGAGTGTCCTTTCCCCATTGCTTATTTTCGTTGACTTTGTCAAAGATCAGATGGCTTTAGGTGTGGGGCCTTATTTTTTGGTTCTGTATTTTGTTCCATTGGTCTCTGTTTTTGTACCAGCACCATATGGTTTCAGTTGCTGTAGCCTTATAGTATAGTAATGTGATGCCTCCAGCTTTGAGCTTTTTGCTTAAGATTGCTTTGGTTTGGGGGCTCTTTTTGGGGGTTCCATATAAATATTTGAATATTTATTTTTCTAATTTTGTGAGAAAATGTTGGTGGTTTCATAGGAATAACACTGAATCTGTAGATTGCTTTGGGCAGTAAGGACATTTTAACGATATTGATTCTTCCAACCTAGGAGTATGGAAATATTTTCCATTTATTTCTGTCATTTATGATTTCTTTCAGCAGTGTCTTGCAATTCTCCTTTTAGAGATCTTTTACCTCCACGCTTAGATATATCCTAGGTATTTTAATTTTTTGTGGCTATTGTAAATGAGATTGCCTTCTAAATTTGGCTGTCAACTTGGATGTTATTGGTAGATAGGAATTCCACTGATTTTTAAACATTGATTTTGTATCCTGAAAGTTAACCAAAGTCATTTATCAATTCTAAAAGCCTTTGGGGGAAGTATTTTGGGTCTTCTAGGTATAGAATCATATTGTCAGTGAAGAGAGATAATTTGTCCTTTTCTTTTCCTATTTGGATGACTTTTATTTTGTTCTCTTGCCTGATTGTACTGAGTAGGATTTTCTGTGTCTTTATTAGGCATTTACACTATAGAAATGGAAATTTATGCTCACATAAAAATATATATTGAAATATATATCAGTTTTGTTTTACTAGCCAAAAACTGGAAACAACTACCCTTCAACAAATGAATTGTTATACAAACAGATGAATTGTTATACATGCATCCATACATGGAATAATATGCAGCAATAAAGAAGAACAACTGGGGGTATATGAAGCAACTTGGATGAATCTCCAGGGAATTGATTTAAGTCAAAAAAGCCAATCTCAAACTATTACTATTTTATTCCTTTTAGATAGCATTTTTAGTGACAACATTTAGAAACGAAGAACAGATTATTGTTATTAAGGGTTAAAGTTAAGAGGGATGTAGGAGTGAGAATGATGTGATAACATGGAAACACAAAAGTTGCTTATGTTGATGGACTTGTTAAATATCTTGACTGTGGTGATGTATACAAAAAACTACATATGTGAAAGAATTGTCTAGAACTGAAAATACACATGCATCCCACAAAATAAGCACGTGTTAAGTAAGGGAAATCTACACTAAATTAGCTCATTGTATAATATCAATATTAATGGATGTGACATTACACTATAGTTTGGCAAAAATTTTGACATCAGAGGAAAATTAATAATGTTTACACAGGACTATTAATGCATGTGAATCTATAATTTTCTCAAAAAAATTAAAATAATAATGAAAATAATAATCAAACTATATTTACCAGATATAAAAGATAGACATTCTTAGATTTTAATGGCAACTAAGTACCCAGAAAATTCATAAAAATTAATCCACACTATATAGTTCATCAATGCAAAATTTCAAAATTAAGTGCAAAGAAAAGGCATAATCAATATGCTATTTCTGAATGTGAATCAGAATGGGATTGCAATGATAGCACTAAATCCTAGTACATGAAGAAACATGTCCTTCATATTCTGTGGGAAGAATATTTCCCACTTAGATCTCTCTATTCAACCAAACTTCCTTTGTATATTTGAAGAGGAGGGCATATAGAGATATTTTCATACAATGTTTCAGAAACTTTTCTACACAATGAACTTCTCTCAGAAATATATTGGAGGAGATTTTCCACTAAAATAAACAAATAAATGGGAATATAAAAGTTACAGGCATCAAGAAACAAGCAATTCAAATGGATGACAGACAAAAAGAATTCTCACAATGATATCGAAAAAATATACCTATACAAAAATTCTACATCAAACTAAAAAAAGCAACAAGGTAAAACTAAATTGTTCAGAGGGCCCTGAGAAAGATTAATTCAAAAAATAAAATTAATGGATTATCTAATGTATCAGCATCTATTGTGACGAAGCTTTGCGAAACTCAGAGTCATAGGTTGAATTTGAAATATGAACATAGAAAACTAAGTAAATGGAAATAAGAGACTATTGTTAGCAAAAAAAAAATGTTGTGAAGAAAATGAAAAGCAGTAATAGAGTTTTTCATGGACAGCTCAAAATTTTTTTCTATGGTGATCATATGATAAGCCTGCATAGTGACTATCCTTGTAGAGATATTGGGAGGATTTGTGCTGGAAAATATGTGTAGAGACTGTGGGATGCTAAATGTTGATCTTCCATAAGTGAAAAAAATTAATAGATCATATCTATATGCTAAAGGTCAAAAAATTGCAAGCATATTGAAGATACGAAGGGATATTAAAATAATCAGCTAAAGGAATTGAATATGATTGCCCCTGGGGAAAAAAATGGTAGAGGAAAGAAATGTAGAATTGTGCAACTTTTAGAAAATCTCATGAAAATATTTGAAATATTAAATCATATGCATTGTTAACTTTAATTGAAATTAAAACTAAGCTTATTTTAAGTTTAAAGTTTACTTAATATAAATACATTGTTTATATGTACACACACACTTTTATCTAAGTGTTTATACTAAATGTGTATTGTTTATATGTGCACACACACGTAGATGCTAATGTATATACATGCACATAT
This sequence comes from Hylobates moloch, assembly GCF_009828535.3. Lineage (NCBI taxonomy): Eukaryota > Metazoa > Chordata > Mammalia > Primates > Hylobatidae > Hylobates > Hylobates moloch. The sequence continues at coordinate 51,713,696 of NW_026652278.1, forward strand.
ACACATTAACATATAAATGTATCTATAAATTTCAATCATTCTAAGAAGATTTTAAATTCACTTAATGTGTCTTACATAAGGCTATATCAATTTCACATTTTAGTATAACTTTGAGAAAATAATACTAAAAATGTTTACTGTCCTGTAAAAGGAAAAACACTTTTAAAGCTACCGAAACTCCAGTCAAATAAGATGTTTATTACTACAGAGAATATAACAGAATTCAATGGCAGTAATTTCACCTTAAATGGATGGGAATTTGATACCAGGAAAATGGAGTTACATATAAATAAGTCATTGAAAAATATTGAAGTGAATACACCTCAGGAGAAAACATTATGAAAAACCTGCCTTCCTCATTTCACAATTAGTAGAATTATAGATGACACTGAGAAGTGTCACATATTGAAACTGTGCCCTGAAATGTTCATTATAAAAGTCAGGGCTTATTTGCAATATTTTGATTTGATGTCTTCATAGAAACTCCACTTAGGATACTGGTAGAGAAAAGTATCTAATTTACACCTAGTAACTTTATATTTTAACTTCAAATTTAAATTTTACAAAGGCTCATGAAATTAAATATATGCATATATAACTTAAACTGCTAAAGTTAAGGGCTTTCGTTAGGCAGCATTATTTTCATAACTTGTAACTTCCACAATTAGTGTTTACTTTTCTGATAATACTTGTAAAAGATACCACCTAAAATGCATAGACATGTCTAATTTATAATATAAATAGTATAATCAACAGGAACTCTTAGAAGATTTCTGTCTCTACTAACAACAGCTGGACTCAGCTGGACTTTTCCATAAATAACTAAAAATAATTGGAAAAGAACTTCAAGTAAATGTTGCAGACATTGTTCAAAATATGTAAGAGTCTAATAAGTGACATAGTGACAGAAACACTATGATTTCTCAGAATTTCTTCCCAGAAATTCTAGGAATTTCTGTGCAGCAAAGAAGGCCACTATAAATAAAACCTGGCAATCTCTCTGGGTTGAGAAAATTTAGGTCAGTGTTAGAGGTGACCAAAGTAACTACACTTCTCAGGGCAGAGTAAAAAGATGTTAGAGAAAGAGCTGCAACAACTTCTACTAACCTTCCTTTGGTCTGTTACTTTGTAATAAAGGACATATAAGGTAAAATTTTATAAGACAAAGCAAAAAGTACCTGAGAAACTATAAACTTAGACATTCACAGAATCTGTACAGTGCTAGAAGAAATTTGAGTTAAAATCAACCAGAGTAGAGGTACATTGATGAACATGATGATATTCAATAAAGAACTCAGTAGTGCAATACTAGGTTAGTAGAAGAATCTAGGACAAAAGCAAAAGCTGCTTTACACTTTTCTTAGCAAAGCTAAAAATAAGTCTCAAAAGAATTAAGCTGATCCACAAATAATGTAACTGCCCACCCAAACGAAGTTTAACACTCTTTAAAGGAAGATTACTAAATCCCAATACTCAATAATGTAATATTAACAGCATACAATTATATTAATAAGCATATAAGTTAATATCAGTTTATTAATTATTCACTAATGCAATTAGTAAACATACAAACAATCAGGAAAAGTGAACCATAGAAAGGAGAAATGAAAACAGAAATAACCAGTAATAATGGAAATGTAAGAATTGGTAGACAAGTACTTTAAAAAAGTAATTATAAATACACTCAGATGAAAGAAAAATAGAATCATAATTAATAGAAAAATGAAGAACTATCAAAGAAACAAAATTCTAAAGAAGAAAAATGTCAATATCTAAATTAAAAATGCATAGAATGGGCTTAAAATCAATTATGTTCCAGAAAATATGATCAGTGGTCAAGGTAAGAACACTTTCTATCTAAAAATTGAAACTATCCAAGTTGAAGGACTCAGGGAAAACTATGTCAAGAAAAATAAGGAAAGGATCCTTAATGAACGCTGAAATAATATTGAGTGGTTTAAAATATGTAGAACTGAAGACATAATGGCTAACAGTTTTCCAAAATTGTGAACGCTATAATCTCAAAAATTAAAGAAGCTGACTGAATTAAGTCCAGATACACAGAGAGAAAACCACATCAAAACACCTTGCTGAAAAGCAGTTATAAGAAACACTCTTGAAATAAACAGGAGAGAATTGAGGATTAGTTAAAACAGGTTGGGGCAGAAGCACCTCCCCATAAGACAGGCCCACCAGTGTGCTGTGGCAACACCCAGAAATTACCACTTCTTTCCATGGCAACGAGGAGACAACCCCCTAGAAGTTACAACTCTCATTCTAGAAATTTTTGCATAAACTGCCCCTTAATTTGCATATAATTAAAAGTGGGTATAAATATGAATGAGTGCTGCAGTGCCTCTGGGCTGCTATTCTGGGCACACTGCCTATGGTTAGCCCTGTTCTGCAAGGAGCAGTACCACTGCTGCTGCTATACACTGCAGCTTCAATAAAAGTTGCTGTTTAACACCACTGACCCACCATTGAATTCTTTCCTGGAGGAAGCCAAGAATCCTCCTGGGCTAAACCCAGATTTGGGGGCTTGCCTTTCCTGTATCAAAGGGATGTCCAACTCAAATAATCAGGGAAATGAATATGAAAACAACAATTAACACTTCTGAGAGGTCATCGAACTGTTTTTAAAGGGCCAGATAGTAAATATCTTAGGCTTAGCAGGCCATATTGCCCTCTTTGCAATTACTCAACCCTGTCACAGTAGCATGAAAGCAGCCTAGGAAATACATAAACAAATGGGCATGGCTAGTTGATCCCTTAATAGTCAATGGAAGTGCTGTTATCTGCCATTTACAGAAGATGACTGTGATGCTCAGAGGGATTGCCTCAGCTTCCCAAGGTTACACATTTGTTAAGTGATACTACCACATTTTGAATTCATATCTGTCTGGTTAAAAAATTGTACCGTTAATACTATAACACCTGGTATCTGATTCTGCAATCAAAAATTTCTGCTTTTATTGATATGAAATTTGTATTGCTCTGGCTTAGATTCTTTACATACATACAACGCCATTTACTATTGTACCTCTCTCTCCTCTGAAAGCTTATGAAATACTAGCTTGTAAAAATTATATCCCCTAACTCATCACTATTTTTCTACAGGCAAACAATTTTAATTATTTGGTGGAAGAACATTCCAAGCTCCTGGGTTGGAAGAATCAATATCGTGAAGATGGCCATACTGCCCAAGGTAATTTATAGATTCAATGCCATCCCCATCAAGCTACCAATGACTTTCTTCACAGAATTGGAAAAAAACTACTTTACAGTTCATATGGAACCAAAAAAGAGCCCGCATCGCCAAGTCAATCCTAAGCCAAAAGAACAAAGCTGGAGGCATCACGCTACCTGACTTCAAACTATACTACGAGGCTACAGTAACCAAAACAGCATGGTACTGGTACCACAACAGAGATACAGATCAAGGGATGAAAACAGAGCCCTCAGAAATAATGCTGCATATCTACAACTATCTGATCTTTGACAAACCTGACAAAAACAAGAAATGGGATAAGGATTCCCTATTTAATAAATGGTGCTGGGAAAACTGGATAGCCATATGTAGAAAGCTGAAACTGGATCCCTTCCTTACACCTTATACAAAAATTAATTCAAGATGGATTAAAGACTTACATGTTAGACCTAAAACCATAAAAACCCTAGAAGAAAACCTAGGCAATACCATTCAGGACATAGGCATGGGCAAGGACTTCATGTCTAAAACACCAAAAGCAATGGCAACAAAAGCCAAAATTGACAAATGGGATCTAATTAAACTAAAGAGCTTCTGCACAGCAAAAGAAACTACCATCAGAGTGAACAGGCAACCTACAGAATGGGAGAAAATTTTCACAACCGACTCATCTGACAAAGGGCTAATATCCACAATTAAAAAAAAAAACAAACAAACCCATCAAAAGTGGGTGAAGGACATGAAAGACATTCTCAAAAAAAACATTATGAACAAAAATTATAAATCATGCTGCTATAAAGACACTTGCACACGTATGTTTATTGCGGCACTATTCACAATAGCAAAGAGCTGGAACCGACCCAAATGTCCAACAACGATAGACTGGATTAAGAAAATGTGGCACATATACACCATGGAATACTATGCAGCCATAAAAATGATGAGTTCATGTCCTTTGTAGGGACATGGATGAAACCGGAAACCATCATTCTCAGCAAACTATCACAAGGACAAAAAACCAAACACCGCCTGTTCTCACTCAGAGATGGGAATTGAACAATGAGAACACATGGACACAGGAAGGGGAACATCACCCACCGGGGACTGTTGTGGGGTGGGGGGAGCGGGGAGGGACAGCATTAGGAGATACACCTAATGCTAAATGACGAGTTAATGGGTGCAGCACACCAGCATGGCACATGGATACATATGTAACAAACCTGCACGTTGTACACATGTACCCTAAAACTTAGAGTATAATAATAAAAAAAAATTTGGTTTCTCTTTTTATTGTTGTTGTTATGTTAATATAAGCATAGATTGTGTCTTCTAATAACTGCTATCTAGCAAAAAAATAGACAGTATCCTAGAGAGCCTTTCTATATGGTGTATCATAGGGTGATCACCTCACCTCTCTTGTGGAATATTTATTAAAACAACCATTATTTGAAGCCTTATCATACTTTTGAATCATGTCGAATACATTGAATTTTTAACCTTATTAAATATTAACTACCATTTAACTAGCTTTCTCTATTCTGAATGTATTATGTTTTCAACTTGAATGTGAAATCTTGCAGTTAATACTTTTATGTTGTAAATATTAATTAGCAGTTTTAGAGCTACCAATATCTCTCTCAATCTTTATCCTATCAAACTTAGTCAAGAAACCATCCAGATTTGTGTCTTCTCCAAGCAAAACAGTCTGTTATAACCTCACAATATAATTATAAATTGAAACAGGCTAAATATAGCATAGTAGTTAAAATACCCAAGTGGAGATTAATTCTGAATTAGTCTTGAGTGTTATACTTTAAATAATGACTCAAATCCTATTAGAATGGCATGTAGCTCAGTGCTCTCTCATAAAAATATCTCAGAAACATTATCAAATATTTTGCTCAAATTCAGTTTCACTATCATTAATGTATTTCTAGAATAGAAGTTGTATGCCAAATAGTGTTTTAAGAAAGCATATATGGAAAGTAAATCATTATTTTTTTAGAAACTGTACCTTCCTATAATAACTATAGATATGACTGAATATATAATTGAATATAAATGAATATAAATTATCTAAAATATGTATTCTAAAATCTATCTGTGACTTATTTTAAATTTACTGACAGATGTTCTATACTATTCACACTGGTGTTATTGGGAACCTAATCATTTGCCCATCTTTAGCTTTTTGATTCCTCTCTTGTTCTCCCTAGCTCTGTAATGATCACATTTTCCATGACTTAACCCCTTATCTATGAGTTCATACATTCAGATAAAGACGATGGGACTCATTTATAGTGATCAAGTCTCCTAGCAACTCTACAATTATTTAAAAATTCAGATTCCTCTTATTATATTCATTCTCTCTATTCAGACAAAATACTGTTTCTGCATAAAAAAGAAAAATGCAAAATAGCAAAAGATAAGTTTGAACCTGTCTTTGTTGTCAATCAGTCCTGAGCATCATACTTATTATTTTGGAGAAATTTCCAGAAACTTTCCAATTATGGAAGCATATATCATCAATGGAGAAAAATATCAAAATGAAGACATATAAAATTAAGACATCCCTAGGTATGTATGTACGTAGGCATGTATGAAATTATTATATAGCTTTACATTTATGCATAATGAGTAAATATTTACCATATAATTGGCATGTCTCTATAATATCTTTGTAACTTCCTGATGACCACATAGCGTTGTTGTATTGGTCACATGTACTATGATTTACTGAACTTTATATGTTTGACTAGACATTTAGATTATTTCCAAAAGATAAAATTTAAAAATAACACACTTAAAATACAGATATTTCAGATTAAGTTCAGAAAATTAATTAAAATTATTATCTTACTATCTAGCAGTAAAACTATCAAAAATTGGCTATCCTGTCATATATTTATAATTTATTCAGAACTGTTTTTCAAATTGACAATGGTTCTTACTTTGAATTATAAAGTAGTTAAAATGCCCTGTGCAGTTAGTGAACAACATTGCAGTTACATGCAACAGTGAGAGTCAGTTAACAGGCATTCAGTAGAACTTCAATACCTTAAATTGCAGTTTTTAAAAAATTATGTTTCTAAGTAATTTTCCCTTTTAGTCTCAAAAATTTTAATGGAAAAAAAATTTAATCTTAATAATTTGGAGCCCAAGTAAGCAAACTGAAATAATACTTTACAGGTGTTTAATAAGTACTACATACTCCTTAACTTCACAAAATATCTTCCTATGTAATCTGTGTGATATGTTTTTTCAAACAGAAATGACAGTTTTTTCATATTCAGTAACAGTAGATCTTATTTCATTTGAGTAGGTGGCTTTAAATTTAAGAATAGCAGAAGGATACCCAACACATTAAAAAAAATGGGAGTTTCAGGATCATCCTTTTGGACAGTTTGTAAAGATGTCTTTAGTCTCGGGTTGGCAATTTTGTACATTCCTATTTCACTTGTTTAACTTTGTTGCAGTGAATCTCAGTATGACCACTGAAGCTTAAACATAAAAATGGATATTAGGAAATAGCATGTTTTGGGAGAAAATGTTTGTTAAAATTGTGTAATTTGTTAGGAGCATATGATTCTCTTAATAGTAAATATAAATAAAGGGGATATGCTAGAATATTAGATAAAATAAGAAATCCAAGAATAGTCCCAGGCTTCTGTAGTCTTCCTGGGAGTCTCTATTATCTAATTTCTGTTACCTTGAACAAAGTTTATTTTGGGACGGAAATCTGGAAAGCCAATGCAAATATACAATAGTAATTAACTGAAAGGATCACAAAGCCAGATAAAGTTGAAAGTCTTAAAAAATACAAATGGCACAGTCTCCTTGCTGAAATTGCCAAAGATAATAAAGATCCCTTCAGTTAGAAAGCTACAAAATGAAAACAATTCCTAAATACTTCTTTGATTTTTACATTAATTATATATCCATTGGACACATCCAATGTTTAGGCATTTTTACAACACCTGGAGATATAAAAATAACAAACTGAAGCTAATTATTTTAGAGTCAAAGTCCCTAACATGAAGAAGCTTACCATTTAGTAAGGAAGATGTCATGGTACACAATTACTGCAACAAAGTACGATATATGCACCTACAATTTGAAAGTAAATTGCCAAGAAACATATAGGTGGAGAACCTAAACAATTATCTGGGAACCAAGTAAAGCCTTTATGAGAAACTAGTGTCTAAGACAAGCTATACATTTTAATATCTGTTTGATGTGAAGAGAGAAAGTGTAGTAGACACTGAAGAAGTAACTTATGAATAGGTTGAAACCTAGACAAAAAATCTGGTGTATCTGAGCATTTTTCTGGTGTGTTGTAAGGGGCTTATTCCATATAATTTTGGGTAATTACTTCTTGAAACAGATCTGTCTGAACTTATATTAGTTATCTAGGTCTATTTACTTACTTATTTATTTATTCATTTATTTATTTGGTATAATTGTATTCTAAGACTGGAATTCAACAACCTCTCTAAGCCAGAAATCTCTGTGCTTATATTGGTGAAGTTAAATCACCCAAGTGTAACTTTCTCTTTACCCATCATTCATTAGGCTGACGCTTACAGGAATTACACATTATTCTTAGAGAAATCTAAGTCAGAAGAGTGGATTTGAAAAAGATTGGAGAGAATAAGATTGCAATACAGAGGGCAGTGTGAAATAATAAAATTTGTTTGAGCACATTGGGAGTTAAAGTACTTCATTTTAATAAATTAGAACTACCATTCTAAACATAGGTTGAAAGTAAATTTAAATTGCTTTAATTTATTCAAACCTTCTAAAATGGGATATGGATATATAACATTAAATAAATGCGTTTTCAAAGGTTATTCATTATTAGCTTTCATCCTGACGTTTACTCTATTTAATCACAGAAAATTAGAAAGATTCTGTGTGACTCAGTTCAGAAAATATATCCAATAATAAGTTAAAAATAAAATTCGTTTCAAAGGCACTGAAAATATAACATCAAGTTGGACTCTGCAAACGGCAGCCATTATTGCTTATAAATATTATTGCTTTGTGTTGAGCAAAGATGGTCTTTCACATGGAACAAAGATGTGTATGGTGGAAGTTCAATATTCTAACAAATAGAAACATATAATAAAAAGTGAGAATAAAGATATCCTCAAATATGTATTAATATTCTATTTTACTAGAATTATGTACACCATATAGTTATTTGTGGAAAAAATTGTCTATAAAGTTGAAGAAAAAAGAAGACATCCCAAAGAGTCTTGCTGTTGAAAGTCCATACCTAATAATTACACCAGGAGTGTCTATACATCTATATACCTGTATTGTTAACCAGTTACAGGTTTCCATAATAACATGGGCATGCACTTCAGTTCATTTTATGTAGCCACTGCATTTTATATACATTTCCTACCGATTCACAAAATACATTACTATAGAAAAAAGGGTCAGGGAATTCCTATATTAAACAATTCCACGTAACGTTGCTTTAATCTGCGTATTGCAAAGTTGTTTTCTGTATTTAATGCCTCCTAGCTAAATCTTTGCACATTCACATTTGAAACAAGACAGACCTATTAGCACATTAATAAAACAAAATATTTATATTATCAAAGTTTTACAATGAGTTTATATTACTGTTACAATCAGAATATGCAACAAACTTCTAGAACATGGGTTTCAATGTACAATTTGAATAAAAATATTTTGAAAAATATGGCTATTTTGAAATAACTTTATTACATATTTAAAATACCATGAGGCTGGCATAGGAGTTTATTGTTGTTTTACATTTTAGTGGCTTACAGCAACAACAATTTATTATTTCTCATAATTCTCTAGGCTTAGAATTGGTGGGGGAGGTGGCTAACTGGGTGGCTCCTCTGCTACCCATAGTAATGGCTGCATTCACACGCAGGACTAGCTTTATTTGGTGGTAGGGCTGAGCTTAACCTCCAAGAAAGCTTCAACCACATGACTGACTTCTCAGGGTTCCTCTGTATCCTCTACATTCCTGTGCCATATTTCATTATTCGGCATCTAGCCAGAGCTTTCTGTTCAGCATGGCAGCTGGCTTGGCAGCTTGACTTTTTAATAATAACATTTAAAACTTACTAGTTGTAGGTATTTTATATATGGTGAGATAACTATTAAGTAGAAGGAAAGCGAATGGTTTAGTGATTTTCAGAGGTTTGAGTTAGGATTCGGATGTTATAGTTCAATTCTTCTCTCGTACAAGGGCAATTCATGGCTTTCAGTTTCTCAAATGAACTAATTTTTCTCCAATATAGATCACTGCATGTAATTTTAATACTGGTCTATCAGTTTAGTCCTCGCTTAAGAGTTTGGAAAGCAACATTTAAAACAAATTACCAACTGGAAATTTCTGCTTAAGGATTAAAATTTAAGTTTTCATCATTTCTAAAATGTATGTATCAGAAGTCAGTGTCTTCCCTTGATGACACTAGGATCACCTTGCTAAATAAACTGATGCGCTCAACTGCTAGGGCTACTTACTGTTTCGTTTAAAAGATTTATGGGTCTTGCGCTTTATCTAGAGGATATTATACTCAGATAGTTCTTTTGGGCTTCACAGAAGTTTGATATAATAAGATTAAATAAAACATGGCAAAAAGTTATAATCTAAGGAAATATGTACAAACTATTAAATTTGTTTTTTGTTTTGCGTTTTTAAAGCATTTTCTTTATTGCTTCATATTTAATGAGTTTACATATGAAGCTATGAAAGGCAAATATAAGCATGCTTTCTCAGAGGCTCATCGGAGGCTATAAAACTCTTAATTTTAAATAAATTATTCTAATTATGTATGTGCTTTAATAACGTGGTTTATGGTGCAGATCATATATTAAGTAAAATTAAGCTTTAACAAATTTTTTCCATATTATTTTGGACTATAGTTTCTGAAATGATGCTAGCCAATGATTAATCTTAGGAGTTCTTAAGGTAAGTAAATAAATAACCAAAACAGAACACGTGGAATACTTTTTAAAAAATTTCATGAAGACACAAACAAACCTCCCAAGGAGAGGTAGATAGTCATATCTATTAAATTACATTGAATTCCTAGTTAGAAAACTTCCAACAAAAATAACTTCAGATCCAGATTTCTTTTTCCAGTGGCAAATATCTATTAAACAGTTAAGGAAGAAGTAATGCTCATTTTCCACAATATCTTTCAGAGATTAGAAGAAGAAACACTCTCGACTCATTTTATGAGGCCAGCATTTTCCAAATTATTACAAGATGTTACAAGAGAAGAAAAATATAACCTCAAATCTCTCATGAACATGTATAAAAAATTTCTCAACATAATTAGAAAACTAAATTCATGAATAAAAGGAAAGGAGGGGTAATCCAAGGAAAAAATAGATTAAACATTTTAAAATTGATGACTATCACCCACCATATTGGCAGATCAAAGAATAAAAACTTATCTAAATAGGTGCAGAAAAGGCATTTGATGTTATTCATCATCAATTCAAAAACGGTAACCCTCAGAAAACAAAGAATCTAAGGCGATTTCTTTAACTTGGTTAGAGGTATTCACAAAAACAGAAACACACACACACACACACACACACACACAAAGCAAAACCTAAAGCTAACTCATATAATAATTGAAAAATGAAATGATTTCGCTATTTCCCTTTCAGGTTCAAAACCATGCTTCTACTCACATCATGCAGAAAGTCTTCACCAGTGTAATAAACCCAGCAAAAAAAGAAGGCATGCAGACTGGAAAGAAATAAATTTTGCTTATTACTATTATGACATGACTGCTACATAGAAACCACTGAAGAATTAGAAAAAAACTGAAAAATTATAATTAATCAATTTAAAATATTTGCTCTGCAAAAGACACTGACAACTAAAAGACCAGCCTCAGATTTAGAGACTGTACATGCAAATAACCTTTCTGACAAATCAATTGTATTTAGAATACCTCAACATCTTTTAAAACTCAGCATCATAATAAGAAACAATCTAATATAAAGTGTGGAAAAGCTCTGAAAAGGTGCTTCACCAAAGAGGATATATTAATGACAAATAATTATATAAAAGATGGTCAACATCATTAGTCATCAGGGAATGTATATCCGAACTCAATGAGGTACTACCACAACACACCTATTAGAATTACAACATACAAGTAAGACACCTGATAATTCCAAGTTTTGATGAGAACACAGCCAATCCTCAACTCTCATACTTTGCTAATGGGAATGCAAAACAACGCACTTTGCAAAGCAGTTTGGCAGTTTCCTATATAGTTAAACATACATCTATCATGTAATCCAGGGATTCCCCTTCAAGAGACGTTAAAAACTAATGTTCAGCCAATATCAGCATGCAAATGTTTACAGCATATTTATTCATAATCTCCAATAACTGGAAACACTATAGTTCTCCTTTAAGCAGTTTATAGAGAAGCTTCCATACCAATAGAAAGAATAAGAAAATATTGATTTTCAAGACAATGCTAATAAATATTAAACATATTTAAGTGAAATAATCCACAACCAAAAGGCTACTTATTGTATAATTCCGTTAGTATGATACTCTAGAGTAAGATAAGCTATAAGAGGGAGGCTGAATATTAAGGGGAATCAGGAGATTTTGGCAATGATGGAACTAATCTATGTGAAACTATGACGGTAAATATATGATTTTGTGCATTTGCCAAAATCCACAGAACTGTACACCACAGAGTAAACTTTATACTGTATATAAATAAAGCTGTATGTAAATTTATTCTAAATGATAAAATTATATGTAAAATTTTAAAAAAGTCAACCAGGATATCAGGATAATTTAGATTGGACACAGACTTTGACAAATCTAACTGTAGAAAAATGAATTGTATAAATAGAACTTCTTACCTGTTATCTATTAATATCTAAAATAACAGCTTGTTTTTCTTTTTATATATATATATTTTTATTATACTTTAAGTTCTAGGGTACATGTGCACAATGTGCAGGTTTGTTACATATGTGTACATGTGCCATGTTGGTGTGCTGCACCCATTAACTCGTTAATTTGTCTTAAAAGATAATCTTAGAATATCTATAAATCACCCATTTTTAGTTATGTAAGGCATAAAAGTATTTTTAAAAATTGAATATGCTTCCAATATGCCACAGGAATAGGTTTGATTTGACAGATTTGTCAAGTAGACAAAGGACAAATATTTTCATCTTATACAAACAATTTATGCTGTAAATATATTCATTATTGTGTTCATAACTATATGTTGCTCTCTCAAGGCATTGGTCTTGTTAAGCATAGGGAAAAACAAGATTAATTGTGTTTACAATAAAATATATGAATTAAAAAATAAAAAATAAAACAAGAAAAAGAAAAATGAATTGTATAACTACAGTAAAACGTGGGGAAGAATGGTGCTAACCTAAGTAACTTTGCAAAACAGTGTTTAACCGGCTATTGCAAGGCTAAAACCAAAAAGAAATTTACACAAACACTGTATTTTAGTAGTTAAATTTTTTTTAGTAATGAATTTATATGTATGCTAGGGTTTATCATGTACATAAGTATGTTGTATGTAGTGAGAAACTAGTTTCTCTATGTCAGAGATAGAAGTTACAAATAAAGGAGGAAAGCTAGAATGCATTCTGTAATGTTGGATTGACTTTGAAGTTAACTACAAATATAATTGTGTGTATATATGTGTATATATACACATGCACATATATATATACATATATACAGACTGAAAAATACAAAACAAATATAGATGCATGTGGATATGCAATACTTAGCAATATTAGCATATATACATAGTATATATACATAATTTTCAGCAAATATGTGCAATGAGCAAAACTAATTGAATAGATACCAATTTGCAATCAAATAAATCAGACCTCTGCCAAGAACATGTTGATTCCAAGACCAGGGCAGAGACAATATGAGTTACAAGGTGACCTTGAAACATATTATGATTACTTAAAGAAATGATCAGAAAAAATAAATATAAGGATATAATCATAACAAGGATCATAGAAGCCACTCTTAAAGAGCTCCTGTATTTGGTTTCACGACTATATAAAGAAATACCTGAGACTGGCTCATTTATAAAGAAAAGAGGTTTAATTGGCTCATGGTTCCACAAAATGTACAGGAAGCATGGAAGCATCTGCTTCTGGGGAGGCCTCAGGGGGCTTTTAGTCATAGTGGAAGACAAAGCCAGAGCAGGTATCTTCATATGGCTGGAGCAGGAGGAAGAGAGACAGGGGCAGGTGCTGCACACTTTTAAACAACCAAATTTCATGAACTCACTATTGTGATGACGGCACCAAGGGGGATGGACGGTGTTAAACCTTGAGAAACTACCCCCATGATCCAATCACCTCCTACCAAGCCCCAGTCCCAACACTGGAGATTACAGTCGAACATGAAATTTGGGTTGGGACACAGATCCAGACCACATCATCTCCCAATATCCAAAGCTGGAATAATTATTGTATCATTGATAAAACCCCTTTCTTATTATCCTCTTTGCATTCAGGAAAGAACAATGATTCAATATAATCATAAAAATGGTTGAAGTCTATTATTCAGTCTAACCATAAAATATTTAACTTCTGCATGTAGATTCATTTAACAAACATTTATTATGTATTCATGCACTTATCACTGTTCTAGGAAAGAGGACTTATAATTTTTTTAAAAGATAAAAAAAAATTTCCTTCATGGAGCATACATTTTAGTCATCAGGCATTAACAATTAAAAAAAGTTAAATAATGTACAGTTCTAAAATGATGCCCATGCATTTAATCAAAAAGTTGAATTCACGTTCTTCATAAGACTCATGTTTTGTTCATGGTGCCAAAACATCCATTCCTGAAAGCATTTTGTTGAGTGTAGTGTAAATTGTTTATCTAGACAGTTCTAAACTTACTATTTAGAGAACGTACATTAACGTAGGTTTGGAAGATCTTCCGATTTAACTTAGCCTAAATCTGTGGTTTCTGAAAGACCATCCCCATACAATTCTGATTCTTGCAAACAAATTACTATCCGAGACAAAACAGGATGAACTTATTCTGCACTTAAATAAGGTGAAGAATGAAGACTTACTTCCCCTCAGAGATTGTGAGTAACAGAGAAGATTAAGGATGTGGAGTTCAGATAGATAATAGCTTGAACTAGGTGAGCTGAAGACCGGTCTAAGTGAATATTGATACAAGTTAAGAATATTATTGTATTTGAAGTTGTTTTCATTACCTGAAAATGGGTACATATTTAATAACTTTTAATCACTTTTGTATGCAAGTTACAAAATCTCTCATACATTGTCATATAAAAGATGAATCATGTTGCTTGGCTAAACTGGAAAGAAAGAAGTAATATGTTTTGAGGTGAAAGTTGCACCTTCCCATTGCATGGTGAAAATACAACGGGAATCTGCTGAAAGCTTGGGAAGTCTGTGTGGTCTACCTCAGGCCATGATGCTGAGTTTCAGAGAACAGACTGGATGTAATTTTCTCAGATAAGGATTGACAGTGAGGCCCCTGCTCACAGTTAAGTTATAGTTGTACATAAATCTTATTTCTGGAAAAAATATTTATTAAAAATCATTAATTCTGCACATCACAGAAACTTGGCTAAAAATATAGAAGTATAATTCCTCTAACCTGACAAGAAAGAATGACAGCAATAGCAAATGAGTTAAAATTATAATTTTCTTTTAATTTTCTATGTAAACTGATCCTAGATTCATCTTCAACATACTAAACTCACCACCTATGCAAACACAATATCACATTGTTGGAAGTTAGGAGTACATGAGTATTTTTTATGTTATATTTTTATGTTAATACTGATTTACCAATTTATTTCTGGGACAACATAATTCCAGTCATGAACCATGACCTTTATGTCTCTGACAACTGTGACTTTTTATATTATGCATTTCTGAATTATTCAAAATTTAATTGCTGTTTTCCAGTATAACTCATCTAAGAACTAAACTATTATATCCCTATTATCTATATAAATTATCTGAGTTAATTTTAGAAACTAACATATATACACGCTATTTGCAGGTAAGGAACTAAAATATACATGGCATTTCTAGTTAAGAAATTGTTTTCAACATTTTCAATTGATAATAATACTCAGTCAAAAATATTTTCTAAATAAATGAAAATATAAAGAGAGAAGCTGCTTGGTAATGTCATTATGAATTAATTTTATTTTGGAAAACAGATTATGTATCCTTGAAAATCTAATTTATAATGGTTAAGGGAACAAACACTTTAATTATCTGGCTCTTGTCTTAGTTTTGATTTGTAACATCCAGGGAGATATGTTTAATTGTATTTATCCATGATTCACATTGCTTACATAATTTTTCAATGGAAACTTCTAGAAAGAAAAGATATTTAAATCTCTACATATTCAATTCTCAGTATGAAATAAACACCTTTTGTCATTAACTGACAATTGAGAAATGTTTCTTATATTAATTCATACATACGATATCTCTTAAATTTACCTGGAGTGTGATTCGTCAGTATGAATGAGTAAAGCAATAATGACATACACCATCCTGTGGTTATCTGAAGCCATTTTTTTTTTTTCTTCTTGTTCATCTTATGTTCAGTAAGAGTGGTCTCTATCTTGACACAAGATAGGCCATTCACCATGTTTAGAATGTGCTTAAAAATTCACTCCACTTTTTCCTATGCCCATAAGCACCCTTATTAGAGTTTACTACAGTAAATTCTTTTTTTCCCCACCTATTTTGACAGAATAGGAGGCAACATCATGGCAAAGCTGCTATTAGTCTTTGTGGAAGATTAATTGGTAGATAAGATTTAAATATGATAATATGTTGAGTTTATTTTTGTCTTTGTCCAGAAAATGATTATACTCATTTTCTTTTCATCTTTAAAAACATCTATTGCTTCAATGTACAACTAATTATAAATATGATAAAATTCTGTGTAAGATACAAGCGTCTCATTTTTTATGTGCTGCTTTCAATATTTTTGTGAGCATACTTCCACAAGCATGTTTGGCCTATAATTTTTTATGTCTTTCTGTTTTAGTTCATTTTCTCTTTCTTATAGCAGATACATGAAACTGGGTAATTAATGAAGAATTGGAATTTATTTCTTATGGCTATGGAGGCTAGGAAGTCCTAGGTTGAGGGGGCCCATCTGGTGAGAACCTTCTTGCTGGAAGGGACTCTCTGAAGAGTCCTATGATAGCACAGGGTATCATATGGCAAGGGTGCTGAGCATACTAATATGCTAGCCCAAGTCAGACTAGAACTAAAATTTTTATAGCAATTATAGAATTTTAAAACTGGCATTATTCTGAAGCACCACCCAATTTCAGCCACTTCGAGCAAGCAAACAAGATGTAAGACTGATATCTCACATCTTTATCCCTTTGTGTGGAAATGTGGACATGGAAGAGGATACCAATGCTACGTGAGTCATATTAGAGAATTAGTAAAAGAAAAACAAAAATTGGATTTATCTTGATTTTAGCTTGCTATTTTGTTTATTATAAATTGTTGCACTAATTTTGGTATTTTAGAATACTATATTTTAATATTTATCTGGGTTACTGAGTATTTTGGCAATCTTTTAAAATTTGCACCCAAGTCAAGTGCCTAATTTGCCTTACCCTAAACCTGAATCTACTGAAGTATTTCATAAAGACTAAAAAGTAATGAGTTCTGGATTATTCTGATACCAAAACCAAAAGAAGACATCAAAAGAAACAAAAACTACAGGCCAATGTATCTTATTACTATTGATGAAAATATGTTCAACAATATAAAAAGAATTTTAAAACATGAAAATTAAAATATATCCCACGGTTGATTTAACCTGTTAAGATCAACTAATTAAATATATTAATAGAAGAAATGACAAAAAAGATCATCCCAATACACACTGAAAAAAGTGTTTTACAAAACCAATAATTCTATTTTGTGATAAAAACACTCAATTAATTAGGGACAGAAGTCCGTTTCCTCAACATAAAAAGTAGTTACATAAAATCCACAGATAACATCATACTTAAGGGTGAATTATTAAATGCTTTTCCCTAAGATCAAGAATAAGATATGAATAGTTAAGCATATAATTTCTAAAACTTTAGTCACAAGTTGTTTTATTTTTAAAAATACTGCTAACTGCAGTTGTACACTCATGCAATCAATCAATAACGCTGGAATTTAATAGGAAAGAAAACTCTGAGATGGTTTAAAAAGAAATTAGACAAAACAAACTTTTAAGAAGATATCAAACAAATTGAGAAGGACATGTTGAAAAAATATAGTATTAGAGGTAGCATATATTCAGCGAAAAAAAAAAAAAAGAACAGATGACAAAATAAAAGTCCTCATCAAAAAAGTTTCTGTCTTTTCCAAAACAAATTTTGAGTTACATGTGCTTTTATCTGATGTTTGATTCTGTTTATTTTCTAGGTCAACTCATCTTAAATCATCTGCTGCAAACTATATTGGCTACAAAGTGACATTTTAATCTTAATTTAGAGATACCTGAATTTAAATTATGACTAAATCTTTGTGAATATATAGTATAAGTGTAACTTATCTTCTTTCAAACTCAGTATTCCCACCTGCAAAGAGGTCACAAATTAGCCATTAGCAAATGATCATCAGTGATATACTTGGTGCTGTGTCATCACTCTTTTTGGCAGTGATAATCCAAGGATAAATAATCCATGCAGAAATTCAGTCTATATTGAACATCTATCTTACTAGTGAAAATAAGCTGCCTTCTCCAGCTGGTTTCAGCTTTTCCTTTCTGTAATAAGGAAATCCTGCCATAGCTTACCCTAAAATACACTGCAGTAGTCCCCCCTTATCCACACTTTTGCTTTGTGTGGTTTCAGTTACCCTGGTCAGCTACAGTCCAAAAATACTACATAGAAAATTCCAGAAATAAATCTTAACCTTTAAATTGCATGCTGTTCTGAGCAGCATGATGAAATCTCATGCCACCTCATTCTGTCTTGCCCAGGATGCGAAATCTCCTTCAGTTCAGTGTGTCAACACTGTCCACACTCTTTGCCCCTTAGTCACATAGTAGCCTTATGGGCTATTGGATCCACTGTCACTGTATCCTAGTGCTTGTGTAAGTAGCCCTTATTTTACCTACTCCTGGCCCCAAAGTGTAAGAGAAGTGATGCTGGCAATTCACATATGTCAAAAAGAAGCCTTAAAATACTTTAACTGAAACGGTGAAAATTCTTGACAAGAAAGAAAAGAAAATGTATGCTGAGGTTCCTAAGATCTGGAATAAGAACAAATATTGTCCATGAAATTGTGAAGAAAAAAGAAATTTGTGCTGGTTTTGTTGCTAAGTCTCAAACTGGAAAACTGTAAGTGTTGAGATAAGACAAAAAAGGCATTATATTTGTGGATAGAAGACATGAATAGGAAACGTTGTGATTGACAGCAATGTTTTGAACCAGATTAACTTCATTTTAATTAAATGAAACTTTATTATAGGTATCTATGTATAGGAAAAAGCAAAATATATACAGGGTTCAGTACTATCTACAATTTCAGACCTCCAATGGGAGTCTTGGAACATATCTCCTGTGGATAAGTAGGAACTACTATACTCAGAGTTGCCCACTCGTCACTCTTCACAAAAAAGTACCTACAGTTGTTTGGAGATATAATACAATAGTACATATATATTATTGTACATATATACATATATAAGTATATATGTATTATTGTATATATGTATGTTATTACCATATTAGTTATTACTATATACATATGTATTATTATATATATGTTTGATTATTATATATGTAGGTGTGTATATATATCCTTTAATTCCCTCTAGAGCCTCCGAATATTTTTTCTTTTATTAATACTTGCTATGTAGTCAATATTTTAAATCAACCAATCTCAAATTTAGTAAAATCTATCTAGATATTTTTGTGTAATACAATATCAGACAAAGATTAAGAATCAGGATTGTTTGTTTTTTGTAAAGGTAGCAAACATATAAACTTGAAATTGTCTTGAAAAAATGAAGACCTATGGTTTCTGTAACTGACTTTAGGAGACTAGAGGAGAAAAAACAATCTTGAGTTTGAGTAGTTTCTAAGAGTAGATTGAGAATGAATCAGAAGCATGAAGAGGAAAAGAATTTAGATTTATGAGTGAAAAGGAATGGAATTAGACCATCTCATAAAATGAGATTGAAGTTTGTCTTTAAGGCAAATTAGGAAACACTTATTGACTGGCCAATAAATATGAGGTATTATGCTAGGAATTTGAAATACAGGAGTGAAAACAGACGCCCTGCCATACAGACACTTCCACTTTAGAAGAAAAGACAACACTGGTAATAATAAAATGAAAATGGCAAGTGATTTTTTTAGGGTTTAGTAAGTGGGAAATGCACCTAATTTCACCTTGGGGAGGCACTGGTAAATTTCTGAAGGAAAAAAAAAATTGAGAAGTGAAATAAATATGCATAACAAGAGCACGACAAGCATAGACTCATGGGACTTAAGAATCATTATTAGGCAAAGTAGAACAGCTTTTCCATCATATTGATTCTCTGAGGAAAATGTCTGACTTTGTTTTGTTTTTCCAAGCTTGTATTGTAATACTTCACATCATTTTTGTTCTTGTTTAATGACTTGATCAGATAAGAGAATCATAGTCATCAAGCGCTTTCTTGGGGAGTCACCCTTCATTCATATTCTACACCAACAGGATTCTTGACCAGCTTAGCAAACTGATGCCATCCTGTAATTATTAGCTAGATTTTATGTGGACCTTTTAATAGGACTCTAATTGTAAACTTGGTTTCACTTGCTTTTAAGGCTGGCCTCAATGCCTGAAACAAGGAACCTGTGTTTTACATCTGTATTGTGTATACGTGAATGTTCTGAAATAAGCGTCAGATGTAGAACATTCTTTAGAAGTGTTCTCTTGTGTGTTAAATGCACGGGAATGAGATAGAAGCAAAGATGTGACTCCGTGAAGAGAAATAACTTTTATTATATTAATGAGAGCAATGAATTCTTAATTCTTAGCCACAAAAATGATAAAATACAATGGGATTTTCAAATGTAAAATAAAATATCTGTACTCAGATCATTGCATTGCTGCAGAGATAAAGTAAAATATTATTATACAACTCTAAAGTGACATGAAAAGAATGCAACTGTTCAACCAAACGGCTCAAAGCATAGCCATTATTATTTTTCTTAAATATTCCCCAAATTTAATATTTGATGGGTTGTGAAATTCCACCATCACCACATAATTTATTTTTTGTTTTAATATTAATCTGTTACTGACACACTGAATAATAGATATATAATTTGCTTGTGCTGTATATCTGATTTTCATGAATGCAGATATCTGAGAGTCATCCTTGATCTCGTCCTCTTCCTTAACCACTGGCACCTTAACAATCACTGAATCCTACTACTTCTGCCTGCTAAATTTTACTCAGTTATCTCCATTTCCACTCTCAGTACCTATGTTCAGGTATCTCTTGCATAAAACACTAGAAATACACCATCTAGGATAGTCTTTAGTTGATGAGTATCCAAGCACAATGACAGATACGCTCTCATTTGAGAATGTGAGAAATGTTCTTTTTAGCTGTTATTGTATAAGAGAGGTAGGTCTTTATATTAGCATTCTAGAACTTTCTAAAAAATTATGACAAAATTGGCTGCTTAAAATAACAAAAACATGTTCTCCCATAGTTCTGGGGCCCAGAAATATAAAATTAAATTATTGACAGGGCTGCTCTTTCTTCAAAGGCTCTAGGAGAGAATTATTTCTGCCTTTTCTAGGCTCTGGTGGCTCTAAGTGTTCTTTGGCTATGGCAACATAACACTAATTTCTGCCTCTGTCTTCATGTGGTCTTCTACTCTTTGTTTTTTGTCTCCTTCCCTTCTCTTTAAGAAAACTTGTCATTGGTTTTAGGGTGCATCCTAATCGGGGATGATTTCATGTCTAGGTCCAACAGCTAATGTTTGTTATCTTTGCATTCATGTTTGACATTCTAACATTAGGATTGTTGAAATATCTCTCAAATTTCTGTTTAAACCCTGCCTGGACATCAACTTTGTTCAGACTTAGGTTTAAATCTCTTAGCACCATGAAAGCCTCACAATTAAGAGTTAAGTATATGTCAGATAAATAAATGATAACAAAAAAGTATATCATTATTGCCCTCATAGGAAGAAACTTTGGAAACATTCCGGGGTGAAAACCTGTAAGGTGGATAGTTGGATAAATAGATGCACTGAGAGATAAGAGGCCAAAAGGGTAAATGAAGTTTACCTCTTTATTTGTTCTCTGACCTATGCCCCCTCAGTGAAACACTTCTAAATGCCTATGTAAGTATTTTTTAAATAATTTTGGAGGAGACACAAATCCATTACAAGTAAAAGATATTCAGTACAGATGAATCAGAGATCACTTGTTGATTTTTTCTGCTACAAGTATGATGCTAGGACTGAATTGTTCTCTTTTTTCTCTGCCCATAATGTTCTTAAGGATTTTTTTTCTTTGTCTTGTGTGTATATATATACATCAATTACTGTTTACTTTTACCTAGTTCACTATAACTTTTTTTCTTACTAAACAATAACATAGGAAATTGTATTTCACTAAATTTCCCTTTATTTCTAAATATTGCAGGTTAGGATATTCTCTAAAATACATTAAAGGGTTCTAACCTGATGGAATATATAAAAATCACACTCTTGCTTTTAGTAATAGTAAAGAAACACATAGATTAGTGAAATATGAGTAAATAGCTTATCACATGTAGACTGTATCTGTATATTGTGCCAGTCATTCAGAGGTTTAACATTTTTATTTACTTATTTTTAGGTAGAAAAAATATGTAGACTAACAACCGTAAATCAACAAATATGTATATAAATTATACTCAAACAGTGGAAAAATACTAAATGAGAACATATCTTTCTCTTCTGATTTTATATATTTCCCCATTTTAGACAGTCAGGCAGTCCTCTATAGAATCAAGGATATAGTTTGGTTTGAGGACTCAGCTTGCTCATTACAGACAGCTAATATATTTTCTGAAAAGTATGGATTCCATTTTCCATTGTGCATCTTCAGCAATTTTTTAAAAAGTTCTGATAGTATTTCTTTTAGTGGCAATATGTAGAAGAAACTCAATTTAATTTTGGTTCCTAGGTTGACTCTGCAGTGCTTGTAGAGTCTTTCATTATTATTTTACTTCCAAACTGAATTTCTATTTTAAAGTTGAAAATATCCAATAACATCAACTGATTGCAAGGGAGTAGAGTGAAGAAAGGATGGGATGAAAAGTCAGAAATGACAAATTAAAGCCATATTTTAATGCTGAAACAGAGTTTATAGTGTTTTTGAATATGTGTGGTAGGTCATTCAGGTATTTAGTGTTTTCATACATTGAAATTTCCGTCTGTTTTCCTAGATCCCTCATGAAATGTTACTACCCTACATGCCATACTATTTCCCAGAGTTTTGGTAGTCTGCTTGTAGCCTAATTTTTAAATCTTAGCATTCCTGGGATACAAATTGTATTCGAAATTTGAGACATTAAACATTTAGAAAAAAAATCATGATGCATTTTATTACATTGGGGTTCATGGGATGTAAATACTCCTAATTAATGATGATTAGGTAATAGATTCTTATTTTCAAGATATACTTTCAAAAGAATTCACAGGGAGTGATTTTAGTAAGAAGAATGTAATCTTCTTATAGGGCAGGTAAGTTTCATAGAGGAAGCTTATTATGTAGTGTGACTTGATGGCTTCCAAAGAGCCCTAGTGCTTAACATACATATTCCATGGATTTTAATAGTTTATTAAATAATCTAATTTCCACATCCTAATTTTACATTTTCTAGAGAAAACACACTTTGTGAGGTAAGGAATATATACTCTTATTGATTGAAAAATTAGATTTTTCTAAGAACTTTAAGAATGGAACATGAGATTACTGTGTATGAAAAGCAAAATTCAGAAAGTTTAATCTGTGAAGTACACCAAAGAGGGCAATTCTTTGGTGTTGACAGTAAATGAACGAAATGAATCTTCAGGTGATAGCTTAAAAATGTCAAAAACGTAGAGTGGGAGGTGTATAAAGTAGAAAATAGTTATATTTAAAGTCACTGTTTCATTAATATGCACATGGATAAAGCATTTTATAATAGTCATTATAACATAGCTCAAATTAAATAACTTATTTATTAATTTCCTGCATGCCTGGAATCATACCTGCCTTCATGTCCCCATCACATGGAGAGACTCCTGGCTGGATAAGTTGAGAAAGAGCCATTGGTTTTTAAAGCTGCTACGCTTCTCTACTGTTTCATGAGTTGATGTGGTTCATCCCTTTAATAACTGGCCCAGGGACCAGAGATCTAATTCATGCTATACATGAAAGAAATACTCCTGAAGATTTTGGAATTCTATATTCATTGAATTAGTGAATATTGTGTTTTATTTGTTTGAACCTTATTCCATATTTTCTTTCTCTAGTTTTTCAATCTGCTTTCTTGTGTCTCTCTTATTTATTTAGCTGTTATGCTATCTTTTCAGCTTTAACATTTTGGATCTTTTTCTTATTTACATATAATTTTAATGCCTGGTATGGTATCTCATTAACTCCAAAACTGAGCAAATTTTATTGATTATCCATAAGTCATAAATCCTGCAATTATAATATGACTGTGAAGGATCTATGACCCTTTCCTATCCTATCTTCTTTCTCGTCCAAAGCGATGGTTCCTGTGTTTCTGTAGTTAAGATAAAAACCAGCTGTTTATCAATATTTTAAGATATTTGATTGATCATAAAGTGCTCGGCATGCCATGGTGATCAAGTAATGTCTGTACCAAGACTTATCTAGAGACAATTTTACTAGATTTAGCAAGGTCTAAATTTAAAATAACAACTAAGGATTCTGTCATCCTTCATATTTTCCTCTTATAAACAGCAGGATTCGCCTCTGTATGTGTGTTGAGGTGGGCAGTGGAGATAGGAGAGACTGAGAGTACTTTTGTTTTCAATTGGGCAAAAGGCATACAAATTTAACATGTATAAGGTAGTTTTATCACAAAAAGCAGAGCTTGTTGCCATCTTTACTATTTGTCTTGAGAGATCCTGTCTGTTTTTTCTAAGTTCTTCCTGTACAATAATCTGCAAGATTCTCATGCGTTCTGAGAAATCTAGATGTTACTGGAACACATGAGGCTTTAGGACAATCTTCAAACATAAGAAAACAATTAGAAATGTGCATCTTTTGACTTTTATGCATATAGATTCTTTTTTTAGAATTGGTCGTTTTTGTTCTGGAAGCATGTTTCTTTAGCAGGAGTCATCTTAACTTCAGTAGAAGGAATCTATTATATGTAAACCACTTTCAGGTTTGAAAGGTTTTAGCTTCCACCAGACTTGATTAATTATATTTCATTGCTCAATTTATATATTACAGCTCATATTAAAGTCAGTACAAACTTGCATCTCAAAAACAGATTATTAAATAGTGATTCATGATTCATTTGATAATCAACACGATTTTACTTACACTATTCCCCTTTTCCTGTGGACTCTCATCTATGCTGCTCTTAAAAGCTATACATCCTGGGTGTGGCATGACACTGTAGGAAGTCCTCAAAACTAATCGGGCCAGGGGAAATAATGTTGGAAATGAATTTGAGGATTTTTTTCTCTTCCATATTCTAAAACAGCTAGCAAGTCAGTTACCTTCATCTTGTGAG
Organism: Hylobates moloch; assembly: GCF_009828535.3. Lineage (NCBI taxonomy): Eukaryota > Metazoa > Chordata > Mammalia > Primates > Hylobatidae > Hylobates > Hylobates moloch. The sequence continues at coordinate 51,738,727 of NW_026652278.1, forward strand.
CACTTAACTTAGATACCAAATATGGAAATAAAAAACAAATAGTTCATTTGGCTTTCTTTTTACAGAAATACAAGGGAATGGGGTAAAATTAGTGCTAAATGTGAATGCTGGAGGTTAAAAAGTCACCCATTATTCAGGAAAGGAGTGGCTGGAAGGGTAACACACTTGCAGAAAATAATTTCTTGTGTGGACCAAAACTAAATGTTGCTCTTTGAATGATCATATTATATTGTATGTATAGATTATTCAAATATAATAGAAAAACTTAAAACAATGTGCAGGCTTTGGGGTCAATATACTATTCTGTTTTGTGACAAAGCCTACCTTATACAGACCTGATTTCATGACACTATCCAAGGACCATTTTGAAGTAATCTTAGGAGAGGTTATATTTCTAGGTAATCATTATGTCCTGTGTATTTAACCAAATCAAGAATTCATTATGTTACATAGAGTGGTGATGATTCTTGTTAGATAGCTATATGATGGAATTACTGTTTTGCATTATAAATTAAGTGTTCAGTTGATCTGATGAAAGTTGATGAAGCCTCAGTAGAGACAATTCTACAGATTGTGTCTTGTAAGACACAATCTTACAAGTTTACACAAAAATACAATCTTATAATTCTTGAAAATGAATTATGTACTTAGTTCCAAATAAAACACAATATTCACTAAATTAATTATGTACAAGTTCCAAATTCATACCTTTGCTAAAACCTGCACTCAACCTGTTTTTATTTTTAAGACTACTACCCTGAGACTTTAAGTGAAAGACAGCATTACAATAGAATTTCACCATTCTGTATTACAGGGCATTCACCTTCTTTGATAAAGCACTGTTCTATTTATATTCATATTTCAGGTTACTTTCTTAGGTTACTTTAAATTTAGGGATAACACCAAGTTACATTTTAAGTCAAAGTTTAAGAGTACATGAATGCTCATTAGAAAAATCAGCACAAAATCTAAAATGGTCCTCAGATACAGAATTAAATCAATTAAGATTGTAAGGCCAAATGATGTGTATGATATTTATAATATTATTTAAAAGGGTGTAATTTTGTTATCCTCGCCAAATCCCTCTCAACTTACACTTTATAGATCACTGATATTATTGTCAACAGATATTCCCACAGCAAAGGACAATAAAGGATTACTCAATTTTGGGGTAAATTCCAGAGTCTAGACACTACACAACTGATCTTATTCTATTAGAACAAAATGCTAGTTTGTTCTGAAATATAAAGGTTCCATAGAATATTCAATGTCAAAAGTATATGAATATAGGGACATTTAATCCAGAAGTAGCATTTAGGAAAGAAGATACATTTTTCCTAGAAACAGAAAATGCATACTCAAGCAACAAATAAATTTATCAATATCTATGATTTAAAAACCACCTTTCTAGGTGTAGGGAGAGATTATAATAAAGAAAACATGTATAGAGCCTATAAACTTCAAAATTGGTTTGGATACTAATGACATAAATATAGAAAAAGCAAAATGTCAGTAAAAGATAATCACAAAGTACTGGGAAGAATAATGGTCTTAATCTTCATAAATAAGATCCCAGGCTCTCAGTTACAATGAAAAAGGATGTATCACACTAAAATAAAACGGTTTTGGCATGAACATTAGAAGGGATAATGTGCAGCTAGGCAGTCTCATCTACTATCCAACATGCCACTTAGACAGACTAGCTGCACTCAACCTGTTTTTATTTTTAAGACCACTACTTCCAGACTTTAAATGAAAGACAGCATTACAACAGAATTTCTCCATTCTGTATTATAGGGCATTCACCTTCTTTGATAAAGCACTGTTCTATTCATATTCATATTTCAGCAACTAAACTAGGTATTCATGTAAATGAAATAATTTTATTTAAATTGTCATCTAGAAAGTAATCCACTTTAATGAATACTATTAAAAATGCCCTTGCCTGTCCTCCTCACCACAAATGATATCTGTAAGGGAAAGAAAAGGAAATTGGAAATTCAGAAACACAGAGTTCAGCTTTCTCCTAACAACTGGTCTGCAGCTGGAAATTTTAAATGCAAGATAAGAATACCACAGAGAATGGAGACAATACAAGCAAGAAAGAAGATCCAAAATGAAGAGCAAGGTTGGTGTGTCAAATGGCGAAAAGCAAAAACGTATTTTCTTTGCATTTGACTTGGGGAAGTCTCCAGTTTCAGTCTCTCAAGGGGCAGAATCTTGTCGAAAAGCAATTCAACAAGGACTGCTCGGAACTATATCCTGAAGTGTAGTAGTGTCTTGGGACTGCTGTATGTAACAGCGAACAATTTTTTTTGTAACACAGCATCTTGACCACGTTCAACTTATTTGATTATTAGAGTTCCAAGATATTGCCCAATCTGAGGTGATCTCAAATGTCTACTTTGCTTTAAAAAATGTGCTATTATCAAGTTCCAAATTCATACCTTCGCTAAAATGGTTTCTCTGGACTTTGTGTACTTAAGAGCCTGCCAGCCTTTGGTAGGCACTAATGAATGACCTGAAGAATCCAAGTAACCAAGTCTTAAATCTTTAAATTTAATCCAAGCACCTTGTAAACAACTCCATATCATTAAAAGGTAATTTACAAGAAGACTAGCAGTACATAGATGTGGGGAGAAATTAATGTATACTACTCAAATCCAGGAAAATAGCCTGGGTAGGGCTGAATGGGTAAAATAAATATGCTCCTAAGATACAAAGCCGCAGGACACTTGGAGGATAACAGAGAACACTTGCTTTGCTTCTTGAAATCAACTTTTTTTGTTAATCCCACAAATAGGTAAAATGTCTGACAATAGTCAGACATATCTAGCTGTTACACCTCTCTTGGCTCCAAAAAGCCTTTCTGCATTATCCCTTTCACATCTTTCCTGTATTCTTTTCTGTATTCTCTGTATTCTTCTTAAATTATGTAAAAGGATACATCAAGTCTCTAAGCATTGCATGCACCCCGAAAAAAGTCTTACTCCAAAAAAGCTGATGCTTTTCAATGATTACCTATTTTAGTTTATGCCATTCCAATAAGAAGTAATCACTTTGGCTTTAGATGCTAGCCTCTTGCATCAGCCTGAACTTAAGGCTCTGAACTTGCTCTTTCATAGCTTTAGAAACAGATTTAGAAATATTTTTTTATCCTCTGAGAAAATAACACTTTCTTTTAGAATGACGAGTGATATCAAATTACTAATATTTCTGTCCCACTGAATTGTATCAAACCAATGGTCAAAACTAAGTATTTCCTCCCAAAATATGTGTGTGTGTGTGTGTGTGTGTGTGTGTGTGTGTGTGTGTGTGTGTTTTGAAAGACAAGGGTCAGCATGGTAAAACAGCCATCAAACCAATACGGCTGTTGCTTTTTTTGAAGAATAGAAAGCATTTTGGAAAAAAAATAATAGATGTCAATTAAAGATATTGGGTTGTGTCATTTCTTATTTATTATTTTCCACCTTTGTTAACTATCATTCATAATATAATATTTTTTTCTAGCAGTTTTACCCATTTGTGGGATTAACAAAAAAAGTTTGATTCAAGAAACAAATCAAATGTTGCTCATTTTAAGCTCTTTCTTAACCTGACATTTCCCAAAAGGAATAACATTGAAATCCAGTATTTACAATCTCTCTTAAAGTTAACGCCTTCAATGACTCAGAATGAATATAAATGATAATTACTTCAAATTGAAATTTAAGATTAATTCTGTGGATTGGAAAACTAACTTTTAATTTGTCCTCAAATCCCCATGGCTGACCCTTTCTGTGTGAGATAAAAATCTAAAAGCATAATAGTCATTAATTATCATTTTTCTTTTTTTATTCCTTATTTGAAAACATCTCTTCACATGAAGGCTACTTTACTTGTTCACAAATATAAATAAGAGATGTTTTCAGTCTATGATCTTGCCACTTCTTTTTAGATCTCTTGTTTGATTTGTTTGTATGGAAGTCTTAAAGTCCATTTTATTTAGCTTTTTTCTTGTGCAGCACGTTTTGTGTGAAGGTTATTATGAGTGTGGCATCAGTCACCTTGGCCTATTAAATCTTTTATTGAGCAGAGCTCCAGCATTCATAATATTGTGTAGAAAACAGCACTTTTGAGATTAGACACTAATGAAGAATTTCATCTCTGTAGTTCTTTGTATTTGTTTTGTTTTGCTTTTCCAATTCTGCATTATAAAATTCAGGTTAAAGGTTTTTGTTTTGTTTTGTTTTTTCACTAAAAGAACTGTAGGACTTTTTTTTTTTTTTTTTTTTTTTTTTTTTTTTTTTTTTAGACAGGGTCTCTCTCTGTCGGCAGGCTGGAGTGCAGTGACTCCATATCAGCTCTCTGCAACCTCCACCTCTGGGTTCAAGTGATTCTCCTGCCTCAGGCTCCTGAGTAGCTGAGATTACAGGTAGTCACCACCATGCCCGGCTAATTTTTGTATTTTTAGTAGAAACAGGGTTTCACCATGTTGGTCAGGCTGGTCTCAAACTCCTGACCTCGTGATCTGCCCACTTCGTCCTCCCAAAGTGCTGGGATTACAGGCATGAGCCACCACGCCCAGCCCCAGCCAGGACTTTTAAAAAATATATTAAATTTAAGAGATTTAACTGTGTGTGTGTTTTTATGTATATTGTATATATAATATGCACAAAATATATACAAAAATATATATTGTATTATATATAATATACACAAAAACACAATATATGTATTATACATAATATACAAAAACACACGCCCAGTTAAATACATATATATAAATATACACAAACATATAAATATGTATATTTATATATTATATATTATACATATATTTATATATGTATTATACATATATAAATATATATACATATATAAATATAATACATACATTTATATATGTATTATATATAATACATACATTTATATATGTATTATATATAATACATACACATATATTTATATATGTATTATATATAATACATACACATATATTTATATATGTATTATATATAATACATACACATATATTTATATATGTATTATATAATACATACACATATATTTATATATGTATTATATATGTGTATATATTTATACATATATATTTATATATATTATATATATCTATTTATATTGTATGTATTTTATATTGTATGTATTATATGTTGTTTGTATACAGTATGTATATGTATATGTGTATTATATATAATACAGATATAAATACATATATTTTTATATACACATATACATATATAAATATATAATAAATATATAAATATATGTATGTGTGTATATTATATGTAATACAACTATAGTACATCTATAAATAGATGTATTATACACACACACACACACACAGAGAGAGGGAGAGGGAGACTTAAAACATAATCAGGGTGTGTATTTTCAGATTAGTCATTGTCAATAAAACCAATAAATCTTAAGAATGAAAGCTTTAGATTCAGACTGCACAGGTTTATATCATGGTTCCACTACTCAATGTCTATACTATATCTAACAATTTATCTTATTTAGGTTTTCTCATCTGTAAATGAGGATATCTCTCTCATAATATCCCTGTGAGTAAAACTTGAGATAATCCATGAAATTAATTACTTAGCACGAGGCTTGAAATAGTAAATTGTCCCTAAATCAATTATTGTTAATAATCAATATCATTACAATTTTTCAAGAAAGAAGATGCTGGCACTTCTAAATTTACATGACACTCTGCTTTCTTTTTGTGGCAGATGGGAAAGAAGTATAGTCCTTATTAAAGCTTTATTGCCAAGAATAGTAATATATATATCATATATATTATATATATGTATTTGTTTTTTAAATTATACTTTAAGTTCTAGGGTATATGTGAGAGCACTTGGACACAGGGCGGGGAATATTTGTGATACATTACAGCTTTACAATGAAGTCAAATTTCCTATTATGTGCTGAAGTAAGAAAACTATTTAATGTCTTGGGCACCAACACCCCCTGAATGGCAGTGGCTTTCTGGTCAATGTGCTGATAAAGATTGTGTTACTGAAAAGGAGCTCAGTAGAAACCAGTGCAGGGATGGATTACGAACGTCTGCCATAGCAGAATAAGTGGCAACATGTTTGGTGTGTTTGCTGACTTTCTTCCAGACATGGTACTTCTTTCTTATTTTTTCCCATTCCAAGCCATTCTGATGGAAAAAGATAAAAATTTTATTGAAAGCCTCTTTTGCAATATATTGAAATAATTATGTGATTTTTGTTTTCAATTCCGTTTATGTGATGAATCACACTAATTTTCATATGTTGAACCAACCTTGCATCACAGGAATAAATGCTATTTGATCTTGGTGCATTATCTTTTTGATGTGCTGCTGAATTTGTTTTTCTGGTATTCTGTTGAGGATTTTTGCATCCACATTCATAAGGGATATTGGCGTGAAGTTTTCTCTTTTATTTGTTGTATCTCTAGCAAACAAATCCAAGTGGCTTCTAGAATAAATTTGATAAAGATTGAAAGAGATATTGGCAGACCTAAAACTACTAGTTAATATTTGCAACATAAAACAGTGTTAACTGCAAGATTCTACACTCAAGTCTAAAGCATGATACATTCAGAATAGAGAAAGCTAGTTAAATGGTATTTAATATGAAAAAGATTAAAAATTAAATTTATTCAACTTTATTCAAAAGTTGATAAAGCTTCAAACAATGTTTATTCTAATAAATATTCCACCAGAAATGCGAGGTGATCATTTTATGATATACCACATAGAAAGTCTATGTAGGAAATTTTGTATTTTATTCTAGATAGTAGTTATTAGATGACACAATTTAAAGCATGCTTATATTTAGATAACAACAACAATAAACAGAAACTAAGTAATTCGTTTGCCTGTAGAATAACAGTGATAAGTTAGGGGATATAATTTTTACAATCTACAATCTAGTATTTGATAAGCTTTCAGGTGAGAGAGAGGTACAATAGTAAATGGCATTGTCTGTACACAAAGAATCTAAGCTACAGCAATACAGATTTCATCTCAATAAAAGCATGAAATTTTTATTGTGAAAATCACATACCAGGTGCTATAGTATTCAAGGTATGAATTTTTTTACTCAGACAGATATGAATTCAAGATGTGGTAGTGTCACTTAACAAATGTGTAACCTAAGGAACCTGAGGCAATCCTCTGAGCTTCAAATTCATATCCTGTAAAAGACATGACAGCACTTCCATTGAACTACTAAGGGTTCAAATAAGTGTATATAAATATCTTAGCACAGTGCCTGTCACAAAAAAAAAGAGCAGTCAGAGCTCTTGATGGCAAACAACAGATTCTGTTAGTTAAGATTACATTTGGTTGAAAGTGACTACAAAATCCAAATTCAAAAATCTCAATTGATTAGAGTTGTAAATTGCTAAACAAAGCACACTACATTGGCTTTCATCAAACTTTTATCACTTTTCCACTTACCTCTTACCTTACAAATAACTACCAGATTGGAACATAAAAACTTATTTCAGTCTCTAGCTGGGGAAATATATCTTAAAATAGCCGACTCTGGCAATATTCTTAGTTAGTAGAACCCATGCATGCATAGATTTAGCAGAACTGGATTACTTTCTTTCTTTTTTTTTCTTTTTATTGAGACAGAGTTTTCGCTCTTGTTGCCCAGGCTGACATGCAATGGCGTGATCTCGGCTCACTGCAACCTCTGCCTCCAGGGTTCAAGTGATTCTCCTACCTCAGTCTCCCGAGTAGCTGGGATTACAGGCATGTGCCACCACACCCAGCCAATTTTTTGTATTTTTCGTAGAGACGGGGTTTCTCCGTGTTGTTCAGGCTGGTCTCAAACTCCTGACCTCAGGTAGTCTGCCCATCTTGGCCTCCCAAAGTGCTGAGATTACAGGCATGAGCCACCACACCCAGCCAGAAATGGATCACTTTCAGAGCAGATTTTTCATTTTTTGAGACAAAGGCTCACTCTGTCTCCTAGACTAGAGTGCAGTGGCACGATCTTGGCTCACTGTAACCTCTATGTCCCGGGTTCAAGCCAATCTCCTGCCTCAGCCTCCCAAATAGCTGGTATTACAGGTGCCTGCCACCATGCCACATTCATTTTTTGTAGTATTTAGTAGAGACGGAGTTTTACCATGTTGACCAGGCTCATCTCAAACTCCTGACCTCAAGTTACCTGCCCGTCACAAATCCCAAAGTGCTAGGTTTACAGTCATGAGCCACTGGGCCCAGCCTACTCTCTCAGCAGATATTAATGAGGATCTGATGTCCCAGATGAAACAGTGATAAATGTCCATACACTATAGTATCAGAATTACTAAAACTGACCTGTGAATCAAGGTGGAATATGGATTTTAGGAATATACTAGCTTATGCAATAGCTGTAGAAGCAGTGTTTAATGGGACCAGAACTGAAGGACAAACTGTGCTTAAAGTCAAGCAAAATATTTCAAATTAAATGTGCAAGAATTAGAAGGGAGACAAAATTATTAGTAACTATTGCATATCTCCAACTCAAAAGTCAGGAAAATAATAAAGAAATAGGACCTTTGAGGCCTAGGATGGTGCATTTGGGCTGGATATGTTTGAGACTGTAAACCCGTAATTTTTTTTTATTTCCATTTTTATGGGTACATAGTAGGCATACATATTTATGGGGTACATGAGATATTTTAAACAGACATATAAATGCATAATAATTTAAGCCCAAAAATTAATATGAACACCATGAGATTAAAATTCCTACTATTTCTTGCTGAACTATAGCTGGTTTCTATGGCCTGAAGAGTATACAAAAGCTTCATTTAAGGTGAAAATCTAAAAAGATGATTCTCATCCCCCTGAAGACCTGCCTGTATCTCTCCTCATTGGTTCTAGACTATGATTGATAGGTAATGGCAGAGCCTGATGAAAGTAATACTGTCCCCACATGGGAGGAAAGTGATTATTCATCAAATAACTGCAGGCTGTGACTAATTTGTACCAATGGGAACTAGAATAATTTGCTTAGGAATGGATTTTGAGACTATTGAAACAAGGTCCCTTAGGCTTATCTAAAAGATAGCAAGTACAAAAACTACCCAACTAAGAATTCTGCCTTGGGTTTTACATGAAGAATGAATAAGTTTTTGTTTTATAAGGCATTGAGATTGTACCCCCTACTTGAAATTATCTCAGAACTAATTTAAATACATTACCATTTAAACAATACTGTCACAGGTTAAAGACTGGAAATTCAAGGCCTGTATTTAACATACAAGCATGTAGTGTTTAGAAGACATTGGATACTTTTTTTAAAGAGTGAATGAGAATGCCTGTAACTGGGACATGTGCAAGTGAGATCACTGTCAGTACTATCCCCCACAACCTCATATCTGTGTATCTTCACAGGTTTTAGTTAATTATTTACCTCCTGAAGATGTCTGAAGCCATTATTCCTTTTTTAATAATTGAAATTATTTTATTTTGGTTTTATGCATATGTATTAAATATTTCCAACATGAATACCTCTGAATCATTCCTCATCTTTATATTGCTTAGTATAAATAGGTACTTAGTAAAGGTTTCTTGAACAATAAATATATTTTGAATTTCATTCAAACTTTGCTGTAAGAAGACATCTTGATTGTCCAACTACTGAAGAAGATACAATTCCCACAAAGAGGGAATAATAGATACTGGGGCCTACTTGGCATGGAAGGGTTGGAAGAGGGCAAGGATGGTTGTGAACCCTGAAAACCTGCGACAGGTCTCAGTAAATTTAGAAAGTTTATTTTGCCAAGGTTGAGGACACATGCCTGTGACACAACCTCAGGAGGTCCTGAAGACACGTGCCCAAGGTAGTCAGAGCACAGTTTGTTTTTATACATTTTAGGGAGACATGAGACATCAATCAACATATGCAAGGTGAATATTGGTTTGGTCTGGAAAGGTGGAACATCTCAAAGCAAAGGCAGGAAGACTCAAAGCAGGGACAAGGCTTCCAGATCACAGGTAGATAAGAGACAAATTGTTGCATTCTTTTGAGTTTCGGATTAACCTCTACAATAGAGGCAATCAGATATGCATTTATCTCAGTGAGCAGAGAGGTGATATTGAATAGAATGGGAGGTAGGTTGGCCCTAAGAAGTCCCCAGCTTTACTTTTCACTTTAGTTTAGTGATTTGGTGGCACCAAGATTTATTTTCCTTTCACAAGATACTATACCTATTATCTAGGTAAGGAGATAATCTGTATGTATACCATACCTCTGTGACATGCAATTTGCCCATGTAACAAACTTGCACATGTGACCTCTGAAGCTAAAATAAAATTTGGAGAGAAAAATAAAATATTAATCTTATATTTGTTTTCTTCTACCCATGAGAATTTAAGTTATATGTAGACAGAGTGAGTGTTTTGACTTTTTTATTCACTTTATTTCCCCAGAGCCTAGAGCCAAGCCTAGAACAAAGCTAGTAATTTATAAATATTTGTTTAACCAACAAATGACATCTAGTACTACTTATATAGGTGCATTAGCATGTTCTCACACTGCTATATAGGACTTCCTGAGACTGAGTAATTCATAAAGGAAAGCGGTTTTATTGACTCACAGTTCCACATGGCTAGGGAGGCCTCAGGAAACTTACAATTATGGCAGAAGGGGAAAAAACACATCTGTTTTTGAGCAAAAGGGGGAAAAGCCCCTTATAAAACCATCAGATCTTGTAAGAACAGCAGCATGGGGGTAACTTCCCCCATGATTCAATTACCTCCTACTGGGCCTCTCCTACCACACGTCAGGATTATAGAAACTATAATTCAAGATGAGATTTGGGTGGTGTCAAACCATATCAATAGGCATAGGAAAATTATATTATTATTCCAAATTATGCTGAAAGTATTATGTTCCTTTAGTATTAAAACCATCATGGTGTAACAAAGGTAAGATATGGTACAGCTCCTACTTATAGAACAAAGTAATTATTCAAACTATGGCCACAACATGCTGGTTAACCACTCTAGACTCTGCACATATGACAATAAGCATTTTAATAGTTTTATTGAGCTAGAATTAACATAAAACAAACTGCACATTTTTAGAGTACAATTTGATAAATGTTTACATATTATCACACCTGTGAAGCCATCAGTAAAATCAAGAGAATGAACATATTGTTCACCCCCAAAAGTTTTCTCACTTTCTATCACTAAAATTAGTTTGCATTTAATAAGATTAGCTATCATTTATTATTAGTAGTATTCTGCAATATGGCAAAGCATTTATTTAGCTCACAAGTCTTCAAGTTATTTCAAGGTTGACTGATACAGGCTTAAATTGTGTCTGTTTTACATGCTACTCATACTCCTTAAAAGACAAGTTGCCCAGGTATATTCATCCCCTGAAAATGACGGTGGTACAAAGCAAGAATCCTAAATACACAAGGAATCTTTAAGCATTGGATCATATCATGCCATGAACATTCTATTGTCTGAAACAAATTTCACAGCCAATCTAAAAGTCAAGGAGTGGAAATATATACTTTCTTCTTCAGTGGAAGCTGTGACGCTACCTGGTGACAGATTTTGATACAGGGATGTGGGGGGGAATGTGAGAAGTGAGGAATTGTATAGTTAATAATATTAGTCGTATCATGATACAGAGTTGTTTACTCTATTTTGTAAATGCCTACACCTTTCACTGAATACTTTTCTGAAATTATCCTAATAATCTACTAATTCTTCATGCTAAATGGAGCCCCCTGAGACTTTAACACTAACAAAAATTACCAACAGTTTATGCTTCTCTATAGCAAACATAACCAGACATCAAACTTTCTTCAAAGTATTATGTTTGATTAATGTATTTGATTTATAATATCAAAGGCTTCAATTTTTCAAGAATATTTTTTCAACATATAACAATGTAAGACAAAGCAATAACAAATGATGAGTAAATGAAAGAATTGTTGGCCATCTCTTGCCTACCATATTTCTTCACAGTTGTTTTAGTAGTTTGTAATCAAAATACATAAATTTACTGACTCCAATTATGATTCACCATAATTTGTAGTTCTTAAGTTTTGCCTTCTATTATTATGTTTTCCATGTAAAATACCCTTTATTTTATTTTTTGTATTAAACTCACATAATCAGGCTTGTCTGTACAGATTACCTTGTCAATGTGCTAAATGGTTAAATGTATTTTTTTTTTTTTTTTTTTTTTTTTCAGATGGAGTCTCACTCTGTTGCCCAGGCTGGAGTGCAGTGGCGCGATCTCGGCTCACTGCAAGCTCCGCCTCCCAGGTTCACGCCATTCTCCTGCCTCAGCCTCTCTGAGTAGCTGGGACTACAGGCACCCGCCACCACGCCCGGCTAATTTTTTTGTATTTTTAGTAGAGACGGGGTTTCACCATGGTCTCGATCTCCTGACCTCGTGATCTGCCCGCCTCGGCCTCCCAAAGTGCTGGGATTACAAGTGTGAGCCACCGCACCCGGTCTTAAATGTATATTTAATAAGCAATCACTAATCTGTAGTACAAAAGTAACATATACTTCTAATTATAATAAGTAGATAATTACCATAATGTACTACACATCCTAATATATTTTAATAAAAATAATATAATATTTTACATTTTGAAAAGACTTGAACATATTTTGATTAACTAAAATCAAGGCTCCAAACTTTATTGAAATTTTTGCTATTATATAGACATAAAATGCTAACTCATCATTATTTACTTATTTATTTTATTCATTTATTTATTTTTTGAGACCGAGTCTCACTCTGTTGCCCAGACTGGAGTGCAGTAGCACAATCTCAGCTCACTGCAGCCTCCATCTCCTAGGTTCAAGCAGTTCTCATGCCTCAGCCTCTCAAGTATCTAGGATTAGAGGCACATGTGCCACCAAGCCTGGCTAATTTTTGTATTTTTAGTAGATATGGAATTTTGCTTTGTCGGCCAGGCTAGTCTGGAATTCCTGGCCTCAAGTGATCCACCCACCTAGGCCTCCCAAAGTGCTGGGATTATAGGCATGAGCTACCTCGCCTAGCCAAAACTCATGATTATTTATATATTGTGTATTTTTCTTTAGAATTTCTATTATACTATGACTATTTCATTATAGTGTTTTATATACGAAGAAAAACAGATTTGTAGACTACAATCCAGGCCCTATTCACCTGCCTTAAGTCTATAACTTATCCTAAATGAAAAGCAGAGACAACAACCTGGTGACTAAAAGAGAGATTGGTATTCAAAGAATGTAAACCAAGAAATCAATTTTGGAGAAAACATTTAGAACAAAGGAAAGCCTAAGGGATTAAACCCAGATGTCCATGATTGATGTAAGTGTCCTATATAATCCTACTAGATATGAATGTAAGTATAAGGCATGCTTTGGATAATGGTGTGATGATAGAAGTTCTTAGAATAGCATCAGATTTCACCCAGTTTTTATCTTGCAGTGTATAGCTGCTCTGCCCAATACAGTGATTATTCCAAATATGGCTATTCAGGATTTAAAATGGAGGTAGTCTGAATTGAGATGTGCTAAAAAGGGTAAAAACATACTATATTTTCAAGATATAAAAATTAATGCATAATATTACACTAATATTTTACATTGCTTATTATTTAATATATAATTTTTAGATATACATTTAATTTCTAATACAGCTATGAGAAAATTTAAAATTACATATCTAGTTGGCATTATATTTCTATTTGACAGTGCTGACTAGAGAGAAGATTGACCTTCCAAAATTAAGTTTTCCCCTAAATAATTCATTTAATTTTAGATTTATTTAACAAAAGTATAACTGAAAACATAAAAATATATGCATAATAGTAGGCCCATATAAATTTTATGTTAAGAAAAATGGAGAAAATATATATATCTTCTTTTTTTAAAAGAAAATTATTTTTATTTTAAGTTCTGGGATGCAAGTGCGGTATATGCAGGTTTGTTACATAGGTAAATGTGTGCCATGGTGGATTGCTGCACCTATCAACCCATCACTTAGGTATTAAGCCCAGCATACATTAGCTATTTTTCCTGATGCTCTCCCTTCCATGACCCCAGACTGGCCTCAGTGTGTGTTGTTCCCCTCTCTGTCTCCATGTGTTCTCACTATTCAGCTCTCACTTATAAGTGAGAACATGCGAAGTTTGGTTTTCTGTTCCTGCATTAGATTGCTGAGGATAATGGTTTTGAGCTCCACCCGTGTCCCTACAAAGGACATGATCTCATTCCTTTTTTATGGCTGCTAGTATTCCATAGTTTACATGAACCACATTTTCTTTATCCAGTCTATCAATGATGGGCATTTGGGTTGATTCCATGTCTTTGCTATTGGGAATAGTGCTGCAATGAACATACACGTGCATGTATCTTTGTAATAGAAATATTTATATTTTGGGGGGTATATAACCAGGAATGAGACTGCTGAGTCAAATGGTATTTCTGGTTCTAGATCTTTGAGAAATTGCCACACCCTCTTTCACAATGGTTGACCTAGTTTACAGTCCTGCCAACAGTGTAAAAGCACTCCTGTTTTTCTGCAACCTCACCAACACCTGTTTCTTGACTTTAATAATCGTCATTCTGACGTGCGTGAGATGGTATCTCATTGTAGTTTGTGATGTTGAGCTTTTTTTCATGTTTGTTGGCTGCATAAATATCTTATTTTGAGAAGTGTCTGTTCATGTCCTTTGCCCACTTTTTAATGGGGTTGTTTCATTTTTCTTGTAAATTTAAGTTCCCTGTGGATTCTGGATATTAGATCTTTGTCAGTTGGATAGATTGAAGAATTTCCTCCCACTCTGCAGGTTGCCTGTACATTCTGATGATAGTTTCTTTGGCTGTGCATAAACTCTTTAGTTTAATTATATACCATTTGTCACTTTTTTGCTTTTGTTACAATTGCTTTTGACATTTTTGTCATGAAATATTTGCCCATGCTTATCTCCTGAATGGTATTGCCCAGATTTTCTTCTAGGATAGTTATAGTTTTGGGTTTTACATTTAAGGATTTAATCCATCTTGAGTTAATTTTTATATAGAGTGTAAGAAAGGAGTCCAGTTTCAATTTTCTGCATATGGCTAGCCAGTTCTCCAAGCACCAGTTATTAAATAGGTAATCCTTTCCCCATTGCTTGTTTTTATCAAGTTTGTCAAAGATCAGATTGTTGTAGATGTGTGGTCTTATTTCTGAGATCTCTATGCTGTTCCATTGGTCTATGTGTCTGTTTTTGTACCAGTACCATGCTGTTTTGGTTACTCTAGCCTTGTAGTAGAGTTTGAAGATGGATAGCGTGATGTCTCCAGTTTTTGCCCAAGATTGACTTGGCTATATGAGCTCTTTTTTGGTTCCATATGAATAGTGAAATAGTTTCTTCAAATTCTGTGAAGAAGGTCAACGATAGTTTAATGGGAATAGCATTAAATCTATAAATCACTCTGGGCAATATGGTCATTTTCATTATATTGATTCTTCCTATCCATAAGCATGGAATGTTTTTCCATTTGTTTGTGTCCTCTCTGATTTCCTTTAGCAATGCTGTGTAGTTGTTCTCTTTGAACAGGTCCTTTACTTCCCTTGTTATCGGTATTCCTAGGTATTCTGTTTTCTTTGTAGCAATTGCGAATGGAGTTTCATTCATGATTTGGCTCTCTGCTTGTTCATTGTTGGTGTAGAAATGCTTGTGACTTTTGCCCATTCATTTTGTATCCTGAGAATTTCCTGAAGTTACTTATCAGCTTAAGAAGCATTTGGGCTGAGACAATGGGGTTTTCTAGATATAGGATTATGTCATCTGCAAACAAGGACGATTTCACTTCTCTCTTCCCACTTGAATACCCTTTATTTCTTTCTCTTGCCGATGGCCCTGCTGAGAACTTCCAATACTATGTTGAATAGGAGTGGTGACAGAGGGCATCCTTGTCTTGTGCCAGTTTTCAAGGGGAATGCTTCCAGATTTCTGTATGATATTGGCTATCAGTTTTTCATAAATGGCTCTAATTATTTTGAGATATGCTTCTTCGATACCTAGTTTATTGAGTGTTTTTAACATGTAGGGATGTTGGAATTTATTAAAGGCCTTTTTCTGCATCAACTGAATCTACTGACATGTGGTTTTTGTCTTTAGTTCTGTTTATTTGATGAATTATGTTTATTGATTTGTGTATGTTGAATCAGCCTTGCATCCCAAGGGACAAAGCCAAATTGATCATGGTGGATAAGCTTTTTGATGTGCTGCTGGATTTTGTTTGCCAGTATTTTATTGAGAATTTTTGCATCAGTGTTCATCAGGGGTATCGGCCTGAAGTTTTCTTTTTTTTGTTGTATCTCAGGTTTTGGTATCAGAATGATGCTGTCCTCAAAAAAGGAGTCAGGGACAAGTCCCTCCTTTTCAATTGTTTAGAATTGTTTCCGAAGAAAGGGTATCAGCTCTTCTTTGTACCTCTGATCAGCTATAAATCCATCTGGCCCTGGGCTTTTTTTAGTTGGGAGGTGATTTATTACTTCCTCAATTTCAGAACTTGTTATTGGTCTATTCAGGGATTCAACTTCTTTCTGTTCTAGTCTTGGGAAGGTGTAGGTGTCCAGGAATTTGTCCGTTTCTTCTAGATTTTCTAGTTTGTTTCCATAGAAGTGTTTATAGTATTCTCTAATGGTTGTTTGTATTTCTGTGGAGTCAGATATCCCCTTTGTCATTTTTTATTGTGTCTATCTGATTCTTCTCTCTTTTTTTCTATTAGTCTAGCTAGTGGTCTATTTTACTAACTTTCAGAAAACCAGCTCCTGAATTCATTGATTTATTAAAAGGTTTTTCATGCCTCTATCTCCTTCAGTTCCATTCTGAACTTGGTTACTTCTTGTCTTCTGCTCGCTTTGGGGTTTGTTTGCTCTTGGCTATTCCTTTAGTTGTGATGTTAGGATGTCGATTTGAGATCTCAATAGCTGTTTGATGTGGGCATCTAGTGCCATAAATTTCCTTCTTAACACTGCTTTAGTTGTGTCCCAGAGATTCTGATACATTGTCTCTTTGGTCTCATTAGTTTCATAGAACTTCTTTATTTCTGCCTTGATTGCATTCATTACTTACCCAGAAGTCATCCAGGAACAGGTTTTTCAATCCACATAGTTATGTGGTTTTGAGTGACTTTCTTAATCTTGAGTTCTAATTTGATTGTGCTGTGATCTGAGAGAGTATTTGTTATGATTTCAATTATTTTTTATTTGCTGGGGAGTGATTTACTTCCAATTATGTGATCAATTTTAGATTAAGTGCCATGTGGTGCTGAGAAGAATGTATATTCTGTTGTTTTGGGGTGGAGAGTTCTGTAGATATCTATCAGGTCCACTTGATCCACAGCTCTGTTCAAGTCCTAAATATGTTTGTTAATTTTCTGTCTCAATGATCTGTCTAATATTGACAGTGGGGTTTTAAAGCCTACCACTACCATTGTGTAGGAGTCTAAGTCTCTTTTTATATCTCTAAGAACTTGTTTTATGAATCTGGGTGCTCCTGTATTGGGTGCAATAGATTTAGCAACTATGTAGGAACACTAATGTAAAATATTAATAGTGATATTAAGAATACAAAGTCATGTGATTTATAATATGGCCATTAAAGTCCCACAGTCTCTACTGAGAGTCTGAGAGTCATTTTTAAGTTTTCCTTTGCTTTTACAAAGTATAGATGTATTAATTTTGCAATCATGTATTAATTTCTGCAAAACTACTACTGAACGAAAGATTGAATAATTTAACATCTTATACCACAGTGAAAATGAATAAACTATGAATATATGCATCTTAGATGAGTAAGAAAAATAATTGTAGATAAATATAAAATTCCCAGATGGCTAAGTAATATACAGTATATTTTATAAAGCTGAAAACTTAAACAATATAATATAAATAATTATTTGTAATATGGTTAGAAAAGTAACCAGAAAATTTTAATTATAAAACTCTAGAAATTCCTACTTATTTATGTGAAACAAAGGAATGAAATACATGAGAAGCAAAGATAGATACAATACCATTAATGAAAACTCATTCTTCAGTACAAACTTTCTTCTATGGAGATTTATTTTATTGTTATATTTTGAAAGATAAAGCTATGTTTAGAGTCTTTTGGAGATACCAACAATTTTCTATTAAAAAGGAAATAATTGGAAACCAGCAACACTAAGAAACACATAAAAATACCATTCCACTATATATTTTTCTAATTTTAAATAATTCTGCTAAGATATATGTAAGATCTATGTGAAAAAATACATAAAGGTAAGAAATGTATAAATATTTATTGTTAGACTTTAAAAAGGAAATAATGACTATGCTTTATATTTTAAGAGTATATTATTGCAGAGATGCCAATTATACCCTATGTGTTGCAAGGATTAAGTCAAATTCTAAAATCAGGTTTATTTTTTGTGAACAAAAGACAATCTCATTCTAACATTTATATGGAAGAATAAATGAGGCAAGTAATAGACAAGAACATCCAACACAAAAAATAGAGAGAGGCACATGCCCTGCTAGATAAATTATATTATTATTCAATTATATATATACACATAACTTATTATTCACTTATAATAAAACTGTAATAATATTTATTTTGTATATAAAATGTCAAATACTGCTATGATTTAAATGCTTTTTATCTCTTAAACTCATGTTGAAATGTAATGAGGCCTTTAACAGGTGATTAGGCCATGAAGACTCTGCCCTCGTGAACAGACTAATGCCTTTATCATGGGAGTGGGTCCATTATTAAAGAACAAGTTTGGCCCTCTTTTGCTCTCTCTACCTGATTCTTGCCCTTTCATCTGCCTCCATGATATGTTGCGGTAAGATGGCCCTCACCAGATGCCAATCCGTCAATCTTGGACTTCTCAGATAGTGGAACTATGATAAATAAATTTCTATTGTTTATAAACTACCCCACCCAGTCTTGGGTATTCTTTTATAGCAGCACAAAACAGACTAAGACATACACACATGTGCACACACACACACAAACATACACACACAATTATACAATTCTGTTGCTCACAAAGTCATGAACAGTACATTTTATTAATCATGTAGACAAACATAATACAAAGTACAAAATCTAACAAGCATATAATTAGCTATATAACAAAGCTACATTTGTAAGAGTATTAATGGCACAGCAGTTAGGAAAGAAGAGGCCATTCAAAAAGCATATATGGGAGAAACCATTGA
The DNA here is from genome assembly GCF_009828535.3 of Hylobates moloch. Lineage (NCBI taxonomy): Eukaryota > Metazoa > Chordata > Mammalia > Primates > Hylobatidae > Hylobates > Hylobates moloch. The sequence goes on from NW_026652278.1 coordinate 51,757,962, forward strand.
CTATACAAGTAGAAGTAAAGAAAATTAAATCTCTATTTTACGCACTACCCAGATACCAATTCTGAAATGACAGCTATGTTGGAATTATCAAAGACATCAAAACAGCTATTAAAACCAAGTTCCATGAAGTAATAGCAAACATTCTTGAATTAACTGGGGAGCTAAAAGTTAGTCAAAAAACAGAAGCTAGGAAAAAAAAAAAGCTAAATGCTTTAAAACTGAAAATAAGATAACCCAGAAACAAAACAAACAAAACTAGTCACCGATTGGGCTCAATAGCAGAATAGAGTCAACAGAGAAAAGAATCAGTAATGTTAAAATCTGTAGAAATTGTTTAACCTGAGAAATAATCAGCAAAGACTATGAAATAAATAGAACTTCTAAGGTTTTGACACAATGTTATTATTAGATTCCTTGAAAAAAGAAGACAAAAGTATTAATATGCAAACAGTATTTAAATAATGACTGAAAACCTCCCAAATTTGGTGAAAAACATATATTTTAAAATGAAAAACTTTAGCAAACTTCAAACAGGATAGACTCAAAGAGAACCATAGAAAAATGCATCATAATCAAATCACAGAACACCAAAAATAAAGACAAATATCTTGAAAACAATAAAAGACAAAAGCACGTTACATACAGGTAAACAACTATTCAAAAATCTTGAGGATTCTCATCAGAAACCATGGAGGCCAAAAGGCAGTTGAAAGATATTTCAAAGCGCTGAAAGAAAAGGACTGTCAAGACAGAATTCCATATCCAGTAAAAATATCCTTCAGAAATAAATGAAAAAGTACATTCTCATATGAAAAAAGAGTAAGAAAGTTGCCAGTATAACTGTTCTGAAATAAATGTAAAGGCAGATCTTCAGCTAGAAGGGAAATATAACAGAGACAAATGTGAGCCCCCCAAAATAAAGAAAAAGCAACAGAAATTGTACATTTCTGGGTTAATTTAATATGCTTATTTTATCTTGTTAAATTCTGGGTTAATATAGTATGCTTATTTTCTCTTGTTAAAATGTGCTTATTTTCTCTTGTTAAAATCTTGTTAAATTACAGTAATACTAACTGTAAACTTTGAAAAGTTATACATGCATATTATAAACACAGTGTAACCACAATTTACAAAGAAATGCAGATTTACCAAATCCAATAGATAAAATGAAATACTGAAAAAGTAATGCAATAATAAAACAAGGCAGAAAAGATAATTCAGAGAAATAAAAATAGAGGAGGGATACACAAAACAGACCATAAAATTGTAGACCCAGAGAAGAGTATTTTTGTTCATTTCGTGTTTGTTTGTTTGGTTTTTCATTTTCTATGCCAGTTTGCACTCACATCTGCCAATAAAACTTAATCATTTTCAGTTTCTAGGACCCGGCCAAAACAGTTCAGAAGCACTCAATCAGCCTGAGTTTATGACAGCACTTGAGCAGAGCTGGGTTAAATTTGTACTCTAATCCTCCAAGTCCATGAAATGTATCAAAAAGTGAGTTACAGCATGTTTGTTTAGGGTTGAGTTAGGCTTACTTTTTTCTGGAAAGTCATTCTGTTTCACAGCCTACAATGAAATCCCTCCATTTATACACCAATGCAAATCTCAAAGTGTGTATCACTGAATATAATTAACAATAGTACTCAGATTTACAAACCTTTTCTTGTAGTCTTTCACCACAGTCCACGGCATTATAGGTTAAGAGAGGATATGGGTCAGACTGCCTGGGAATATACTAATTATGTGACCTGAGGCAAATACTTAAATTCTCAAAGCTTCAGTTCTCTCATTTCCAAAGTGGAGCAAAGAATAACTTCTGTATGATTTCTTGATAAAAGGATGACATAGATAATACATTTAAAATGATCAGCAGAGTGACTGGAACATAGTGAGTGTTCAGTAAATGTTATTTATAAGTTTTATGACAAAGAAATTCAGGAGCAGTGAGTCTAAGACACACACTTAGACAAAAATGAGTTTCTAACTCAGATTTTCTTAGCTTTAATCACAGTTATTATATCTTTTTCTGCTTAATCCTCATACTTAATCATTATTTGTGCTCTCACAATTTTCAGGTACTGAATAATCACATAGTTTAGACCACCAACTGCAAAACTGTACTGATGGTGCCAAAAATCTCAGCTCCACACATATCAGTTGTGCACTGTTGGGTAAATTACTTAAAGTCATGCTTCCTAGGTTGCTTTGTCCAAAAAATGTAGATCATGTTAACTACGCTTTTATGGGAATTGAGAGTGTGTGTGTGTGTGTGCGCGCGCGTGCATGGACGCGTGTGTGTGCATATAGTTTGGAATAGTAGTACCTAGCACTTTGAATAATTTTAAAAATGGCAACTATTTTTTTATTATTATTATTAATCTTTTATTTTAGATTTGTGGCCAGTGTTTGCAACTATGTAACATATTCACTGAAAGCAGAAATTATATCTTATACTTTTCATTACTTCCTCATTACTCTTAATACTGATTACAAATCATTTAATCACTAAATATTTATTGATCTGCATCAAGAACTTGATTCACTAGTTATTGAATAGTTCATTATACATAAGGACAATAGATCTTGAAATATTTATCTTTACTTCTTATCCCTAAGGAAATCATAGGATGGTCTCAAAATCATTTCCTAGATCTATATCTGTGTCATATCCATCCTTAAATCAATATTCTACTTCTTTGAATTCCAACATTAAAACTTTGTCCCAGTGCTATTTCATAATTCAATCACTTTTCAGTCTTCCTCAGACTCTCTCATTCCCTGAAATTACATTACCTCAATTCTGTAAAATTAAGTAATACATTCCTCTAAAACTTTATAATTTGTTATTAACAGTGAGGAAAGCTTAGGAATAAAAGAAATGCCTTTCTTGAGAATTTAGAAAATAGAGAATAGTAAGTTTAAATAAATAAATGTCCTTCTAATTTCACATACATATATGCATATACACACATGCACACATACATACACATAGGAAAGATTTTTCTATAAGAAATTAAATTATAGTCAATTTTTTTCTGCAAGAAACAGCTCCTTTGAGAGCTCTTAGTAGTGAAGCTGGTAAAGTGGAAAAACTAAAGTTATATCTCACAACAGAGACTGGATGTTGTTAAAGCCCAGAATGAATTATTTGCTCCTGGCGGCTATTTCTTACAGGTGGAATCAGAGCTTCTCAAAGCTTAACAAGAAACCTTCCAAAAGTAGTGAACTTGGGCAAGTTCATATGCTACGACTCCAGAGGAAAACATAGAGAAATATTGAAAGGAAAGCCTTAAGCTGTAAAACCACATGCCATAGCAAAAACCCTGTTCTATCATTGCAGATAGAAAAGCAAAGCAAGCTCATTTTTCCCCCAGTTTATGATTGCATTCACTTGGAGAAAGCAAGGGAATATAGGGGCTTAGAGAATTAGAGTATGGGTCTTATTAAAATAACATTTAGGTGGAAGAAAATGTCTTTACCTTGAAAAATGCAGTGATCACAACCTAAGAAAACATTAAGTATCTATTTTCCTTGGGGGAAGAGAAACATGTTCTTATAAAAAGGTGGCTTGACAACTGAGAGGAAAAAAATAAAGACTAACAACCTAGGCAACAATTCTATCAAACACTCATAAGAGAAATATGTCTAATTTTTGCTGTAACTCTCAAAGACACACAAATTACTTTTACATGCTCTGTGACAATAATTAGACAAAGCCAAAACATCTAAATGAGGCGGGATAGGTTAGTAAATAAATAGCAAACCAAATCTTAATGTAAGGCAAACAATGAAGAACATATGTAGGGAAACACAAGTCTGTAAAGTTAGGGACTTTAGTTTTTCCACATAAGTTTTCTGACACTTTCCAGTGCTATAGAATTATATAATATATATATATAATTCTCAAAAATAATGGAGACAATTATCTTTCTTCTCACCTTGCCCTAACTGGACAACACTATTTCCCCTTTCTGTAAATCTATCACTAGCATTATGAGCTATTACTTTATCTTTCTGAAACATGGCATATACAATCTAAACATCTTACAGAAAGGTCAGTGAAATGATAAAATGTGTTTTGTTAAAAATCCCTTGGACTAGCATCTTAAGTTAAAAATAAGGATTTTTGTTGTTTCTGTTCCTCATAGAAGTACATCTCAACATATCCCCAATTCTTGCTTCCACAAATATCATAGGCTGCAATATGAACTGTCAGTGAAGTTGTTTGCTTTTTTCTTTCAATTTTTATCCTTCCTTTTGACAGCTCACAAAGCTTTACTATAGGTTGTCCTTTTATAAATTTTGCACCTGCATGGACAACTTCTTCTTCTTTATCATAACCACTGTTTGTCAGCAATCAGAACTGCATAAACATGGTATTACTTTAGATGGCTCTTGGTGTTTCTGACAAAAGCCAAACTACTTATTCTCTCATATTTTATCTCCAGTTCTGGAGGAATAAAAGAAAGCTTTCACTCTCAATCAGTGTCAATTTCTGCACTACATATTCACTGAATTTGTTCTTTTTCCAGCATAATTTTTCCAAATTAAAACAAAAAATTTTATTTCACTCTATCTGCACTAGGCATAATATTATTTAATAAGTCTTCAATAATTTTCAGGCTTTAGTCTGATAACATGATACCTAAGTATGCTGGTCCTTTAAGTGATTCTAATTATTTACCATAATATATGCTTTAAAGCATGCCATCTCTTAAGAATTATTGAAAGATGTTTCCTAAAGAAAGCAGAAATGAGATAAAATAAAATGAGAAAATTATTACATGACCCTTATTTCTTGGCCAATTCATTCAATAAATATTTACTTATTGAGTCAATTATAACATAGTATGTTAAAAATTTGCCCTATAAATGTGAAGAAGTTATAATAAAAACATCAATTAGCTGATGTTTTTATGGGGAGTAAGACATAAGAGGAAATATTTTCTAAGTACAGGATGGAATGGGAATGGTAGCTATGAATGAAACTCCTTGTGAGTATTGGGTCTAGGAACACTCTCAGAAGGTAAATAAAATGTTCACGCAGCAATAGAACAGCAAAACATCTCGCACTCCAGATCTCTGCAGTGGCTGTGAGAATGGCTGCCCCGGTTCTTGGTGTGGCTTGCCAATGCTGTAGGGAGCAATACAGACCTTGGTCTCAAGGAACTTTGGTTGTGTTTTGACCTGTCTGGTAGCTCTTTGAGGAATCAGCTCAGGGACTTGCCTTTGTTGTTACAATCTGATTCTAAAGTTTATATGGAAAAGTAAAAGACTCGACGAGCCAACACAATACTGATGAGCAAGAACAAGGATGGAGGACTCATCTGATTTAAGGACTTACCATAAAGCCCAGACATGACCTACACAATATATAAAAAAATCTGACAATGAAGCAAAGGCAATTCAATAAAAATGAGTCTTTCGAACAATTGGTGCTAGAACAACTGAACCTCTGTCTGCATAAAAATAAACCTAGACACAAGCCTTACATGTTTTGCAAAAATTAACTCAAAATGTATTGTAGATCTAAATGTAAGATGCAAAACTATAACTTGTAAAAGAAAACATAGGAGAAAATTTATGTAACTGTGTGTTTAATTATATAGCACCAAAAGTGTGATTCATGAAAGAAAAAAATAGAAAGTAGACTTTATAAAATTTTTTAAAATTATACTTTGGAAAGACACTGTTAAGAGATTGAAAGACAAGCCACAGACTGAGAAAAAAGTGTTTTCTATACTCACATCTGGTAAAAGACTTGAATACAAAATATACAACTATTAAAACACACAATAAGAAAAAATGTTAATGGGCAAGAGATCTGACCTCAGCAATGAAGATTTTCATATTGCAAATAGGGATATAAAAAAATTAAGCTCAACATCATCTATAATTAAGGAATCTCAAGTCAAAACAATAAGTTACCACTATGCCTATTAGAACAAACATTTTAAAATTGACAATACCAATTAGTAGCAAGAATGTGGACCAAAAGAAATTTCAATTAATTGCTGATGGCAATGCAAAATGGTACAGCCATTTTTGAAAACCATTTGTTAATGTTTTACTAAGCTAGACATAGTCTTATCAGATAATCCAGCAATCATGCTCCATGATTTTTTTAAATTTTACTTTAAGTTCTGAGATACATGTGCTGAATGCGCAGATTTGTTACAAAGGTATACATGTGCCACGTTGGTTTGCTGCACCTATCAACCCATCATCCAAGTTTTAAGCCCTGCATGCATTAGATATTTGTCCTAATGCTCTCCTTCTCCTATCCCCTGGCCCCTGACAGGCCCCAGTGTGTGATGTTCCCCTCCCTGGGTCCATGTGTTCTGCTAGTTCAACTCTCACTTGTGAGTGAGAACTTGTGGTGTTTGGTTTTCTGTTCCTGTGCTAGTTTGCTGAGGATGATGGTTTCCAGCTTCATCCATGTCACTGCAGAGGATATGAACTCATTCTTTTTTATGGCTGCATGTTCCATGATTTTCACCAACTGATTTGAAAACTTACATTTACAACAAAAACTGCATGTAAATACTTATAGCAGCTTTATTCATACAGGCAAATGACGAAGGCAACAAGATTTCCTTCAATAAGTGAATGAATAAAAAAATTTATGATGCATCTATGTAGAGCTGATATTAAGTGATAAAATGAAGTGAAATATGAATCCATAAAAGACATGTTTGAATTTTAAATGCATATTTCTATATGAAAAAGTCAGTTTGAAAGGGCTACATATTGGATAATTACAATGGTTTGACATACAGGAAAAGGCAAAACTATAACAATGGACAAAAGGTGAATGGATGCCAGGGTTTGTAATTTTTCTGTGAATTTCTAGCTATTCTAAAATAAAAATGTTATTTAAAAAATTAGGAGTTTTATATTATATCAAGAATTTTCTGTTAGGAATGGAAAAAAGTGCCCATGGCAATCAAGCCTGCCATTTTGTTGGAAGTTCATGGTTTCAATTCTTATCATTCAAGTGTTCGGATTTTGGATTAAAAGGCTCCTCAGCTGTCTCAAGTAAAAATATGGAGATGGTTGGAAGTAAGATGTTAATAAAGTAGTCATTATTACCTCAGCCTTTAAGTCCACTTGAATAAATCAACTGAAAACTAGCTAAACTTTGGAAAGGGGAGATGAAAACTGACAATATAATATTCTGAGCAAACATATTATTGTAAGAAGAAAGGAATGCATATTGATTTAGATAAGGTAGTGTTATTTCAGAGAAAATGAGAGACATTAATATTTTCTTTTAACAGTGGGACTTCTGTAGGAAGAAAATATTTTTATAATTTGACTCAGTAAAAAGAAGATATAAAAAAAGAGGTACAGAATTGGCAAACTGGCATGTGTTCACAAATGATGAACCTTTCCTTGCATCTTATTTTACCTGGAGGTAGTTCTGATGGGACGTTAGATGTATAAATGAGGTGATTCATATTATTAGAGATAAAATAATGGGAATATATAATGAAATGCATCTTTACATATATACTTTTATTCATTACAATTTTATTTTTTTAATAACCTTTGGAAGGGGTAAGAAATACAGGTAAAGATTAGTATTTATTGATATTTTAAGTATTTGGCTGAGTTATTCAAATTAGCATTAAAAGTTGAAAATATTACATTGGTTATTGGAAGATAAAACCAAATTAAATTATATACTTGTGGCCTCAAGATTGAAATTAGCTAAACACATATTAGAACAAGGGTTCTTTTGGATAAAATGTCCTTTGCCCATATAAATGATAATAGAATAAAATAAGTATCAGGGCAATTAACTAAACAGTAATAATTATTGACTGATCATATGTAAAATAAAAATGTCATCTTTTATCAAAAGTTTAGAAAGGATTTTGGGAGGAAATTGTGAGGAGCAAAAAATGTAATCCCAATAGGATGAACACAGCTTGTAAATAAAATATTGCTTTGAGTTTGTTTTCTTAAGATATTTTTGGATGTAATAAATAATAATAATAAACAATGAGAACACTTGGACACAGGAAGGGGAATATCACGCACTGGGGTCTGTTGTGGAGTTGGGGGAGGCGGGAGGGATAGTATTAGGAGAAATACCTAATGTAAATGACGAGTTAATGGGTGCAGCACACCAACATGGCACATGTATAAATATGTAACAAACCTGCATGTTGTGCACATGTACCCTAGAACTTAAAGTATAATAAAATATATATATATAAAAGATATTTTTGGATATAATAAAGATTTGCTGCTTACAATATAAAGAAAACAAAGTCTTGTGGGTCTTTGTTAGCACAATTATTCCTTTTGTCCATCTTATTATATGAAAAGGAATATGGTCTAAAAAAATATAGAAATTACTCAGTACTTGGTCTTTGTGAATTGTCAAAGTGTCAGAGCAAATATTGGAGAAGTTTTATTGCTTAAGTTCTTGTCTCTGCTTCTTGCTTTTGTCAAGAGGGTCAGGTCCCCTTCACAAGAGGGCTATAAGTATAGAGTAGGAGGTCAACAAGCGATAATTCTAGGTTTTAGTTTAAAGAACATAGAAGAAATCTTTCATGAGCTTAGGAAAATTGGAGAAGTATACTTCAAGAAACTTGGGTTTCTGAAGCTCTTTTTTAGAAAATCAATAGCAATATCAGGCAGTACAACACTAAGAGAAATTTCTAAAGCATTTATGGAATTTTATATCTTTCAATAGAGAGCTTTGATTTTAAGTCTCTGTCCCGTCGATGCAATGTATTGATTTTCTTCCCATTGTTCATGAGGTCACTTTATTTTTATAAGAACGCCACTACAATTTGTCTATCAATTCAGAGGGAAAAAGGTAAATATACAAATTATTGCCCAGAAAAACTTCACTCTGTAAAAATAAAAAGAATATAATCTATCTTTTCAGACTTTATGTCTACTCTGTATATTTGTGACTCATAAAGCATTGTGTGGTCTGGAAATCATTACTTTTATTGTTGTTTCAGGATCAATAGCAAGCAATACACACTAGTGCAAGAAAAGAAAGTCTAGAAATTAAAGGCATGTTTCTTGCCCTAAGTTCTGCCCTTCTCTTCAGTTGAAGGCAATTTTGATGCAATAAATAATAATTCTTCATGTACAATTTAAATTGTTAATATATTTTTGACCCCCTATGTAAAAAAGAATTAACAAGCTCCTGGCCTAAATCACTCCTATTTTATAAACCCAGAACCACAGAATACATTTCTTTGGGACTTATTTATTCTTAGTCACTCTTCCCAAGAACTAAAAAATGTTGACTAAATTCTACCCTATGCCCTGTCTCACATTCCTGTTCTACTTTCTTATGACCAGCTTGAGACTATAATATGTTTTCTACTAACTAGAAGATGGTAAGGACAGCCTTGCTTTTAACTTGACCATCCTGTTCTCTGGTGGTCTTTCACTAGCACCTTTAACTTTCTGCTGACGTTGGTTATCTCTTAAAAGAGGTGTGGTGTGAAGATAATGAAGGTCACATACACAATGACCATAGCTTCAAAACTAGTCTTGGCATTTAAAAGTTTTAATTTAGCCTAGAAGTGTCAGATTCTGAGTTACATTTCTTCATACTGATTTTTTACTTTTACGTAGTGGTTAAATGAGTTCAGCTTTGAAGGAGTATTTTATGGAACTGTCCAATTTATATAGTTTATTAAAATAATGTTTCTATATTTGGGCATACATAAAGTTTTTAGATGTTCTTCTTAATTTGAAATATGAAAGTGAAGGCATATTTTAAGGCATTTTTTAAATTTTAAGTGGTACAATGTTTTCAAATGACAAAAGGATAAAGAGAAAAAATGTTCCTAAATCTCTCAACTAGAAATAATAATTTTAAATGATAGATTTTGTTGGCATATTTATTTGTTTAGATGACACAAATCTGGACAAATCTGGAAAACATTGAATATATATTTTTGCAAATGGCTATCTTCACTTAACAATATATTGTATTACATGTCAGTAAAAGTTTCTGAATCTTACTTTAATTATAATTTTAAATTTATACAGATATTACATACTTTCTATAACTCATATATTTCTAGGCACTTAGTTCATTGTCAACTTTCCACTTTAAATAATAATGCTGCAATATATTTGGTTTACATAAAAGGTACCCAACTTCTCTGATTATTTTGATGTTATTACGGACAAAATTATGTTTTCCAAAATTCATATATTAAAGAAGAAACCAAAACTTCTGATACTTTGAGACTGTACTAGCCTCAAGAAACATGAGAAAATAAATTTTTAGTTTTTAAGCCATTCATTCTGTGGTATTTTGTTATGGTACCCTTAGGAAATTAATACAGGTGCATTTCCAGAAATATACTCACCACATCAGCGCTTAGGAACTCTGAATTTTGAATTCACATTCACATTTTGCTCTCCATAAGAAGCATGAAAGTTCCTGATTTATTATGCCCTCACAAACAGTAGCTAATAATGTGTTAAAAAGCAAAAATAGAGGGAAGGGGGGAGGTAGTGATGAGGGAATAGAGGGCTAGAGAGAGGGAAGAGAAAAAAACAAAGGTAGTGCTTTAAAAACAGAGTTTAACAATGAATAGAGACAGAAAGCAGTTTGGCATGAATTCTATCTTTCATCTGATAAATTAATTCCATTTAATTTATTAAATAAATATATTTTATTAATAATATGGCCCAAAGAAATATTTTTTCTAATGTTGAAAACATGCAATAACTACTGGTTACTCATCAATAGAATATAGGGCAAAGATTTATGCATATTTCAGTTCCTAATAATTACAAACTGAAGAATTTTTAGAGGAACTCAGAAAGGTAATAAATATTATGTGACTTTTTAATATAAATTTTAGCAGGCAAACAAGCAATATTTTCCTGTTCAAGGATAACCAGTGGAAAATAAATGCGTATGAAAAGAATGCCTTGCTTTGTAGTGTACTGAATTATAAGCAGTACTTTCCCTACACTATGAGAATTCGATAAATTTTCACACCTACATTTTTGTGAAAAAAAATCTGTGATTGGAGGCAATGAAGTAGTAGAGAATGGGGGAAATTAACTAGCCAAGACTAGAACCTCTATGATAGAAGACGTTTTTTAAAATATAAACAAACTTTAAATTTTTGTAAAATAATTAATATTGCTATTTCTCATTTTCCTAAATGTCTCTCAAATGTCATTGGTTTTGCAATTTCAAACTAAACTTAGTAATTAGGTTTTATGCTGACAATGTAATTTTACAAAATCAATAATAGAGTAGACATATTTTAATGAGTCTTTGAATTTCAAAAGGCTTGCTTAGGGGAGGATCTCCTTATAGTCAAAAAATGATAAATGCTGTTAATCATTTATCATTTAATTTAATATTGTTAATTTAATATTGTGTTACACAAACTCATTTTCCTATGTGTTATGGGGATAACTAGAAGATACTGCACTAATATTAACAATATGATAGTCCTGAGACATGTTAATGATATGATTTTGTTTTCTTCATAGATGCAATAAGGCAATTCACTTTGATTTTTCAAGTGACAACTATGCCCAAGAGTAAGAATTGCATATATTTTTATCACTTTCCGAAGTGAAATAAGATTTCCAATGAAAAATATTAATTTACACCATTATTGATTTAAATCACTGCATTTAGTTTTAATTATACATATCCTGAAGTTATAGATTTCATCCCCTGTGTTTTTTGTCTTTAACTCAAAATATGCTTATGCTTATTCTTATGCTCAAAATATGCTTATGCTTATGCTACATCTAGTAAATATTTTTACATGAAATATTTTTACATCATAGTGATACATGAAAAGGACCTCAAAACCAAATTAATTTTAGAAAATCCTAGACAAAAATAAGTTAACCATTTTTTTCTTGAAGAAATTCTCAGAACCACTAATCTGTTAAATTTCATTGGAAATCCCCAAAGAAGGTATAGACATTTCAATATTTGCCAAAGGCCAGACTGATAATGTCAATAATTATAGGTTGGTGCAAAAGTAATTGCGGTTTTTGCTATTAAAAGTAGTGACAAAAACCACAATTACTGTTGCACCAACTTAATATCAAATGAGATTTTGGTCCTAAGGCATTTAAAGCTGTGTTGTTCTATTTACATTGCCTAGGACATAGCTCTAAGTTCTATAGTTCTGTATTCACTCCCATTGTTATTATTGCGGTTTTGACCCTACTTACCTTATTGCTGCACTATTACGACAGTTCTGCAAACATTCTCCTCTACTGAAATAAATTATCCCCATAAACTATCTTTCTAAAATCAGATCTCATCAAGTAGGCTTTGAAATCTTGAACGAATATTCTCAGTTTAACATCTGATATCAGTGCAACATGCAGCTATTATCTTTAGCAGTAGTATCTATACATACTCTACCCTTAACAGACCCTATATGTGGGCCCCTGTATGTTCATTAATGTTTCCCTAATGGCACAATAAACTTTCATACCTTTGTGATTTTGTTCAGAAACACCACTACCTCATTTGTATTCTCATATTTTAGGGGTTAGTTGAAACGTAACTTAGTAATATCTTTAGTTTAATTTCTCCTTTTGAAGTAATTGATTTATCAAATGTGTTCTTCTAGTAGTTTATACTTTCATTTATCACATAAAGTACCACAGAGGTACATCTGTCTCTCTTAGTGCACTACAGCAGTATACCAACCAGGAGATATATCATATTTCAGGGAAAAGTATATCTTCAAAAGACACCTAGTTCATGTGGTATTTTTTTAGTATGTTGCAAAAGCATATTCCTTTTCTCTAAATTCTAGTTTCACCTGCTATCATCTCCTATAATTTGATATGGGATTGCTATCAATAGAAAGAAAACTTTGGCTGAGTAATTGTAGTAGAAAGATTTGGATTTAGAGTGAGGGGATGAAGAATAAATCAGAGTGAAGTTATGATCATACTAGTTGATTTATTCATTAGATGCTTACTGATTGTTAGGCATCTTGTTAAGCACTCTATATACACTATCATGTTTATTTCATGATATATGTCATGTTTATGAACGATAGAAAGACAAGAGAGCAGTAATAAAAGATGAAATAAAAAGGCATCTTATTTACATTTCAGAATGTTTCTCAATCCGGGTCCTACAGTCACATAGCAATATGCATTTTGAACTTACTATGCTAAGAACTAGAAATGCAAAAATGAATAAGTACTATGTCAACTTTCATAGAGCACGCAAACTAGTATTTAATGAATTGTTGTAAAAGATGTCCGCAAAAATGCCATGAATGCCATGAATGACCATAGAATTCTGACTATTAGACCTGAATTGTGTCCTTCTCCAAAAATAAAAAAATACACTGATATTCTAGACACCAGTACCTCACAGTGTAATCTTATTTGGAAGTAGGGTCATTGTAGATATAACTAGCTAAGTAAAAATGAGATTTAACTGGAGTAGGGTGACTACTTAATGCAATATGTTTGATGCCCTAATAAGAAGATGAGAAGAAACACAGGGACACAGCACATAAAGGGACAAAACCATGTGACAAAGGAGGCAGAAACTGAAGTTCTGAAGCTGCAAGCTAAGAAACAAAGGATCTCCAGCAAATCACCAGAGGCCAGAAAGAAATGAGAGAGTTCTCACCTACAGGTTTCAGAGAAACCATGACCCTGCTGATAACTTGATTTCAGGATTAAAGTATTTCCAGAACTGTGAGAAAATATGAATAAATTTTTGTTTTTCTTTGTCATTCAATTTGGAGTATTTTATTACAGCATACCTAGAAAACTAATATGCTCACATAAAAATGACAGACGATTTCCATATTTGAGCTAGCTGATGAAATATTACTAAAGCAGTAATGTTAGTTTTCTTTGAAAATAGACATTCTTGTCAGAAAACAGGTGGAGAGCAATTTGTGGAGCAAGTAACTGATTTGTTTGGCAGATTTTTGTTCATTTACAGATTTTTTTCTAACATATTTTAAGTTCAGGAGTACATGTGCAGGTTTGTTACATAGGCAAACTTGTGTCATGGGAGTTTAACAGATTATTTCATCACCTAGGTATTAAGCCTAGTATCCATTAGTTACTTTTTGTGATCCTCTCTGTCCTTCCACCCTCTGCCCTCTGATAGGATCCAGTGTGTTACTGCCCTCCATGTGTCCATGTGTTCTCATCATTTAGCTCCTACTTATAAGTGAGAACATATAGCACTTGGTTTTCTGTTCTTGTGTTAGCTTGCTAAGGATAATGGCCTCCAGCTCCATCCATATCCCTGCAAAGGACATGATCTTATTGTTTTTTTATGGTTGCATTGCATTCGACTGTGTATATGTACCAGATTTTCTTCATCCAGTGTATCATTGATAGACATTTAGGTTAATTCTATGTCTTTGCTATTGTGAATAGTATGGCAATAAACATGTGTGTGCATTTGTCTTTATAATAGAATGATCTATATTCCTTTGGGTATATATCCAGTAATGACATTGCTGGTTCAAATGGTATTTTTGTTGTTGTTGTTGCTGTTGTTGTTGTTGTTGTTTGAGACAGGGTTTTGCTCTTGTTGCCCAGGCTGGAGTGCAATGGCGCAATCTCAACTCACTGCAACCTTTGCCTCCCAGGTTCAAGTGATTTTCCTGCCTCCGCCTCCCAAAGTAGCTGAGATTACAGGCGCCTGCCACCATGCCCAGCTAATTTTTTTGTATTTTCGGTTGAGACAGGGTTTCACCATGTTGGTCAGGCTGGTCTTGAACTCCTGACCTCAGGTGATCCACCCACCTCAGCCTCCCAAAGTGCTTGGATCACAGGTGTGAGCCACAGTGCCTGGCCAGTATTTCTATCTTTAGGTCTTTGAGGAATCACCACACTGTCACACTGTCTTCCCTAATGGCTGAACTAATTTACACTCCCACCAACATCAGCATTCCTTTTTCTTCACAACCTTGCAAGCATCTGTTATTTTTTTACTTTTTAATAATAGTCATTCTGACTGGTGTGAGATGGTATCTCATAATGGTTTTGATTTGCATTTCTCTAATGATCAGTGATGTTGAGCTTTTGTCATGTTATTGCTGACTGTCTTCTTTATTTTCTAGAAAGAGCAACTCCATTAATGTATAATGTATAACAGCTCCATTACAACAGATAAGAGATCACATAGCATATGCCATAAAGAACATTTGCTGTGCTTCTTGTTGTTTGTTCAATGATTTTTCAGGCAATCTAGCATTAACAATGAAATTATATTACAGTAATTGACTGTATAGATTTTATTTCTCATCTTATTACAATCTTAATGGTTATTGACATAGAGTATGTCCTTTAACTTCCACATTATACATCAACCAAAAATCAGCTTGGGCACTAAAAGGCATATTGAATTCTGAGAACTCAGCACCATGTATCAGCTCTGTCAGTAATTACAAGATGTTCTACTTATCAAAATACTCAACAATTGAGCAATGTAAGTCCTGTGTTATATATCTTTCCCCAAAATACCTACTTAGACCTCTACATCTTCAATTTCTTTGGAAAGCTTATGTAAGTAGAGATTATTTTGTTCAAACTTTTATTGTTTGGGAGTATTTTTTATCTGTATTTTCTTCTCACCAAAAAAAAGAAAACACATTTTGCTAAAATTTGCTTTACCCATAATGTGAAAGCATATTTTAGAAAAACTGTAACAGAAATAGAATTAAGATGCAAAAAGCAGATTTTTCAGAGGTAGTTGATTTAGTTGCTTCATCTAACAAGTTTAAAGATTTTGTTGTTCAATAAGCAATTTCAGGGATCAGTCCATTTTAGAAAATGATACACTCCTAAATTATTTATTATTTTTAGTTTAATAATCTGTTAAACTTTTGAGAAGCAGTGTTATCAATATTTCATTGTTTTTGACTACCTGGCTGATATATTTATTAGGCTGTTGCAAATCTTACTCCTTCTCTTCTCAATACTTACATTGATTTGTATGTACCAGCTAGTTATCTTTCCATCTTAGTAATCAGAATTTCTATAGCATGTTTTCTTTCCTATAGTTTCAGCTATGTTAGAATATTTAAAAACTGCTTTATGAGATTCAGTCTGTGAAGTTTGAGAGCCTTTTGCTTTTCAGACTAAAAAGTATGTGTTTTATTTATCTTGCCATTAATCAATGCAAGCACATATGGTAAGTATTCATGGGCACCTACTTGCTTGATAACTTTTATACAATTATTAGACTCCAATTGACATTTTGTGTTATTTTGCCTTCTTATTTATGCTTTACATTAACCTTTTGCTTTTCAGTATGATTTGTTTATTAGAGATCTGCTTACATTACTGGATAGCCCTAGTATATTTAACTGTCAATTCTTAAGCAATCAAGTAACCATGATGAAACAGGAAACAAATTAATAGCATAGTATCACACCCTTTTTGAAATAAAATTTTACAGTATCTTTGCTAAAAAAAGTTCTATCTGCTCTTTAGTCTTTCCCAAAGTGCCACCGGTAAAATTAAAACCTGCTAAATTCAGGAAATGGCATAATTCGGAAACTTTAAATTTCTTTCCATATGATGATGACATAAAGAAAAGGTCTTTCTTGCTTTACTTGAGTATTGCTTTAGTTTTGGGTATGACGTGCATTGTACACTCTGGTATGGTTTATCAATACTAGTTATTTAAGGGAATATATACGACAAAGAAGCTGGATATATGCTTGTTGTAGTACATATGATGTCAAGGTTTATTCATTTATATGATCTCACTTAGCTTTCTAATTGCTACACTATGTGTTGAATATGGAAGTGAAAATTCAGTTCAAAGACTTTTTGTCAAGTTTAATTTGACTAATTTATATGATTGGTGTAGAACATTTCCATCATCCCAAAGAGTTCTGTCATTTCAGTCAGTCCTTTACTCCTGCCCTATGGCCCCTGCTTTCTAGCACTTTGTTTTTGCCCTTTCTAGAATTTATATAAAATGAATCAAACTGTATTTGGTGTTTTGTATCCGAAATTCTTCACTCAGAGTAATGTACTTGAGAGACATCTATTT
Source organism: Hylobates moloch (assembly GCF_009828535.3). Classification (NCBI taxonomy): domain Eukaryota; kingdom Metazoa; phylum Chordata; class Mammalia; order Primates; family Hylobatidae; genus Hylobates; species Hylobates moloch. Next base: position 51,775,003 of record NW_026652278.1, read on the forward strand.
TGTTATGTCAGTACGTTATTCTTATTTATTGCTGAGCAGAATTAATTATTTCATGGTTGTCTGGATTATATATATACATATATATGTATATCTATAAAAATACTATATTTATTATTAAACATACACATATCTTTCAAATCATCTGTAATAATTGTAAGGAAATATTTTATGTGCCTTTTTATGTGACTTCCTTTAATATTTTCTGTAAATACGTTTGCTGAAAATATTTTATATTAGACAAATATTTTCCTATTTAATGGATTATATGCTATATTTTGAAGAAAAATATTTCAACACTATTTTGTAAAAATATTAATGAAATAACGCAATATTGGCACATGATGACATTTACTAAATAATGTATCATTATTTTTTACCCTAGTCTAACATTAAACATAATTAAATTGTTTAAATTAATTAGAAATTCTTGTATTCACTCATAGTAAAAGTGCAGGTATCAATCTTTATTACTAGGAGATAAATTCATTGAATGTTTTTATTTGAATATATAATTAAAATCTTGTCATAAATATTCAGCAGGCTTAGACTGTCATGCTATATGGCTGAGCAATTTTAAAAAATGGTTTTATAAGATAAATTGATAATACTGAAATGCCTATCTATAAGTGTATACTGGTATTTCCACTATCTAACACACTAAATGTGTGTAATTCTTCTAAAACCTAGGAAATTATTTTACTAAAAAGACTTCGACCCTATATGACAATATCCTCTGGGAAAATGCAAATGAATTTTTTTTCCCCAAGTAAAACATAGAAGTTTCACAGGATACTGACTAGCTTTTACTTTACATACAATGTTCTTAAACTTCAATATTCGAGTTTTCAAATTTCACTAAATTAAAGAGAGAGAGCTCAATGCAACAGCAAAGACATTGAAAAAATGTATGAAATAACTTATTAAAGCAAATCAAGAAACTAAAGTTCTACATAACTTTGACACAAGAATTCCTATATAATTTGAGACGGCTTAGCATGTTATTAATCAGTATGGTTCACATTACTCTCAGGGTATTGCTTAACTCATTACTGTTACAAAATTACATATGTATATAATAATGAGTCATAAATATAATAATAAACATAGCAGGGCATCATTGTCATACATGTCTAAAAAGGGTGTAATATTTTTGGAAAATTCCTATGACAAAGAGACAAATTTTCTTGCACAAAAGAAGTAATATTTACTTATGTGCCATTTTGAAAAACTATCAGAAAAAATTGAATATACATATGTTTTTATATAAGCAAAGTATTAGAGAAGAAATGGCTAGCTTTCAACGTTCATATTAGTAGATTGAAGCTATATAATTCTCACAGCTTCTATAATAACAAAAGAAGATTATCAAATTATAAACTTCTTTTCATCATTAAAATTTATAAAACTAATACATCATATCCTGGCTTATTTTTTGTTAATTCATATATGTGTATATATATTTTTCTGTTTCCATATCCAAATTAAATTGCAGAAGTGGATTTATCAGATAAATCATCATTTTCCAGATAAATGGTCTTCTTCTAAATATTTTACTCAATACTTAAGATTTTCTGATTTTCTTATTTCCCTGATATTTTTCAATTTATATATATAAAACTATATATAAATATATATATTTGTTTATAGAATTTCACCATTTCTAGTACTCTTTTTCAAAATCTGCTTTAAAACTGTATAGTGATTTACAGCTGATGAATTGAGACATTTTTGTTTTAGGTTGGTCTTGTATTATCCCAGTTGTTATTTTTAGATACTCAACTGACTTTCATTGATCGCTTATAGCAGAATGGTCAGAAACATCCCACCTATAATATTTTAAATTTACATTTCTCATGTATTTGTTGGATTTATTCATACTTTTCATCTTACGCCATTCAGTGAATAGCTACTATATATAAATTTTATCAACTCTATATAGCAAAAGTAGGGCCTACTCATGTAAGATAAAAGAGAGATACAGAAAGTTTTGTTCGAATAGTGCTTCCAAATTTCTTGGGATTTATGACCAAATATGAAGTCATTATAGTTGATATTTACAGCATTTTTTATTCTTACACTGAAGGAAACGCATATAATTATTTTGTTTCTCTGTCATTTCCCACGTTTGCAAAAGATAAATCCCAAATTTTATTTAAATAATTTTCCTTCAGAATGTAACAGGGTCACAGGGACTGTACTTGTATAAAGAGAATATGCTATTAAGATTTAGTCTTCTGCAGCTAATCATTTTTATATAAAATGTGACAAGAATTTTTCCAGGAGCTTTTATGCAACTGAGAATTCAGACTGTGACTGTATATGTCAGAACGTGGCAAAAAATAATCTCCACTCAACGTCTTTCATATCTTGGAACTGATTCTTAACAATAAAGCCTCATTTAACATGCTTTGTGAGCAACACTATCCAGTGATTTAGAATTTATTTTCTATTTCAAATGGTGGCTTAGTGCTTATTAGGAGAGGTCTAAAATGCTGTAGACTCCTAGCATACAATCTTATGGGTAAGTTGCTTATTAGGAGAGGTCTAAAATGTTGTAGAATCCCAGCATACAATATTCTGGGCAGGAAGACCATGGCTGAGGTATCAAGTAATCCAAACTGCCAGTTCCACCTGTATTGTTCCTTGCTCACTTCCTTCATGTTCATTTAATTCACTGACTTCATTTCTCCAATCTGTCATCTAATATTTTGTCCACCTGTTTTACTTCACTTTTGTACCCTGCCTTAAATTGCCCAATACTCACCAATGAGAGACATAAGTGAGTCTCTTTCACTTCAGTCTAAGTTATGAATTTTGACTCTGGAGTGAGGGCCTGTCTTGACTTAGAAATGACCTAAAGACTTCCAGGGTGTGATGAATCTGCTAAGCCTCCAACCTGTCTTTTACTCTGAATGCTATTGCTTTAGCTCAGAATACACAATGTGAAGCTTAAAGTTCTTCAATAATTAAGGACATAATTTCGAGAAAATAAAGACAATAAACCACTAGATGAAGGGAAAGCCCAATTCCTGTCGCAATGCTTAGTAGTGGTCATGCTAACTGGAGTAAGACGATATCAAATTGTGGTTTTGATTTGCCATTTTTTGATGATTCCTGATGTTGAGCATCTTCCATATACCTGTTGGACATTTGTATATATTCTTTTCAGAAATACCTATTTAGATCACTTGCAGACACTTTAATTGGATTGTTTGAAATTTTTCTGGTGAGTTGTTTGAGTTTTTTGTATATTCTGGATATTAGTTTTTTGGTGATGAATATTTTGCAAACATTTCCTCCCATTCAACAGGTTGTCTCTTTACTATATTGGTTATTTTCTTTCTAGTGCAGTAACTTTTTAGTTTAATATAGTTTTAATTGCCTATTTTTGTTTGTCTGTCTGTGTTCTAGGGCATCTTAGCTATAAAATATTTGCTTAGGCCAATGTCCTGGAGTGTTTTCCCTGTTTTCTTCTAGTAGTTTTAATGTTAACAGGTGATATATCTCAGTCTTTAAGCCAGTTTGATATGGTTTTTGTACAGGTGAAATGTAGGAGTCTATGCATATGGGTATCCAGTTTTCCAAGTAACATTTATTTTTATTTTTGAGATGGAGTCTTGCTCTGTCACCCAGGCTGGAGTGCAGTGGCACAATCTCGGATCACTGAAACCTCAGCTTTAGTCTCCCAAGTAACTAGGATTACAGGCACCTGCCACCATGCCTGGCTTAATTTTTGTACTTTTAGTAGAGATGGGTTTTCAGTGTGTTGGCCAGGCAGGTCTTGACTCATGACCTCAAGTGATTTGCCTGCTTCAGCCTCTTGAGATGCTGGAATCCAAGTAACATTTATTGAGAAGAGTGTCCTTTTCCCAGTGTATGTCCTCGGTGCCTTAGTTGTAAATCAGTTGGCTTTTACAACTCTGGTTTATTTCTGTTTTTTCTATTTTGTTCCATTAGTTTGTGTCTGCTTTTATACCAATACCATGCTGTTTTGGTTCCTATACCGTTGCAATATATTTTGAAGTCAGATAGTGTGATGCCTCTAGCTTTGTTCCTTTTGCTCAGGATTGACTTGGCTATTTATGCTCTTCTTTTTCATTTTAGGATTGTTCTATTTGCTCTCATTCTGTGAAGAATGGCATTGGTATTTTGATATGAATTGCACTGAATCTACAGATTTTTTTGAGAAGTATGATTATTTTTACTACATTAATTATTCTGATCTATGAGCATGGTATGTCTTTTCGCTTTTTGTGTCATCTCCAGTTTCTTTCATTAGTGATTTATAGTTTTCCTTGTAAAGATATTTTACCTCCTTGGTAAAATCTTTTTCTAGGTATTTTATTTAGTGGTAGCTATTGCAAATGATATTACCTTTTTGTTTTTTTTATTTTTTTTCAGCTAGTTTGTCATTGGTGTATAGAAATGGTACTGATTTTCACATGTTGATTTTGTATCCTGTGACTTTACTAAATTTGTTTTTCAGTTATAAAAGTTTTCTAGTGGAGTCTAGACTTTCCTAGATATAAGATCAGGTCATCTGCAAAGAAGGACACCTTGATTTCCTATTTTCCAATTTGGATGCTTTTTATTTATTTCTCTTGCTTGATTGTTCTGACTTCCATTACTATGTTGAATAGTAATGGCATTCTTGTCTTGTTCTAGTTCTTAGATGAAAGGCTTTAAGCTTTTTCCAATTCAGTATAACGTTAGCTGTAGGTTTATCATATATGGCGTTTATTATATTGAGGTATTTTTTTCCATGCCGAGATACTTGAGCATTTTTATCATAAAAGAATGTTGAACGTTATGAAATGACTTTTCTGCATCTATTGAGATGACAGAGTTTTTATCTTTCATTCTATTGATGACTGTCTTATATTCTATTATGTTTATTAATTTGTGTATGTTGAACTAATCTTGCATCCCTGGGATAAATCCTACTTTATCATGATAAATGATTTGTTGATATACTGTTGTATTTGGTTTCCTACTATTTTGTTGAGAACTTTTCTGTCTATCCTCACTAGAAATGTTGGCCTGCAGTTTTCCTTTTTTGTTGAGTTCTTGTCTCATTTTGGTATCAGGGCAATGCTAGCATCATAGAATGATTTGGAAGAATTCTGTCATCTTCTACTTATTGGAATAGTTGGAGAATTGATATAAATTCTTCTGTTAAAGTTTGGTAGGTTTAGGCAGTGAGGCCATCAAGTCCTGGGCTTCTCTTTGTTGGGAGACATTTTACTACGGTTCAAACTTATTATTCATTTTGGTATGTTCAAGCTTTCTATTTCTTTCAGATTCCTTCTTGGTAGATTGAATGTGACCAGGAACTTATCCATTTCGTCTGGGATTTCCAGGTTTTTAGTATATACTTGTTCATAATAGTCTCTAATGAGCTTTTGTATTTCTGTGATACCCATTGTAATGTCCCCTTTTTCATTTCTAATTGTTTATTTGGGTCTTTTCTCTTTTTTTCTTCATTAGACAAGCTAGTGGTTTATTGATTTTTTTATCTTTAAAAAACCTTTTTGTTTTCTTGATCCTTTGTATTAATTTTTTAGTCTCTACGTTATTTTGTACTGCCCTGAACTTTGTTGTTTCCTACTACTAACTCTGAGTTTGTGCTTTTGTAGTTCCTTGAGATGCACTGTTACGTTGTTTCTTTGAAATCTTTCTACTTTTATGATGTAGACATTTATTGCTGTAAACTCCCATATTGGCATTGCCTTTGCTGTGTCCAATAAGTTTTAATATTTCATGTTTTGTGTTTCCATTTTCATTGTTTCAATGAATATTTCCTTCTTAATTTCTTCCTTAACCCAATAGTCATTCAGAAGCATGTTGTCTAATTTTTATGTATTTTATAAGTTTCCAAAGTTCCTCTTGGTATTGAATTCTCTAACATATGGCATATTCTGGAAAATGTCCCATGTGCTAAGGAGAAGAATGTGTGTTCTGAGGTCTTGAAAAAAAAGTTCTGTAAATATCTCCCAGGATTATTTGGTCTAACGTGAAGTTTAAATCCAGTGTTTCTTTCTTAATTTTCTGTCTAGATGGTTTGTCTAATGCTGAGAGTGAAGTGCTGAAGTATTCAAGTATTATTATATTGGAGTCTCCCTTGAGGTCTAATAATATCTGCCTTATATGTCTAGGTGCTTCAGTATTAGGTGCATATACATTTAGAATCGTTATATCTTCTTACTAAATTGATCCCTTTATCATTATATCATGACATTTTTTATCTTTTTTTACTGTTTTGACTTAAAGTCTGCCTTCTATGTATATCTACTCCTGCTTGTTCTTGTTTTCTGTTGCATGAAACATCTTTTTCCATCCCTTTACTTTCAGTCTATGTGTTTCTTTACAAGTGAGATAGTTTTCTTACAGGAATCATATAGTTGGGTCATTTTTTTTTTAAATCCATTCAGCAAGTCTATAACTTTTAAGTGGAAATTTTATTCCATTTACATTCAAGGTTGTTGTTGACATGTAAGGGCTTATTACTGTCATCTTATTAATTGATTTCAGGTTGTTTTGTATAGCCTTTGTTTTTTTCTCTCTCTTATTGTTTGTTATTGTTGTTTGGTGGTTGTCTGTAGTGGGGACATTTGCGTTATTTCTCTTCCTTATTTGTATGTTTTCTCCATCAGTCGGTTTTATACATTTGTGTGTTGCCATGTATTAGATAGCATCTTTTTCCTTCTAGGTTACAATTCGTTTAAGAATTTCTTGTGCTATTAGTCTAGTATGAATTTACTCAGCTTTTACATGTCTGGGAAATACTTTATTTTCCCTCCATTCATAAAGAATAACTTTGTTGGGCATAGTATTCTTAACTAGTTGTTTTAAAATGTTAGTACTTGAATTTTTTTTTAATTTACAACATAAAAACCTTTAATGCAGTGGAAGCATTTATAACCTTGGTATAAAGGGTTGCTGTGACAGCTAACAATACTTTTAGTCTATATTAAAAACTATGTGATGCTATGAAAGATACAGCCTTTACTTTTTGTGATTTTCTCATGTCCCTGACTCTGCAACATGCTAACCTTTGAAACTGAGGTGACCTGACCCCACCGCCTTAGTATGTTCCTATTACCCTTGAGTTAACATTGACTCTGCCAGAGGAAATATAAAGAACTCTGTCAGTGTCTTACCTTGAAGTTGGTATTGTCCCTTCATCTTCCTGATGTGCCTGTGTTCTTATGGACAGGGACCTCCTACTTGCTTCCAAAACTTCCCAGTTCTCACCGCCTGTGTCACTCCTCTACTTGGGCGGACTCACTGCATCATAGTCTTAGTTTAGACTGTAGTTGATTTTTAAAATTTCTTATGACTTTTGCCCCTCACAGACTGATCTCCATGCTTCAAACATACCTTCAGATTCATATTGCAGCAGAATAGTTCTTCAGATACCATCGTCACCCTTGAGGTCTACTTCAGGCTAATCCCACTGATGCCCAAACCTTAATTCTAATAGATTTAAGGAATTTTCAGTCATGTAAAGGAGTTGCAGAGGATAAAACTCGATTTAGGCAAGGGAGTAGGAATGTTCTCATGGAGGATATGGAACTCAAATTAGGCTTTAAAGCTTAAGATGCATGGATTTCTTTTGTTAAAGAACATGATTTGATCTTCTCTATCTGAATCCACGTGTTAGAATAGAATCCTGCATATATTTTTTTCTCTTAGGAATGTGCTATGTGTGTAAGACAGTATTTTACTTCCCAGTGAGAGAAAGTATAACAAATGATCTATGTTTATGCAAAAACAAGCCCCTAAGAAATATAATGTTGCCTCTAGTAATTAAAATGATTTAGTTTTAACATTGCTATTTACTGAAGTAAAATTATGTTTTACGAAGTTAGCCTTTCTTATAATACCAAACTTATACATTAAACAAAAGTTTAAGTATTTGAAATTTGTAAATTAAAATACTCTGTTAGTTGGATAAAAAAAAAAATCTTCTTTTAACCATTACCTGAATTTAAAATTAAAATTGCAAAAATTCAACAGCCAGGGAACTACATTTGCTTTAGCAAATACTTCCCATAAAGTTTCCAGGTAACACTTATAAAAATCTTTAAATCCCTCTACAAATGTTTCAAAACCTCATCTACTTTCTTGTAAACGGTTATAATTTTTAGTTTTTAAGGTCTATAAATATTACTTCTATTTTAATAAAAAAGGTTTGGAGATTTTTTTCTCATATTACATCAGTAATGAAGTATTTTTAAATAATAAAATAATTACTTTGTATTTTTTCAACAATGTCTTTTTCAATAATGAAGACAGAGACATCATTTGGTGGTACTGGAAAGAATTAATATGATTATCGGGATAGTTCCAATAACATATTATTTCTAGTTCCTTAAAAAGTGAGCATCACCAGGCCGGGTGTGTTGGCTCACACCTGTAATCCCAGCACTTTGGGAGGCTGAAACACAGGTGGATACCTGAGGTCAGGAGTTCAAGACCAGCCTGGCCAACATGGCAAAACCCTATCTCTACTAAAAATACAAAAAAATTAGCCAGGTGTGGTGGCTGGCACCTATAATCCCAGCTACTTCGCAGGCCAAGTCAAGAGAATTGCTTGAACCCAGGAGGCAGAGGTTGCAATGAGCCAAGATCACGCCATTGCACTGCAGCCTGGGCAACAGACTGAGACTCTGTCTCAAAAAAAAAAAAACAAAACCCGAGCATCACCAGAAAGAAAACAATATATATCTATGTATATCTATATCATAAGTTCTTCTTTGATTCCTATTAGAAAAGCCAATTATTTTGCAAAGTGAGCTCCTATAAATGGTCTATCATTGTATTTGCCTTAGAGGGAGTGGTTGGAACAGAACTATTAAAAGAAAGCATGACACATTTGATCTGACACTGTAGGGAATGAATCTCCTTTATTCTAAGGCCTATGAAGCCATACTCACATTCTTTTTCTTTGAATTATTTGTGTCTGTGCAGGATATTTTGCTTTTTAGGATTAACAGGAAAAATATGAATTTGTTTTGTGAAGTAACAGGCCTTCTGTACAACAATTATGCAGAATTTAGACCTTGGGCCACCTGAGAAGAAAGGCACGTATCCTAAATGAGTTACATAATTCTTTCTGTTAACATCCCCCTAAAAAATAAGCAGATTTGAGCTCTGATTTATGGATCTCATAAATAACATTCTTATCTTCAAAAGAGAAATCCTGAACATCTTATTAGCCACAAATGGAATTTATCTCCCAGTTGTTTCCTATGTATCTCAGTGTCATAAAAGAAGAGAGGTCTTATTGGCACTCTGTGTAACTCTGGGACACTCAAAGGGAAAATAATAAAACCTATAGCGATGGGCAAGTTCCATGACATACTCTTAAGAAGAAAAACCTAGTTATTATTCATAATTGTGTATGAAGTCATAGGTCTAACACCATCAATTCATGAACCATTTCTACTACCACTATCCCACATGGGATCCTATCTGGCTCCCTACATATATATTATTAATAAAAAATACGTTTTGTCTTCTAAAAGTAAAAAAAAAACATATTTAATATGTAATTATTTTTCCTACCATAAGTATATAAAAGATAATAAAAGTACCAAAGCGAGTTATTGTTCAACAAATACAGAATTTCACATTTCTGAGATGAAAAATTTCTAAAGATCTATTGGAAAACAATGTGCATATAGTTAACACAAGTAGGTATCAATACAGCTCATCCACGTTCTTATAGTTTTACTCTAGAAGTGTATAACCCTAGGTATTATACTAAATGAAATATATATTTATGCTATTTTTTTAAAGTTAACACAGTAACATAACATCTTTCAACAAATGATAAAAATAAAGACAATTAAAATTCCCAATTATACAGTATGGGGAAGTGCTGCATGACTTAAATTTCTAGAATTTTTAAGTGGTCTTTGGCTCACATTTTTGGGTAATTGTCATATTACTTTTTTGTTTTAATTTCTTGGTCAGTGTGTAGTTTGGTAGTGCTGCAGTAAAGAAGTCCACAAACTAGGTAGCTTAAACAACAGAAATTTATTCTCATACTTCTGAAGGTTAGAATTCCAAGACTGAGGAATTGGCAGGGTTGGTTCCTTCCGAAAGGTGTGAGGAAAATCTGTTTCATGCCCCTCTCCTAGCTTCTGGTGGTTAAATGTTCACTGTACATTTGACCTCTCATTTTCCCCTTATAAGGAAGGTGACTAGATCATCTGGAAGAGCTAATGATAAGCCTTAGTAGACTGTGGTAAACATCATTTAACAGACATTAAACAAATGTCTGTAATGTCTTATAGGGAAAAAAACTGCTGTATTTCATTGTAGACTCCTATTCTTTTGGCTAATTTCATAAGCCAACGCTGGCATGCAGTGGTAGCCTTCACATCAGAAACAATATCCTTTCCTCTGTGCCAGTCTGTGTTGATGGATGGCTTGCCTTGTCCATATGATCCAAGCAATGAGAGGGCAATCTAGGTGTTACTTGCTCAGTCAGCACTGAGATTTCAATCAGTCTCATGAAAGAATGAGATTTTATATTTAAGGAGCATCAGATTCCAACACACATGTAAGTATATTATAATTGCCCTTTGTAATTGAGAGAAACATGAATCCACTTGGACAGTGTGGAAAATTTACTACAGCCTATAAAAAGGCCACCTCACTAAACCCCAGCTGAGCATCAGCACAAACAAAATACTAGAATATTTTCATTTTTCCTTTCTTTTTAAACGTAAAAAAAAGAAAAAATATCACATTTCTACCAGATATGTTATAAGGTCATATAATAGCCTTTATGAGCTATTGACTCAATAAAATAACTAATAACTGAATTTAAAACAACATATGAAAATGCTGTAAATATTGGACCTGAAGAAAATATAATGGAAGTAATTTGTTTTGGAATACACACCACCTGAGATATGCCCTATTCTAGTATATCTTTAGTACTTCTTCTAGATGCCAAGTCTCCTCTTGCCATTATCAATAACTCAGTAGGCCACTGGGAATTTGCAGACATTAAGATACATGGTTTCTATTATTTTCCTAATTCCCTGCCCTAGTCATCCTTCACTAAGTTACTACACAATATTCTTTATATTCTACCCCACTGATGTCTTTTAATATAATAATACAATAGTTAAATTATTTTCCTGCTCCTGCTAAAGCTAGTCAGTGCATTACTTGACTAGCTTCAGCCATTATGAGAAATCGTTAAGTAAAATGGGATTAGAAGGTCTTATCTTGACCCTAATACTTATTTGCTATCTGGAATAAATAAATAAGACATCCTAAACTTCATTTTCTTTCTCTAAAGATTGGAGATAATAACCATTTCTTTGTAAAATTCTTACAATTATTTATCATAAATATAAAATGAAACAGAGTATCAAAGATATGTGTAAACAGTAAAACGTGAAGTAAATAGGTAACATAAGTAGGTGATACTATAGGCTGGCAATTACAGACTGATTTCTGGGCTTCTAGGGAGGTATTTTTTACTTGGAAAAAAAAAGAAAATAGACAAGAATTTCTCATCCTTAGCCTTGGGAGCTTGTCTTCCGCAATGCAATAAATCTACAGGTTTCAAAATAAATCACCATTGTTGCTGTGTCAAGGCTGATATTTGCATAAGGCCTCTCTGCCTTGGGCTAGCCTAGAACTCTACAGCACAGGCAAGCACCACAGCTCCCTAACTCTCAGAGTCCATATAAGGCTAACTACTGTGGGATCTGTTCTGCCATCTCTGTTTCTTTAACTTTGCCTTCAGGATGCCAACAGTGTTCCCCAGTGATTTATTTGTCCTATGGTATTACTTTTATTGAGTGGGTGGTTAAGGATGTAAAAATTATTTTTTCTCATTTTGAGAGATTTTATTTTCTCCCATAGCCATCATTATTAAGGTGTCAAATGCTATACTGAGTAATATTAAAACCACAATCTCATCTATTCCTTATTACTTTAATCATATAACATAGTGATTACTATAATTCATATTTTACCAATGAGAAAGCTAAGGCACAGATGAATTCAATCACTTATGTGGCTAATAATGCTACAGCAGGTTTGGAACCCAAACATCATACTCCAGGGTTTAAGCTCTTAACTTTATCATATTGTTTCATATTTTCCAAGATAATCACTGATAGTTAATAAGTCTGGTCCAAAATTATTTGTTTATGATTGTTAGGAATAAAATGTTAGGTAAAAATACTACACTAAAAGACATCATCTACTCATTAATTTTACTCCATTTCTCAGATATAAGGCCTTAATATTTTCCCCTTAGTAATATTTTTTTAAGAATTTATACAAACCTCTTTAGAGTTAATGTCATGAATTTTAATAGCAACAGTAGATCAAAATTATTGACTGCTTAGAAATAATGGAGAAATTTTAAATTAAATCTAAATCTTAAGTGTCCAATGTTGACACAAATGAGAGACACATCTACCTTAATCATGAAGTCTGTTAAATTACTCTCAATTGGAAGACTATCTAGCAATTTGTTTCTAAATCAACTGGTCACAAGAGCTTATTTGAGCTCACTAAAAGTCAGCATAACATTTTTGGAATAATTTTAACTCTGTTTCCATAGCAATAGTTTTGTATGCAAGATAATGCCATCAATATCCAGGGGCTTGTAGTTTTTGTTGTTTATAGACATCAGTGTTGCCTATGAACAAATCATATGTCTGAAGTACTTGAGTTTTTATGTAAAAATCAAAGCACTATCTTATTTTAATACATCTATCATTCTCTTTTTGAATAGGATCGTTATGTTGAATCACATAAGTTAATTCTTCTTTGCTTTACTTGATGTTGTTTTTATCTGAAGTGCAATAAGCATCATTAGTAAAAATTATTCTATAGATACTGGTACTGAAGACTAGGTGAATTATACAACTCTAAATATGATACAGAAAATGTGAATAGATTGAAACATTTCATAAAAAACAGCACATTTGAAAAGAATGTGAAGATTTGATGTGGACAAACTTGATGTGAGTCACATTGATAGATAAAGTATCTTCACCACTCCTGTCCTCTATCTTTAATGAAAGTATTCTGTCCTAAGAACAGAAAGGCAGACTCCTCAAATTTTACTAGTCAAATCATGTCTTAAGTATGATGTTCACTTTTAGCTCTTATTCTGAGACAAACCAAAGAAATGTAATTAAGAGAGTTAATTGTCGAATATCTTAAAACAATTCAAATGTTAAAGAAATGGAAGAGGTATAGGTTGGGGGTGAAAATACACAACAATGGATTTGAAGATCACAGCTGTCTTCAAATTATTGAGGACTTGCTCTTTGTCTTTTGAGCTCAAATGGAGTCTCCATTAGTTACGTGAAATTATCCGAAGTAATTTTTGACACCAAAGAAGACTCTGATTTTTACTTCCTCTTCTATAAGTAGTTCACTGGATCATTATATAAATCCTGACCTTTAAAACTCCAACATACTTAATAAATATATATCTATTTAAAAAATCAGTCTTTTTAATAGATGAATGAGTTGTGGTTCAGAGAGGAGAGCTAACTTGCCAAAGTTCACACAGCTCCTAGTTGTTGGAGTTTAGCTTGTACTGCCTGTGCCACGTTTCTTTCTTTGTCCCAAGCTACCTCCCTATAGGCTTTTATACTCTGAGGAATGTTACATGGACGATACTGGTAATTTTTTCTTCTTAAGTTTACAAAAGAAATTAAAAGTCTTTTGGATTGCGTCAGTTGTCAATAAAACTCCTTCTCTATTTAATATTAATTGTTTGAAAACATTTCCTAAGCATACACATTTTTATAACCAAATTAGGAATATTGATTTAAAAAATCTTCAAATTTCCTTACAATATATAGTAGGTGTCCCCAACCCCTGGGCCGCAGACTGGTACCACGCTGCAGACTGGTAGCTTTCTGTGGCCTGTTAGGAAGTGGGCTGCACAGCAGGAGGTGAGCTGCAGGTTAGCTAGCATTACCGCCTGAGCTCCGCCTCTGGTCAGATCAGCTGGGCATTAGATTCTCATAGGAGCAAGAATCCTACTGGGAACTGTGCATGAGAGGCATCTAGGTTGCACTCTCCTGATCAAAATCTAACTAATGCCTGATGATCTGAGGTGAAATAGTTTCATCCTGAAACTACCCCCAACTCGGTCTGTGGAAAAACTAAGTCCCACAAAACCTGGTGCCAAAAAGATTGGGGACCACTGATACGTAGGGTTCCAATTTTGTAAGATATGAATTAAGAGACTGGTTGAAGTTCACTAGGCGTTCTTTGCTTCTAAGGTAGGTACTGTGTTTCTTTAAATTATGCTTCTATAATGATTTTACAAAGGGTTAAGTAACTGAATAACTATTTAGTTCTATCGTTAAACATAATGGATTTATGTTCATTTCTACATTGCTCCTTTTATGAAATACATGTCTTTCCAATATAATGCATTTTGTTTTCAGATATTCTGAGTCACAAAAACCTGAGTTTATTTGTCTATCTTAAGTGAGGGTCTGCAAACTAATTCTAAATATTGCCATACTTGCTCATAATGATTTACAGAAAATCTGTAGTCAATATTTGCTTAATAAACAAACAAACTTAAAAAGCCTCTTATATCCAATGTAGCATGTACTAGTGACTGTTCTTCAAAGTTCCTAGTTCTATTCTTAAGTTAATTGTTATAAGCAATATAATGTGTGTGTGTGTGTGTGTGTGTGTGTGTGTGTGTCTGTGTGTGTGTGGTAAAATAGGTAGGGTTAAGGTAGTAAAAGAAACAGGGTTAAAACTATCTTGATCAAAAAAGAGCAACTGAGCCAGCTTCAGAAACTGATTTTCCTATTGCTATTGTTGACTGATTAATAGGATCAACTTTACTTGGTTAGTTCTTTTATAAAAGGGTGGCTAGTTATACAAAGATTGTGTTTTAAACTCATTACTCTCAAAATATGATCCTCAACTCTCTGATTTAGAGTGAGCTCAAGTTACTAATCCAACAATTCACTTGACTGTGAAAACATCTCATGCAATTCCAAATAAAATAATATGACATTACTATGCAAATATATTGTCTAAATTATGTGATACGGTATCCCTGCCTAGCTCTGACCTAAATGGATTGAAAAAACTGGGAAAAAAGTAAACTGATTTAATGATATGACTATAGGATCAGTATATGTATTTATATAGAATTAGTTTTGAAAATGCAAAGCTATTATTATGAATAACATAATAATACCTTTGTACTAAGTAATATTTATTCTGAGCACTTGTCTGGTCTTGATAAGATATACTTTGAGGCATTAGGGTACTTAGAAAACAAAATATCTTGCATATTCCATATAAAATAAATCCATGTATTCCAGATATCTTACCTGTCACATAAATTAAGCCACAAGTTATCTTTAAATGTTTGAATATGTAATACTCATATTTAGAACTACTAATAAAATAGGTTATAAAAAATAGAATTTTTTTATTACTTTTAACTATTAAAGACTTCATATTAGCTCTTATCCTAATGGTTGAAAAGAAGGTCCATAATTTTACTGGCAAAAATAATAAAAATAAAAACATATATATTGTCATCCCAAATGATAGCAGTCTTCAAGAATAAATACATAAAAAACATTATAATGTGTTTTATTTAGATACGTATATGCTGCATCTAAAGGTGGATCCATAGCAAATGAGAGAACCTGTTATAATTACAATGAGAACATACTTTTACAGTAAAAAGTATCTTTGGAAATCACTGGTTGGTTAATTTTCATTTTCTTTACATCTAAATTAAACTGTGTATAGTAACTATGTATGGCAATTAACATCCCTTTTTTGTGGCAGGCAAAATTCTAAAATGTCTCTCGTGATTTGCACACCCTGGCATTTCTCCCTTGATTATGTTATCGCACTTGGCAAAAATGATTTTCCAGATGTAATTAAGGTCATTTGCCAATTAATCTCAAAATGAGGAAATTATATGAGTAGGGCTAACCTAATCACATGACCCTTTCTATAGAAGAGGGTCTGGTCTTCAACTATGACTCACACTGATCCCACAATAGTCCTTCTGTGATGCACATCTAATCTTCTGCTTATAACCTTTCCATGTTAATTATAGCTTTCAGAATAAGATTCATAGATATTTGTTTATCACACATAACAGCTCATAACTTTCTTTTATTCTTTTTAGACTCATCTTCTATCATTCCTTCAAACACATTATTTTTTTTCAAGTATACTTCAGTACTTGAGTTTTGGAAGACATTTTTGTTTCACAAGTCTGTGCTTTATGTTTCAATATGTTTGCTCCTTCTCCTACTACTCTCATAGTCCTTTTTCTTCTATACTGTAAACATCGGTTTACTTATCCCTCTATGTCATTTGATGCTGACTGAGTTCTTTGAGGATGCCTACTGCCAAGCAACAGTTTGATACCTTGTGATCTACTTTATCAAATATTTGAAGAGTCAGAAAAAAAAAGAGAGGAAATAAGAAAAACCAGTATTTATATAGGGCTTTGTATCATGCCAGGTGTTTTCATTTTGCATAATTGGTACTTTTAAAGAGAGATTAAAGCGAAGTATCAATACAACTCTGAAAAGAAACCAAAATAATATTAATGCAGCAGATGGACATTGACTTAAGCCTTAAAAGAGAGATAATTTTTTTAGTATAGATTTATTTATGATTAATTATGATATTATAGGACATAAACCAAGGTACTAAGTCAGGAAGGCACAGATTGTGGTTAGGGAATAGAAATATAAATTCTATTTTATTAGGCATTTACATATGCAGTATTGAGTAATAATGGTAGAAAGTAAATAGATTTGGGTCATGATGTATAATGCTTTTAGGAACAAGTAGGAAAATCTATAATTAATTCTAAAAGCAATAGGAAGTCAGTGAAGATTACTTTTCACTTTTTGAGACTAATTCTCTGTTTAAGAAAATTATCTAAAATTCTCTTTTATCACTCAAAAATGAGATTTATCAATATCCAAATTTGAAATTTTATTTAAAAGTAAGGATATTTCAAATTATTACGAGTAAGGGAATCTATAAAATAGTTGTGTTTTCTGTTAGCTCCACTAATACATTATAAGAAAGTTGGATGTATCTTTTATCTTTTTTCCCCAAATCACCTAGCACATTGTCTTATTCAGATAAGATGATCAATAAACGTTTTCTACATTCAACATTCCTATGGTGTGCTAGTCATCAAAATATTAGCATTTAACAAAATACACTTAATTTAGAAATGTAATGAAATCCAGCTTACTCCTGTTTTTAAGTTTTCCCAAGATACTCCAGAATTTTGTAGATATCTGAATAATTACTGTAATATCAACTGTCACTCTTTATAATTAAAAAATATGCATACATGAGATTTTTCCTGTTTTCATTTCTTAATATATGTAGTACTTATTAAGGAGTCTCTGTTCAAGGAACAAGTCAGAGTTAGACCTATGCGTATGAAATACTGCCATTCAGATTTACCTTACTATTTTATACATTTAATCTATTTAAGATGTTTTGTACATTTATGATTCTATCAAAAAATTCCAAGAGTTTTCTATTAAGTGCACCAGCTTACAGGCTCTTTAGAAAAGAGTTCTTATATTGCTGCATTCTGTTATCCCTATAGGCATTTTTTATACTTGTTCTACCTATATGTACTTCTGTTAGTAGGCTGGAAGAATGACAAATTTGTGCATCAAAGCTATGCAGGGAAGTTGGTAGTGCTCTTTTACAGTTAACATAATTCTTGCTCTTTTTCCAGTCCTCTGTCCTCTAGGCTGTGTTGCATACATAATAATGCAAGATTGGAGGACACCAATAGCATCTACAAATGACAAGATACTTTCAGATGAAGCCTAATTCCAAAAAGATTAAATGGTTATCCACATGTAGATTATATAAACTTTTAGGAGGTAAGTATTGCTTCAATAACTGACCTTATTAATATAATTGCCATTATCAACTGCTTAAATTAAAAAAAAAAATCAAGCCAACAAAAATTTCTTGAGCATCTTTTATTGTGTGAAGTACTTTCCTGGGCGACTATGGTAAAATACATTAAAAATATATGTAGATATACATACCTTCTGGATAGTGGCTAAGATTATTTTCAAATTATCACTATTGTGTCTTTGCATCTTTTTATTTTTCCACTTTCACATTTCTTGTGGTTAAAGCTTGTATATTTAAGAGAGTTCAGTTTAGTTTGTTGTAGATGTAACACATAAAAGGAAGTCATAGGTAGACTTTTTATGTCTATTCATCAATTATATCTCCAGCACTGGATAAACAGGCCAACAGGTATGAATGAACCTCCCAAGAGGATATGCAGGTCATGTTAACCAGTGCTGAGGGGAACATGAAAAGTAAATGAATGTATTATTGTCCTCATGGTGCCTATGCTTTACCTGACTCTTACTTGTTACTCTTCTAAACTAGAATGGAATACCTACTTTGAGGTGGTTCATTGCTCATTTAAACTAGGTACCTTTGAGTCCAATATACTCATTTTATAGAAGATAAAATATTTTCTCATTTATAGATGGAAGTGGTGGCAGAAAAATGGAAGTGTAGCTAATTACTAAAGGCAGTCTATTAGGCATTCAGCTTGTTGCCTAGATTGTAGATTCTAGATCTAGATTCTAGATTCTACATTATAGATCTAGATTATAGATGTGTACTCAACTTCCCATATCAATATTGCCTACTAATTCTGAACTCAGAGGAAGGCATATTAAGTGAACTTCTAGCAGCCCCACAATCCCCAGATGGCCCTACTTGCAGCACATATGAAGACACATACACATACACTCACCCACAGTCTATTCATAACTAACTCAAAAATGAAACAACTCAAGGAAAACCAAATCAAAGTGTACTTTGTACAATATAAGTAAGTGCTACTGTCAAATATGTGTAGCCTGGAGTATCTGAGAAAGAGTGTAGGTTTCCTTTCTGAGCCACGTTTCATAATGTCCTTTCTGAGCTACATTTCATAGTCATCTAGCAGCCACAATGATATCTTTATGAGAAACACTAAGTGTTTCTCATACTTTCAGATGAAGCCTAATTCCAAAAAATTCCAATAAATTGCATGGCATTTAGTTTGAATTCAAAAAATGAAATTTCTTGAAAGAAGTTTTTGTCATGCTTGGAAGCCCAGTGGGTGATAGAGTCTGATACAAGCAGTTAGGGTAGCTGGTTATTACAAGGATTTCTGTTCTCAGTTAACTTATTGCCATCATCTGCTTCCTAAACTCATTTGCAGTCACCAGCTGTCAAAGGAAGGTTTAACATTTAGCAATAAGAAGCTGCATCTGGACACCAGATTTCTTGTAGTCTTTAGAGACATCTATCATATCCTCTTTAGAAAAGAGAATAATCAGCTCAGTTTCAGTTGTAAAATTTTTTCAGAATATTTATTATGAATTTATTTATGTATTTATTTGCGTATGTTTGCATATGTCTATATTATGTATTTACACATGTATGTGCCTATAATTTTATTTTCAGATAAATCCAGAATTCATTTTTTTATTATTCCTAGAAAATAGGTATTGAAATTTTTAAAGATAAAGATTGCTATGTATAAATGGCTATCTAAAAGTATAGTCTATTATCTTTCATTTATGAATAATGAGTTAATCAGCAGTGTGAATTTTCTATGTAATTGAAGGTAAAATATTTAAAGTCAACTTCTTTAACAATTTTAAGTTACTTTCAATGGAGAACACATTATAGTAGATTCTTGATGCTTTCAGGGAACAGATCTTAATACAATTGTGATTCTTATTATTCATCACCACTGTGATAAATGTTAATATATCTAATGTGATAGGCTATAATCTAGATCATTTTTCCATACATAGTAAATAAAGAAAAACAGTGCAGCCCTGAGTTGCAGATGTGAGCTGTGCCTGGATTTTTTCTGTTGCTCTGCCTCTTACTTTACATATTGATCTTTTTTCACATTTTGTGATTCAGAAAAATGCTAAACAGTTACATAATATTGATCTTCATGCTCACTCTTAATCAATTTCACAAATGTTGAAACTAAAATAATTACTCTGGCAAATTTGAGTTTATTTTTAATCATTTCTTATTTTTCATAAGTTTGAGGTTACAAGGACATAACCTCTAAATAAGTAAAATGTTACTGCCCCAAACACATTGATTGAACATTTTCAAAATGTGGGTCATTTGTGGAAAACCAGGGCTAAAGACTATAGCATTCGAAATACATTCCTAAAGGATACAGCATGCTGAAAAGAAATTCAGTGTAAGGTGATCTGACAGGCATGTGCATTGCTTAAATTATAATTACCTAAAATCATATTTTTCAGTCTTTCATGGGAGCCAAAAATAAGTTTAAAATGTGCTTGGTAATGCATCAAGTAACAATTAATAAATATTTATTAAATAGGGTTATCAAAGCTTCATCATATTGATTAACAATGACTTTTAGAGTCAAATGGACATAACTTTACATTTTGAATTCAATATTCACTTGCTGTATAACATTGAAAATGCTAAATAATTTTTCTGATTCTCAGTTTCCTCATGTAAAAGTGGGAATATAATTGTATTTTCAAAATTTGAAAGTCTTTAAAGGGTGCCTTGTGCATTATCAAAACCTTCAACATTCTAAAATCTGTTAACAAAATTGTGTACGTGTACAAAAGTAAGCTAATTTATGAGAAAAGTATTTAAAAGTACTAAAAAAGGATCCTAATCTTGAAAATCTTATAGTCTGATGAAGGTAAAATTTATGTATAAGATATAATTTATCATATGTTTAGGAAACATATGGAATGAAATAATAAAAACTTAGCATCTGCCTTTCTGCATGATGAGAATGGCCTAATCTTCATCTTTGTTGGTCTACTAGTTTGCTATTTGTAACCTGTTAAGAGCTTTTTTTTCTGAGACCAAAGACATATTAAGAGAGGCTTCAAAAAAATGAAAAAGAATAGGGGGTGTAAGATTACCCTACAATCTTTCCTGTTTATAATGCTTTATCCTAACTCCCTGTGGAAGCCAGTGATGCTAATCAATTTTCAAAGTGAACATTAATGCAAGATATCACTACTCCATAAAATTTGAGCAACAATCAACTTTGATCCATCCTCACTGGCCAACAATTAGAAGTACAACATAAGGATGTGTTTTGAATGATCAAAGAATGGTGGCGTGGTGGCTCACTTCTGTAATCCTAGTACTTTGGGAGACCATAGCAGGTGGATCACCTGTGGCCAAGAATTTGAGACCAGCCTGGCCAATGAGTGAAACCTGTCTCTATTAAAAATAAAAGAAATTGACGAGGTGTGGTGGCACACACCTGTAATCCCAGCTACTCAGGAGGTTGAGGCAGAAGAAACGTGTGAACCTGGGAGGTGGAGGTTGCAGTGTGCCTCCAGCCTGGGTGAAAGAGCAAGACTGTCTCAAAAAAATAAATAAATAAAAAATAAAAATTAAAAAATTAAAAAAAACAGTTAAGAGACCAGCTATCATTTTTAGAACTGGCCTTTAACATGTACAGAATCCATAAAAACTCCATAAAAACGCTCCCAAATAAACAAGAAAAATCACAATATTTGTTAGGTCAGCCCGTTTCCTTTCTTGTTTCATGTCAGAGGCTTCTGCCAAATGATCAATAACCACAGAATACTGAAAGATGGGGATGCTAGATAAAATTTTGACACCATCAAGGCTAATCAAGCTGGTACTAATTCCTATTTGACATGCAAAATGTTACTATTGATATAAATTAAAAGTACTTAATCTTTTGTTTAGGCAAAAAGTAAAATTAGGGTTTGTTTTCATTAAACCCATTAAACAGAAAAAGGCAAATTATGTCGTCAGTAAGGAGTTAGGTAAAATATTGAAATCCTCCTTTGATTTAAAAACAAAACAAATATCTCAATGAGGTACTGAGTAGTTGGAGCATGGGCATGACAGTCTTAAAATAACATAAGAATTTAAACTTTATTGAACATATTTGGAATAAATTATGGTGTCCTAGAGGAGACAGTAAGTTATTCCACACCCAAAGGCAAAGATATGTGAGGTAGAGAGAGAGTTGTTAATAAAAATGATGAAAATTATGATATTGAAACATATTGCATTATTTCAATGAATTTATGCTGTGGACATTGATATCTATTTTCATTTGACAAAGGAACTAGGTCTCAGCGAGTTGGGGTTTTGCCAACATAACTGGCTGCATCTAAAAACAAATTCAGAATTCTTTAATTCAGAATTTTTTTTTTTTTTTTTTTTTTTTTTTAGATGAAGTCTCCCTCTGTCACCCAGGCTGGAGTGCAATGGCACGATCTCGGCTCACTGTAACCTCCAACTCCCAGGTTCAAGCAATTCTCTTGCCTCAGCCTCCCAAATACCTGAGATTACAGGCGACTGCCACCATACCTGCCTTTTTTTTTTTTTTGTATTTTTAGTAGAGATGGGGTTTTGCCATGTTGGCCAGGCTGGTCTCGAACTCCTAACCTCAGGTGATCTGCCTGCCTCGGCCTCCCAAAATGTTGGGATTACAGGCATAAGCCACCATGCCCATGCCCAGAATTCTAATTAATGTCTACTGTTCCTTTTCATACACAAAATCTACCTTATAGTGCTGGTTGAAAGCAGAGTTTTAGTGTGACTGTGATAGACAAAAAGAGTGAAGAAATAAAATAGTAACATATCCATATCTCTTTTTAAATTCTGGATTTAACAATTCATATTTGAAAATAATTGTCTGACTATATCAGAATGTATTTATTTACTGACTTACTGTTCACTTTTCTATTTAAATTGTTTACTTCTCATCTCAATTTCCTTCAGCTCAGCTCTGACTCTGGTTGTTTCTTCTCTTCTCCTAGCTTTGGGGTTGGTATGCTCTTGTTTGTCTAGTTTCTCTAGCTAGCTGTGATGTTAGGTTGTTAATTTAGATCTTTGTATCTTTTTGATGTAGACATTTAGCACTAATAATATCCCTTTTAACAATGCTTTAGTTGTGTCCCAGAGATTCTGGTATGTTGTATTTTTGTTCCCATTAGTTTCAAATAATTTCTTGATTTCTACCATACCTTCACTGTTTACTCAAAAGTCATTCAGGAGCAAGTTGTTTAATTGCCATGTAATTGTATGGTTTGGAACAATTTTCTGAATATTGATTTTTATTTTTATTGTACTGTGGTCCAAGAGTGTGTTTGGTATGATTTCAGTTTTTTTTTAAAGTTTGCTTAGGATTGTCTTGTGGTCAATTGTGTGTTGGATTTTAGAATATGTGCCATGTGCAAATGAAGAGAAAGTGTATTCTATTTTGGGTGGGTGGAGAGTTCTGCAGATGTCTGTTAGACCCATTTGGTCAAATGTTGAGTTCACGTCCTGAATATTTTTATTAGTTTTTCTGCCTTTGTCTAATACTGTCAGTGGGGTGTTGGAAGTCTCCCAATATTATTGTCTGTTGTCTAAGTTTATTCATAGATCTCTAAGAACTTGCTTTATGAAACTGAGTGCTCCCTGATTGGGTGCATATATATCTAGGATAGTTAGATTTTGCTGAATTGAACCCTTTACCATGATGCAATGCCCTACTTTGTATTTTTTGACTGTCATTAGTTTAAAGTCTAGTTTGCCTGAAATGAGAATAGCAATCCTTGCTTTTTTTTTTTTTTTTTTTTTTTTTTTTTGGTTTCTATTTGCCTGGTAGAGTTTTCTCCATTCCTTTGCTTTGAGACTATGGGTGCCATTGCTTGTAATATGGATCTCTTGTAGACAGCAAACAGTTGGTTCTTGACTCTATCCAACTAGACACTCTGTGCCTTTTAATTGGGGCATTTACACCACTTACATTCAAGGTCAATATTGATACATGTAGGTTTGATCCTGTCATTAAGTTATTAGCTGGTTATTATGCAGACTTGATTGTATGGTTGCTTTAAACTGTCAGAGGTCTACGCATTTATGGGTATTTTTGTGGTGGCTGGCAATGGTCTTTTCTCTCCATAGTTTCATAGTCAGCACTCCCTTAAGGACCTCTTGTAAGGCAGGTCTAGTGGTAATGAATTCCCTTAGCATTTGCTTGTCTAAAAATGATCTTATTTCTTCTTCACTTATGAATCTTAGTTTGGCTGGATATGAAATTCTTTGTTGGAATTTCTTATATTTAAGAATGCTAAATATAGGCCCCAATCTCTTCTGGTTTGTAGGGTTTCTGCTCAAAGATCTGCTATTAGCCTGATGGGGGTCCCTTTGTAGGTGGCCTGCCCCATTTTCTCTGGCTGCCTTTAACATTTTTCTTTCATTTCCACCTTGGAGAATCTGAAGACTATGCATCTTGCTCCTATCCAAATAGTACTGGAAGTCCTAGCCAGGGCAATTAGGCAAGAGAAAGAAGTAAAAGACATCCAAATAGGAAGAGAGGAAGTCAAACTTTCTCTATGGGAAGACTATATGATTCTATTTCTAGAAAGACTTATAGTCCCTGCCCAACATCCCTTAGATCTGATAAATAACTTCAGCAAAATTTCAGGATACAAAATCAACGTACAAAAATTAGTAGCATGTCTATACTCCAACACCATTCAAGCTGAGAGCCAAATTAACATTCACAATAAGCACGAAAAGAAGAAAATACCTAAGAATACGGCTACCCAGAGAGATGAAAGAACTCTATAATGAGAATTACAAACATTGCTCAAAGAAATCAGAGATGACAGAAACAAATGGAAAAATATTCCATGCTCATTAGTAGGAAGATTCAATATTGTTAAAATGGCCATACTGTCCAAAGCAATTTACAAATTCAGTGCTATCCCTATCAAACTACCAATGACATTGTTCACAAAAATAGAAAAAACTATTTAAAAATTCATATAGAAACAGAAAAGAACTCCAATAGCCAAGGCATTCCTAAGCAAGAATAACAAAGTTGGACATATGGTATTACCCACCTTCAAACTATACTACCAGGCTACAGTAACCAAAATAGCATTGTACTGTTTGGTTCAACCAATAGAACAGATATTGACCAATAGAAGAGAATAGAGAATGAAGAAATAAAGCTACAGACCTACAACTATCTGATCTTTAACAAGTTTGACAAAAAGTAACAATCAAGAATGGACTCACTTTGTTGTTGTTGTTATTTGTTTTCCTTTAACTTTTATTTTAAGTTATGGGGTACATGTGCAGATGTGCAGGCTTGTTAGGTAGGTAAACGTGTGCCTCGGTGGTTTGCTGCATGGATCAACCCATCACTCTAACTTTTTAATAAATGATGCTGGAATAACTAGCTAGCCATATGCTGAAGACTGAAGGTGGACTTCTTCATATCATATACAAAAATCAACACAAGATGAACTAAGGATTTAAATACAATATTTATAATTATAAAAGCCCTTGAAGATAACCTAGTAAATACCATTCTGGATATAGACCCTGGCAAAAATTTCATGATGAAGATACCAAAAGCAATTGCAACAAAAACAAAAAATGACAAATGGGATCTAACTAAACTAAAGATCTTCTTCACAGCCAAACAGACCAAAACCAGAGTAAACAGACAAACTATAGAATGGGAGAAAATATTTGCAAAGTATGCATTTAACAAAGATCTAATATCCAGAATCTATAAGGAACTTAAATGAATTAAGAAGCAAAAAACCACCCCATTAAAAAGTGGACATAGGAAATGAATGGCCACTTTTCAAAACAAGACATACACGTGGGCAACAAGCATATGAAAAAATGCTCAACATCACTAATCATTAGAGAAATGCACATCAAAACCAAAATGAGATACCATCTCACACCAGTCAGAATGGCTATGATTAAAAAGTCAAAAAATAACAGATGCTGGCAAGGTTGCAGAGAAAAGGGAATGGTTATACTCTGCTGGTTTAAATGTAAATTAGTTCAACCATTGTGGAAAGTAGTGTGGCAATTGATCAAAGAAATTAAAACAAGAGTACAATTTGACACAGCAATCTTATTATTTGGTATATAAGCAAAGGAATATAAATCATTCTACCACAAAGACGCATGCGTGTCTTCAGTGCCACACTATTCACAATAGAAAAGTCATGGAAGCAAACTAAATGCCCATCAATGGTAGACTGGATAAAGTAAATGTGACACATATACGCCATGGAATATTATGCAGCCATAAAAAGAATGAGATCATGTCCTTTGCAGCAACATGGATAGAAGTGGAGGCTATACTCCTAAGCACACTAATGCAGGAGCAGAAAACTAAATATCCTATGTTCTTACTTATAAGTGGGAGCAAATCACTGAGTACACATAGACACAAAGAAGGGAACAACAACAGCTCCACTTACTTATAAGTGGGAGCAAATCACTGAGTACACATAGACACAAAGAAGGGAACAACTGGGACCTACTTGAAGTGGAAGTTGGGAGGAGCGAAGGGATCGAAAAACTACCTATCAGATACTATGCTTATTATCTGGGTGACAAAATAATCTGTACACCAAAACCCTGTGACACACAATTTACTTGTATCTGCACACATAACCCTGAACCTAAAATAAAAGTTAGAAAATAAAAAATTAAAAAATGAATAATTCAAAATTTAAAATTAAAATACATAAAAATAAAATAGTTTACTTCTCAAAAGAACAGAAGCATTTTCCCTCACCTTTTGAAGTGCAGAATACTCCTTATATTCCATAAAGTAATCATGTTGCCAGTTGAAGTCACTCATGCCATTCCTTTCAACCAACCTCAACGTTTAGGGACCATGAGTGGCCTTATACCTCACTGTTAGAAGTAAATAAATAAAATATAATGGAAATCAAATAGTCTTTGAAATCAGGTAAACTTGGGTCTGTATCCCAGTTGAGACAGTCACTGTGTGTGTAACTTAGAAAAGTAATTAGCTAAGTGTATACAAGAATGAATGCAAATTGTGTAGCATAGTTCTACTTATATAGTAATTCATAAAATGTAACTGGCATCATTATTTTTAACTACTAAATGACCCCTGTTTCTGTGTCTAACACTCTAACTCGGTATTAGGACAGAATTCATGCTTATAGCTTCAATATAATTAGTGAAAATCCTCATCTTCTTCCTATTTCTTCTCAGGCTAATTCTGTGGGTTGCTGGATTCTGGCTCCCTTATGCCCTACAACCTTATGGCTTCATGCTATATATGAACTTCTCACTAGGAACAATGGATGACTTGACCGTTCTCTGCTGCCTGAACAACTTCTACCATCATGTTAAATTGAAGCTTCTCAGCTATGCCAAGTTATTCAATATATGATGTCCTATGTTCCTCATCTTTGCACTGGAAATAATGCTATCAACTCAGTAAACTGTTTTAAGTTAAAGATCTATCCACCAAACATTTCTCACAGTGTCTGACACATACTGAGTATTCAAAATATGGTAGTTATACTTTATTCTTATACGTAAATAAATATTGTAATATTTCTAAATCAAGTTCAAACCCCATACATCCCTTTTATCCTTGAGCTTTAGATGTTGTAGCTACCGTCATAAAAGTTAACCCTACATTTCCATAATTTTCCTTAGGCCCTTATTCCACTCGGTTTACCTCTTTCTCCTACTTATTCCTACATATTTGCAGAACTTACAGAATATCTTATACTCTAAGTTATCTTAGTAAAGCAATGTGCTTTGCATATTTGAGATTGCTGTATAATTTTGATGATACAATAGAGATGCCCCAGCTCAGTGAGATTTTGTCCCATCCTAGAAGAATCTGAATGTATTAAAAATAATTTAACCGTAAATGATACCTTAGAGCCTAACTTGCAAATCAATTTTCTCTTAAGTTTAAATTATATGAAAGACTTGGAATATTCCACCCACAACTTCTAATATATTCATCTCCATGTATTCTTTTCTACTCTTTTTTAGCTGACTGAATTCAATCCCTGGAGTTCTAAGAGAAATCTCACTCCAAGAAAATGTAGAGAAGTAATACCCTAAATATCTGTAGTTCTCTGATTCGGTTTATCATAAAATATCTGAAATATTGTAGCATTTGTCCTACAAAGGCCCAGATTTTGAGGTAACAAAGTACTTTCATTAGTCCTTTTAATATTTCTCTTTGCCAGAATGCTTGATCAAAAGTATTGATTATCTGGTGTTAGCTGTTTTCCCGAATTCATGCAGTACTGACAAAGAAGAATTTAGAATTAAATACCATAGAAGAGTTCTATTCCACCTAGAGGGCAGTTTTGTGACAATATTTTTGACATTCTAATTGGGTTATCAGCCTATGATTGCAAATAAAAAATGAGACAATAATAATATTTAAATAAAAAGGTATTTAAAGTAATGAAAGCAAAAGTCTAATGTACATCTTTAGTTCTTTTTTCATAGCTGAGTTAAATACTTTTCGTATCAAATTAACTTGATATAAAAAATTAGTTATTCTTATATATTACTAATCAAGATCATATGAATTATAACAAAGCATTACTTAGAAATATAATATTAAAATGCAACAGCTTTAAAACCTATTGACCCAATGGATATTACCTACAAGTCGGGCTCTGTACAAACCCATTCAGAATGCTCCAGCTGCACAGTGCAGTATTTTATGTCAATAAAATTATGTTAATGTGATAGAACATCATATGGACTTTTAAGAAAAAAATGATCCAATACAAAACTGTTATATACTTGGCCCTCATCCCCATGATCGCAAATCCCAGAATTTCAAGAAAATTTGGCCAACTGAAGTAAATTGTAAGTTGTGTTTACACTGTCACATAGGTGGCATCACTATAGCTAAGACACAAAGTATTCTCTGTGTATTGTCAAGATTATCCTGAAATATCATAATTTTTAAAAGTTTTCAGGACATATCTATTTATCTAATGTTATATATATTTAAATAAAATATCTATACTATTTTCATACATACCTTAATTTTCTCTGCTATGTGTTGAATTCTGTCATGTGAAAAAGATACACGAAAATTATAACCCCCAGCACCTTATAATGTGACCTTATTTGAAAGTGGAATCATCACAGAGGTAATCTGGTTGAAATGAGCTCATTAGGATAGACCGTAATCCAATATGACTGGGCTACTTATAGAAAGGAGAAAATTTGGACACAGACACATAGAGGGAGGATGATGAAGATACACAGACAGAATGCCACTAAAGATGGAGGTAGAGATTGCAATTATGTTGCCACAAACCAAGGAATATCTGGGATTGCCAGAAGCAGGAAGAGGCAAAGAAGTAACCTTCTCTACAGGTGTTAGAGGGAGCGTGGCTCATCAATCCCCTGATTTCACACTTCTAGCCTTTAGAACTATGAAACAAAAAATTTCCCTTGTTCTAAGACATCTAATGCATAATACTTTGCTACTGCAGCCATAGGAAGCTATACCTTCTTTCCTTCACTATTAAAAATTTTATTGTTCTCTTTCAACTCCTTTGACATCATGTCTATTCCTTTGTAACTAAAGTCAATGATTAAAGAATAATATCTCTTTCTAAGTGTAAGGTTGTGTTCCAACTGTCTTACATACATTAATTTATTTAATTCTTACAACAACCCTGTGAAGTAAATACTATTATTTTGCTTTTTACAGATGGCAAAGCAGAATTGCAGGAATGTTAAATCATTTCCTCAAGTAAAAACACAAAATTGTTTTTGATTAAGTAACTTTCGTTTGTCTGTCTTTGTATTTATGCTGATTTTACTTTGCTCAATAAGTTAGAAAGCACTCAGGAATAAATGTGATTTACATTGAATCTGGGTTGCTTAATCAAAGTAGTTACAATTTCTTAGGCATAAATGTCTAGATATGGGAAGTTCCACAATCTTATTATAGTTCACATTGTTCTCTTGCTCAAAAAAAAAAATTTTGTTTGAGGACCTACTGAAAAGAATTGAGGAAGAAAATAAACACAATTTTCTATTCAAGAGGCTGTTTCTTTCTGCCCTTCCTATGTTTTGATATGTCCTGGACAGAATTGTGATGAAAGCAGCAAAAGCTTCCTCAGTGCATGATTAGTGTATTTCTTTATGCATTTATGTTAAATGTACCAATCAATTCAAAATAGAATTGATTGGTACCAAAACATTTTATCCATTTCACTTACTCATTTTCAAGAGATGCTAAAATAATATTTTATAGTGAACCAGTGTGGTCAAAAACACTCTTTTTATATAGCTTTCACACATGAGTAATGATTTTGAACCTATCAAAATTTATTTCAATTAATAATTGCATTCCACTTAGGTTTACAAATCATTTACAAAAGTTTTTCAATACTGTACAGAATCTGAGATTTTGCCCTATGTTCAAACAAGAATTTAATCTGCCACAATATCAACAATGTTGGCAGAAGACTAAGGTTTCTGTGTTAGAGACAAAGGACTTTATTACTCCCAGAAATAGCAATAGTCAGATTATTAACATTTTCTTGTGCTGGTTCTTTGGGCCCTAATTCCCATAGGGCTACATGAAAAATAATAATAATAGGTGCCTATACAGTGGGCTATATTACCAGAGAGGAACACTAAAGTCAAGGATCATGGATGTTTTATAACGAACAGTAAACATGCTGTACCTTTGCTCTGAAGGGAGATTACATCTCTATCATCCAAAACTGCAAGCAAACATGGCCTTTACTGTAGAAAAAGAGATCATCTGTGTCTTCCATGGACAGTCTCCATGGAAACATCTTTGAAAAAAGAATTAAGAACAAAAACATTTATTTCCTCTGCTTGAAAGACATGCAGAAACACAAGAAGCCTATGAATAATTGTCTCCCATAAAAGGCATGCAATTAACTCTTCCCAAGTGATCATTAAAAATAAACTATTTAGCTTAGTTATGGATACTTAGTAATATATTCAATTAAATCCATCAAAAATTCTGGAATCAATACCAATAATGCCAACAAATAAACATGCCTAACAGGAGTGTCTTAGTCCATTTTTGCTGCTATAACAAAATATGGAGTGGGTAATTTATAAAGAGCAGAAACTTATTTCTGACAGTTCTAGGAGCTAGGAAGTCCAAGATCAAGGCATTCACAGAATTTGCTTTCTAGTAAGGGCTAATCTTTGCTTCTAAATTGGCTTATTGGGAGGAGAGAGGAATGCTGTGTCCTCACATAGTAGAAGCCAGGAGAGCAAGCAACCTGAACACTTTAAGAAGATTCTTTTACTAAAGCCTTAATTATATTCACAAGACTAGGAGCTCTAATGATCTAATTACCTCTCAAAGCCATACCTCTTAATATGCTTACATTGGCCATTAAGCATGAACACCTAAATATTAGAGACAACACATTCAAACTATAGCAAAGAGTAAGAATTGGGAAGCAAAACAAGACTACACGATAAACAACCAATGACAAAAAGGGAGCAAATTAAATGAACATCCAGTGGTTGCCACTGGGTCTTCCACTTCTAGTCCGTGTGCGGTAAGAGGAATAGGAACTACACTTCCACCGGAAATGACTAAAAAACTAGACGAATAAATTAAACAATTGTTATCAGACATTGTACATCAGGTGATGTGGGACAGAGATTTCTGGGGAAGAGAATAATAATGAAGTGATCCTTATGATTGCTTCACTTTACTTCCTGGAGATAGTCTGCAGACTGTGACTCAGGGTCACGGAACACCAAGCTCAAAAGTTCCTTTGAAATGAGGAGATGGCACAAGAAAACCAGGGAGGTACAAAGTAACATGAAGAAATGGTTTCTGGTGGAGATGGATATGTTTGTTTCATGGATTGTGATGATGATTTCATGGGTGTATAGATATATGAACACTTATCTAACTGTACACTTTAAATAAGTGTAGTTAATTGTATTCCATACAGCTTTAAATACAATGATGAAAATTATACAAATGGTTTATGTGATTAGTTTGGAAATAGTGATAGTGGCAGCAGAAAGACAAATTCCTAGGCAGATGGGGATGCGTCCTCAATGAAACCTGACCTTCAAGCCAAAGACAGCCTGAAGCCTGAAAACTGAGCCACCAGTTCTGGGTGGAGTTCAGGACCTGAGTGAGAACTTCCTCCATGCCTTTTAGCTAATCAAATGGTGCTTTTTATAGGCCCACCCACAGACTCATTAGCACACATTCCCCCATTCTAAGCCCATACAAACCCTGGACTCAGCCTCACAGAGGGCTACCTGCTTTCAGTCCCTCTCTCACACAGAAGGCTAACCACTTTGGGTCCCCTCTCATTATCGAGAGCTTTTCTGTCACTCAATAAAATTCTTCTCTGCCTTGCTTGCTCTCTGATGTCTGTCTACCTCATTCCTCTTGGTTGTGGGACAATTTGGAACCCACCAAAAGGTGGGTGTGAAAAGAGCTGTAACACGCATTCCTGCTCACCAAGCTACAGGAGTGAAAAAACTGCTGAACGCCACACACCCCCATTCACCAAGCTGTGGGCAGCCGGAACAGGCGAGAATTGCAACATCTTTTGGGGGCTCAGACATTGGGGCTCCCCAAGCAAAAGCTGTAGCTCTCCCTGGGCCTCTGTGGTTGCTGGCATCTCCTAGTTTTCAGGCACCTTTGCATCCCCCTCATCCAGATGCCAGGGCCCAAGGCAGAAGCTGGTTGCAGCATGCCCAGACCAGCCTCTCAGCTGAACGCAGAGCCACACTGGCACAGGATTCTGGTGGTAGCATGAGCTGACTTAAGCCTGCCAGGCCAAGTGGGTGGAGCCAGCCGTGGGGGCCTGAGGAAAGCCCAGGCGGAGGTGCCAGAGGCAAAGACTTTTCACTGGCAAAGTGGCACTAAAGGAATCCTGTGTCAATAGTAAAAGTACATAGACGGGTTTTATTTTGTAAGATTTAAAATTAAAATGTATTTATTATATTTCACTTTTAAATGATCTCAGTTTAGATTATATATGTGTATATATCTACATGTCTTGGTTTAGATTACATACACACACCATACACACAAACACACACACACACACACAACGGACTGAATGGTTGTGTCCCCCCTAAAGTTCATATGCTGGAGCCTTAATCACCAATGTGATAGATTTGGAGATGTAGCCTTTAGAAGGCAATTAAGTTTAGATAAGGTCATGCGAATAGATCCCCATGATGGGATTAGTGACCTTATAAAAAGAAGAGACATGAGATCTCTCTCTGCATGCATGCTTCAAGGAAAGGCTATGTGATGACCTAATCTGAAAGAAGGCCATCACCAAGAAACCAGCCATGATGGCATCCTATCAGACTTTCAGTTTCCAGATCTATGATGAATAAATGTTTGCTGTTTAAGCCACCCAGTCAATGTGGGTGGCACATTGTGTTATAGCACCCCTATTTGACCAAGACAATATATTTTTAAACCAAGTTTAGATTAAAAAATATTTGTTTTATCCTGCCAAAAGTCATTTTAATGGGATTGTCATTGTGGCTTTAGGAAAAGGATGAAACGCATATAGATATATTATGGAATTTCTGAAGCATTGTACTATGAGTAACTTTGACAATCTGAAGTAAGAGTAAGTAGTAAAAATGCGCAATTTCTGTCCTATCTGAAATTATATTGGACAATCTTGCTTACACTTATAATACATGAGTGAGTTTTAAACTCCTCATAAAACACTGGTCTTGGAGCCCAAGAAAGCATGATTCCTGTGATTCATCTGGGCTCAGACTGAATTTTTATTGTTGCTATTTACCTTCTCCCTTAATTATATATAATTATGCTGTATTGTGTTTAACAAATGACACCTGACACATCATAAGATAAAAGTCATCCAGATCTGGGTCACTGGAGCTGAGTAGGGTAGACTCAGCTGCATGTGGCGGTAAGAAGTCTCAGTTCAGCCAAAAGAACAAACAAACAAACAAAATGTTCAAACCTTCAGTTTACAATAGCAGGTAGTAGCACTTACCCAAATATGGGCAGAAAGCGATGCCAATGCATCCAAAAGTAAATGGGCCAAAATTAACTAAATATAGCATCAAAACTCTGACTAAAAATAGTAAAGCTCCAGCCTAGCCCTTTCAAATAAGTGAGGCTGTAAAATCTTTACAATGACCTATTCCTGGGTTTTTTTGTTTTGTTTTGTTTTTTGTCAAGGGGACTGGACAGAAGTTCATTTAGCAATGGTAGACTCAGCACTGGCTTGTCACTAATTTCTTTGATGTCAATGTTTTTCATTACTTTTGCTCCAGGTGAGAATAACTTTTAGAAATGAGATAGGATGAAGCAGAGTATGGGATCAAACCATGCATGGCTGGGGGAATCAAAATGGTAAAATGAATGGAATTGTTCTCAAATTTCAGGTGTTGAACAATTATTTGGAAGACATTATAAGAATTCAGACTCCCATTCCTACCCCTTTTTGGAGTCTGACTCACTAGATCTAAACTGGGACCCAGGAAACCGTATTTAAAGAAGTTTGTTGCATAACTGAAGACCATATTTTGGTAAATGTGGTCAGTGGTTAGGAGGTGGACTTTGAAACCAGGCAGGCTTCATGATTGAATTCCAAACTGTGTCATACCTTAGCTATGTAAATATAAGCAGATCATGATGCTGAAACTAAGTTTTCATTAAAAGTAGGTAATTACCTTATCTCAAAAAGTTTTGGTGAGGAGTAAATGTAAATTATTAAGACTAGAGCATGACACATATTTACCTGTAATAACAGACCTCTCTTACTGTTATTAAACAACTAAGGATATGGCAAAGCCTGACAAAAATTGGTAGTGAAATAATTATAAAATATTCCATCCTCATTCTGATTGGTGGGGCGAATTTTAACATTTAGTTTAAAAAACATTAATACACTTTATAAGACATTATATATAATGAATCAAGTGGGGTTAGCAGACTGGGGTGAGAGGTGTAGCAAATAGGGAACTCTTAGACAAATAGTTCAAATTTTTCTGAGAATGGCACAGTAAGGAAATAGGGTTTATAGCTAAAGATGTAACCAAAATTATTTTAGTGAAACAACCATATAAAAAATGAATTTGAAAGAAAAATTTAAAGAAAATGATATATTAAAAAAATTGCCTCATAAAGAAAATAGAAAAGTTCTAAATGTTTCATAAAATAAAAATTAGTATTTTATAGATGTTCTTGGTATCCATTTCCTAGAGAATGAAAATCAAACTTAAGCTAGCATGCAATTATGTAAATTATGCTAAGAATTCTGAAAAATTCTGTAATAAGTAAATAAAATAGAAATCATTGTCTGACTATATATAACCAAATGTTTAAAAGTTTTTGAAAATAAAAATTGAATTGTTATTATACTGAGTATATTTGTAAAAATTGCAATACTTCAAATTAACTATTTTCTAAACAGAACTGATGATGAAAATTTTTATTTATTTTAATCATGTATCATGGTCAGTGGTGAGGTCAAACTTGTATTTTTTTTTATAAAGGTAGGTTTCATTGCCAGCAACTTTTTATCTATAGTCAACATAAGTTGGTAAGTTTTTCAGGGACACTAAAAAAAGTTTCGCTGAAATACCACTGAAGACAAGAGGTCCTTTTTTTCTCTATTACTTGTGTCATAATTGCCACTTAATATTTACTCCAAATCATGTGTGCTAAAATATCAGCAATGCTAATGTAGTATTGATTATTTTACTTCTCTGTGTTTCTAAATCCTACAAAGTAGTAAACTATGTCAAGCAACAAAGAAAAATTTTTTCCAAGTAACAATAATAATAATAAACAAACACTTGGGGATAAAAGACTCATTTCGGTTGGTTC
The DNA here is from genome assembly GCF_009828535.3 of Hylobates moloch. Classification (NCBI taxonomy): domain Eukaryota; kingdom Metazoa; phylum Chordata; class Mammalia; order Primates; family Hylobatidae; genus Hylobates; species Hylobates moloch. Next base: position 51,810,776 of record NW_026652278.1, read on the forward strand.
CAAGTCTTTGCTATCATAAATAGTGCTGCAATAAACATATGTGTGCATGTGTCTTTATGGTAAAATGATTTATAATCCTTTGGATATATATCCAATAACGAGATTGCTGGGTCATATGGTATTTCTGGTTCTAGATCCTAGAACATAAAGTAAAATTAAAAAAAAAAGATTCATTTACTCAAATATATGATACAGAGTTTTTGAAATAAAAATTATAATGAATATAAATTCAGGTAAGTGGAAACAAATGGACTGTATTTTTTTAACTAGCCTTTATTTTTCAGAGCAGTTTTAGTTTCATAGCAAAATTGAGCAGAGAAGATACTAAAACTTATTTTTCTTTCTCAGTAAGAGAATAAACTGACATATAATCAGTCACGTACATACCTTCAAGTTCTTTCCTCTATTCTTTGCTCATTTTATCTCGTGGCTAAATGTCACTTTTTCTATCACTTATCCCCTCATAATTCTTGGTGATTTAAGTCTTCATATCAATGATACTTCTATATCTTGGTCTTTCTCATCCTTCTTCTTACCTCAGCTATTTATTATCATAAGCATACCTCTACTTTAAAAAATTAAGCATTTTTTAAATTTTAATTGACAAGTAAACATTGTATATATTTATGGAGTACAATATGATGTTTTCATATATGTATACACTGTAGAATGGCTAAATCAAGCCATTCTATAGGCATTATCTCAAATACTTATTTTTTGTGGTGAACACAATTAAAATCTACTCGTTTAGAAGCTAGATAACGCTATGATAACAATCTCAACTAAATCTCAGTGACTTACCATAACACAATATTATTTCTTGTTCTCACAAAATCTCATTGATCCAAGATTCTCCAGGGAATCTTCCTCTATGTAGTGGTTCACCATTCTAGAACACTACATCTTGTAGCATGTCTTTTTTGTTCAACATGACACTTCAGGTTTTGCTGTATCAAGGAAACAGAGCATAGAGAATTGGTTTATAAAGGCTTCTGCCCAGAAGTCATATTGCTCTCAATTCATTGGCCACGCAAATCACATGGCCATGACTATCTCCAAGAGGAAACTTTTTAATCTTTACTTGGTCAAAACAATTCTCTCATTGAATTCAGTTCTTAGCCTACAATGTACCTGCACCTATACAACATAATAGAGCAAACAGGTCTAATATTAGACCTAGTTCATTGCTATGAACCTCAGATAGGCTCTTAGTGCCAACAGACAATTTTACTACATTTTCATGGTCCAATAATTCTTAACTCTCCTAGACAACACCTTCAGACTTTCTCTCTTCTCAAATCTCCATCACATCCTTTCAGTTCTTATTCTCAGCTGATAAACCATCCATCCTCCAGGACAACTTTTTCCCTTTCTTACAGAGTATAACACACATAATATAAATATGTGAAAAGCTGGTGGCATTTTGTATTCACCAGAAAAATAAAAGCCAGCAGAAGGGGCATTCCATTAGTACCTACCACACCAGCCTCTCCTCTACTATGTCCCCTTCATTATCAACTACTTTTTCATTGAGTTTTCCTTTTCTCTCCTATCTTTAAAGGTTGTACTCCTTCTAGTTTTTGTATTTTTTTCCCTTTGTTCTGTGCTCATTCCCTCTACTCTAGTGGTTACAAATAAGATCTATTTACAGAACCACCCAAAATTTGTATTTCCAGTCTGAACATCACCTGTGATCTCCAGACTTGTGAATGCAACTGCCTAATTATCCCCTTGAATATCTATTTGGCATTGTAAACCTAATCCATCCAAAATTAAACACCCAATATCTGGCTCAGATCTCCATTCCAAATTCTTCTTCTACCACTCAGTATTAGGTAACTCTATCTTCCCAGTTCCTCAGAACAAAAGACTTTGGAGATGTCCTTGACATATCACTTTTTCTGACACTCTGCATCTAACCAATAAGGAAACAATGTTGGCTCTACCTTTAAATTCCATCCATAATCTCACCATTTATCTCCATTTCTGTCACCAACACCTTGACCCAAATCATAACCTCCTAAAAAATTTTCCTTCTTCATCCTGTTATCCTCAGGTCTGTTTTCTATACAGAAGCCAAAATCATCCTCTTGAAATGTAAATCAGATAATGTTATTCAAAACTCTACCGTGACATGCGTCTCTCTCAGAGTAATAGGTAAAGCCCTTATAATGGCATACAAGGTCCTATGCAATCAAGCTGCATATGTTACTATTTCTCACATTTCTAACTCTGCATCATCCCCACTGATTTTCATACGGTTTCTCAAATGAACTAAAATCTCTTCCATATAGCCCTTTGTATTTGCTTTTATCTTAGCCTGGAATAGTTATTCCCATATATCCAAATGCCTCACTCACTTTCTTCAGGTCTTTGTGAGAGGTGACAGCATGCTGGCAGTCCTCACAGCCCTTGCTCGCTCTCGGCGCCTCCTCTGCCCGGGCTCCCTTTTTGGTGGCACTTGAGGAGCCCTTTAGCCCACCGCTGCACTGTGGGAGCCCCTTTCTGGGCTGGCCAAGGCGGGAGCCGGCTCCCTCGGCTTGCAGGGAGGTGTGGAGGGAGAGGCGCGAGCGGGAACCGGAGCTGCGAGCGGGAACCGGAGCTGCGAGCGGGAACCGGAGCTGCGAGCGGGAACCGGAGCTGCGAGCGGGAACCGGAGCTGCGAGCGGGAACCGGAGCTGCGAGCGGGAACCGGAGCTGCGCGCCGTGCTTGCGGGCCAGCTGGAGTTCCGGGTGGGCGTGGGCTTGGCGAGCCCCTCACTCAGAGCAGCCGGCCGGCCCTGCCGGCCCCAGGCAATGAGGGGCTTAGCACCCAGGCCAGCGGCTGCGGAGGGTGTGCTGGGTCCCCCAGCAGTGCCAGCCCACCGGCGCTGCGCTCGATTTCTCACCGGAACTTAGCTGCCTTCCCGCGGGGCTGGGCTCGGGACCTGCAGCCCGCCATGCCTGAGCCTCCCACCGGCTCCATGGGCTCCTGTGCGGCCGGAGCCTCTCCGACGAGCGCCACCCCCTGCTCCACGGCGCCCAGTCCCCTCGACTACCCAAGGGCTGAGGAGTGCGAGCGCGCAGCGCGGGACTGGCGGGCAGCTCCACCTGCGGCCCCAGTGCGGCATCCACTGGGTGAAGCCAGCTGGGCTCCTGAGTCTGGTGGAGATGTGGAGAACCTTTATGTCTAGCTCCGGGATTGTAAATACACCAATCAGCACCCTGTGTCTAGCTCAGGGTCTGTGAATGCACCAATCGACACTCTGTATCTAGCTGCTCTGGTGGGGCCTTGGAGAACTTTTCCGTCGATACTCTGTATCTAACTGATCTGATAGGGATGTGGAGAACCTTTATGTCTAGCTCAGGGATTGTAAACGCACCAATCAGCGCCCTGTCAAAACAGACCGCTCGGCTCTACCAATCAGCAGGACGCAGGTGGGGCCACATAAGAGAATAAAAGCAGGCTGCCTGAGCCAGCAGTGGCAACCTGCTTGAGTCCCCTTCCACACTGTGGAAGCTTTGTTCTTTTGCTCTTTGCAATAAATCTTGTTATTGCTCACTTTTTGGGTTCACACTGCTTTTATGAGCTGTAACACTCACCCCGAAGGTCTGCAGCTTCACTCCTGAAGCCAGCGATACCACGAGCCCATCGGGAGGAACAAACAACTCCAGACGTGCCGCCTTAAGAGCTGTAACACTCACTGCGAAGGTCTGCAGCTTCACTCCTGAGCCAGCGAGACCAGGAACCCACCAGAAGGAAGAAACTCCGAACATCAGAAGGAACGAACAACTCCAGGTACGCCACCTTAAGAGCTGTAACACTCACCGCGAGGGTCCGCGGCTTCATTCTTGAAGTCAGTGAGACCAGGAACCCACCAATTCTGAACACATTTGTACTAATGTCACTTTATCAGAGCAGCATTCTCTGACTATATTTAAATATTTTTCTAACCAACACCACAACCAATGATACTCCCGTTTCTCCCACTGGTACTCCATGTTCTTCCTCTCTGCTGTATTTTTATTCACAACACTTTTGCCATTATAATTCATTTATCGGTTTGTTTCAACATCTGCACCAGAATGTAACCAAAGGAATGCTGCAAGAGAAGACGGCAAATTCTGAACACATAACTACTAACGAGAGTTTAGGTTAATGAGCTCCTAGTATTAGCAGATGATAGAAAAAATGAAATAAGTGTGTAGAATATGAAAGAAAAATATCATAATTCTACAATTGTATCTTGGTTCAATATTTGTCTACTGAAATTCATTTTTAAAGTTGTAAATCATGCACAAAGTGTTGAAAAAGAAAATGGAATCTGAAATCCAACACTATGGTGACCTAATACCTAGTCTTTATTTTATACAGTTTCCTCCGTTTTGTAGTATTTATTTAGGCCCAAGAAATTTGCAGCAAAGCTTTGTAGCAAAGCTTTCTGGCAATTTAAAAAAGAATGTGAGTTTGTAGAAAAGAAAACCTGGCATTTTCTGTGTCTGACTTCATTAACAATTCTGAGAGCAATCTTTCATCTGAATTATTTTTATAAATTGCTACTGGGAAAAGTACTTGCTATCATGCTTGTGATTGCCAAGCAAGCACATCCCTAGATGTTGCGTAAATGAGCAGAGTAGAATTTAAAACAGAGTTGATGTGAATCTAGCGTGCCAAACGTTATGCTCAGCTGAGGAGGCCCCCATTCATGCAGCGCAACCTGGTCTATCATCATTTGGCGGGGAGACCTCACAGTCCTCCACACCTGGCTTTTGCTGATGATAACAAGCCAGATTCTCCTCAGCAGGACCGTTCCTTGCTGAGCAGCTAGAAAGAAAAATGTTCGGTAGGTAAATTTATCTTTGGGGTTTCCAAAAGTACCTCAATGTGCTTTATACTCCTTCATTACTGCTTGGCCTCACTGTACTCTTTCTCCCTAGATGAAATCCAGCTTCTAGATTATCCATATTAATGAAGTATAAAAGAGCAAACTTGGCCTAAGTTAGCATTTTTTCTTTAAAAGTTTTAAGAAAAACATTTTAAATTCTGAAGATAAAATCTTAAGCATCAGTGCATGACTTGTGGATCATATGGAGTCAGAGGAAAATATCATCTTCTGCCCTTAAATATCATACTTCATAGATTCTCAGAACTTCAGAGGCAATTCTACCAAATGTCTGATTCCTTACAGTGGAGTCAGCCTTTCTTAGCTAAAGACTTTCATTGTAGTTACGCTAGAAATGTGCAATAGGAACTAAAGGGTTCTATTTTCAGGAGGAAAATTCAAGGGAGGAAATCTGAGGGTGTATGTTCTTATTTCTCCTAAGGCCAAAGGTGAGAATGGAGTTTAATAGAACAACGAGAAAAAAATCACTTTTCCTCACAAAAAAAAAAAAAAAAAAATAAGTTTCAAGAAGATGCCTAGGAAAGTAATAGTTTTACTGTTAGCAATTCTATTAAGGTATATGACTAGGTGCTGAATATTCGGCTTTTTAAAGAACAGCTTCTTTTCTAATTAGACTTGATTGGAACGCACAGCATAGGAAGAAAAAACAAACTAAGACACTAAAGTCAGTCTTGAGTTTAAATCCCTGCTTCATCACTTAGCCATTTTGAAGACGATACTTAATATCTCTGAGCCTCAGTTTTCCTATCTTTAAGATAAAGTATCAAAATTTAAACTATTGACAAATAAAATAGATGAAATGTACTTAACATAGTATATAGCATGCATTAATTAATGTTAGTAATGACATTTGTAATTTCTAGTTATTAAGACAAAAATAAAGAATGGTGAATTTTGCATATTACCTTACAGGATCATTATTTACAGGATGAATAAGACAGAAGAAAATAAGAAGGAACACAATAGTTAGTAGCCTGGGAGTTCTCCACAGGAAACAAACATTTGTATATTCTTATTCCTGTAATTCCATGGCCTTAGTTTCCCATGTCCTGCAGCTCCTCTTTCTATTCACTCTACTCCCTGATTTCTTTTATAAATGTTGTTATTGATCGTACTTGAAAATGTAATTTTTGAAATTAATTGACCCATCAGTGCAATTTTGAATATAAAACATTCACAAATGCACAAAAGCAAGACAAAATAGCATTATTGGTAGTTTGCAAATATGAGATAAAGAAACAAATTTTAAAACTCATGGTTGAAAGTCCCATTTCAGCTTCATATGACATGTTACATCATGAAAGTATAGAATGACCCTGAAAATTCAGAGTGACCATGAATTTTCAAAAAAAAAGAAAGAAAGAAACTCTAAAGACAATGTTTTTCTTAACAATATACTTGAAAAAAATAGCCTGTGAAAAAGTTTTATTGGTAGGTAGAAATTCTGGCCTGTATGGTACAGTGTTCTTATAGAGTTTGGAAAAATCTTAGATATAATTATGTGTTTTATCTGTCACAGTTGACAGACAAGAAATTGGCTAGCAAAAAAATTCTCACCCAATAATTCCTAATGTGTACACATTTCACATTCCGATTCTCCATAAAAAATTGAATGACATGTACATATTTAATATTAATTGTCTGGAGACTTTTTGTACAGTTCTTCAGGATTATGGAAGTTTTTTGAACATTGTGATTTATTTTGAGCTATTCTTATAATTCCACTGAAATTTTCAGTAAGACATAGTTTACAAAAAAATAAGAATTAAAAAATAAGGCCAGGTGCAGTGGCTAATACCTGTAATACCAGGACTTTGGGAGGCCTAGGCGGGCAGATCACTTGAGCTCAGAAATTCCAGACCAGCCTAGGCAGCTTGAAGAAAGCGTCTCTACCAAAAATACAAAAATTAGCCCAGTGTGGTGGCACACACCTGCAGTGCCAGCTACTCACAAAGCTGAGGTGGGAGCATCACTTGAGCCCAGGAGGAGGAGGTTGCAGTGAGACGAGATCACGCCACTGCACTCCAGCCTGAGCCAGAGCGAGACTCTATCAAAAAAAAAAAAAAAGGTAGGACTACATCTTCAGACACCTACAAAAGTAGAGGGAAAGCTGTGCTTATCAATGTTAAGAATTACAACTCCCACCTAGAATAATGACGTTCTGGTGTTAAAAGTCTTATTCAGTCCCAAAGTTCAATTTGCAACTCTTGCTTAAGTAAATCTTTACAAATTCAGATTGACTCTTGAAGGAATAGGCCATCTATGCCACTGAAGGTATAAACTGGTCCCAGCTCTGTCTCTATTCAACTGTGTGGTGATAGAAGGTTAATATCTTTGACATTTATGTCTTAGTTTGTTTATCCATCAGATAAAATGTCTCTAAGATACTCCAGTACTTAAATTCCGGGACCTTCTGAACCTGATAATTGGAACATTCACTATCAATGACAAACATCTCTTTAGGAGTGTGATATGTCAGCGAGAGCAGCTGCCGCCACAGTGATCAGTGCAGATGTGGAGAGATGACCTCCATCTGGAAGTTCAGCAGGTCGTCTTCCCAACAGAGCCCTTTCTACATAGCTGTTTGTGTGCATTTCTCACTAGCCTCCCTTAGCAACCCTTGAACATCAAGGTCAAGGAAAGATACACTTGACCCATCCAGTTCCACTGCCAGCAACCAAGGCAAGGGTATCACTAGAGAAGGATGAAAGACAAGCTTGACAGCCACAGTCCGAGATTGTCTAGGCTACAGCAATTGCATCCACCTCCTCCAGTCACAAGGGACTTAATTTAAGAACAGATTCTATTCTGTTTCTTCCTGTCAGCTCTTTTATCCTACCATATTTATTACTTTCAATATGCCACCTAGTGCCATGTGAAGTATTGGAGGAATGCGAAAACACAGACTAGATAAATTCTGTCAAATAGGGTGGGCCATAGTGCAGGATAATTTTCTGGGTGGATTTTGATCAACCTAGTTCCCCGCTCTTTCTCACTTGTATTTCCCAAGAATAACTGCTGAATGTGCAAATAATGCAAAATCCTGAGATAGGGAGGAACTTGCTGGAATAGCCTGCACTCTGTTCCAGTCCTCATTAGAAAGAAGCTATCCTTAATCATTTTAGCCTAATGTTTCATGTTACCCCAGGGCACAAAACTCAGGACAGGCTGCTTTCAGGAGTCCTTCAGCTGTGGTGCAAGTAAGGCACAGACACACAATACCCCTTCCTCCCCAGAGCAGCTTTTCTGAGCTTTGGAAGGCCAGGTTGCAATAAATCCTAAGCTATTTTCCATTTGATGCCTACCTGTAAGTAATAAGCTCACTTCATGTAACTTGTTTTGTGTGGGCGTTTCATCTCTCCAGATTCAGACAAACTGGCCACAGTGAACTGCACACACCAGACCACTGATTAACCACAAAACATTATTACAGCTACATATATGCAGAAACCTGGGAGAAACACATTATGCCAGCTCTCATCTCAAAATATATTCATAATCTGACCATTTATCACCACCTCCAATGTTACTCTCCTAATTGATACAACCCTCTACATTTTCTCCACAAAGCAGCTATGCAGTCTTTTAAAATGAGTCAGACCATGCTATTCCCTTGTTTAAAATCCTTCCCAGCTTCCTAACTCATTCAGAATAAAATCCAAATTTCTCACCATAGACTGTAAAGCTACTATATGATCTGGACCTGAACTTCCTTTCAGACTTCACTTCTTCTTTTCCTCTTCCTTACACTTTCTGCTCTAACCATTATACTATTCTAACTACCCCTCAAAGACATGAAGCACTCTTCTGTCTCAAGGCATTGCATTAATATTTTGTCCTTCCAAAACTCTATTCCCTTGGCTTTCTCCCTGCCATATCTGTTTTTGTCTATGCTCAGATGTCACCTAATCAGTGCTAACCAGCTATCTAATATAAAAGTCCTTTTATTTTCTTCTTTTACCTTTACCTTTTTTTTTCTTCGTAGGTTTGTATGACATTATATTCCCTATTTTCTGATTGCTCAGTCTCATAATTCATTGGATTTAGTTTCATGATTGTATTCCAAGTGGTAAGAACAAAACATGGAACTCATTAAGCACTGACTTTGCCCTAATGAATTTATTGTTGGCATCTTTAATATATTTAAGTAAATCGAAACAAAAGTAACTTGGTGATATGAATCACTGGCCCAAACTATAAACACTATAAACATATTTCTTAAGTAGGGCTGAAGTTAAGAAATACCACAACCAAATTTTAAAATGTGAAACAAATATATATGAAATTCAAGTAAAGTAAAAGTCTGGTTCTTAAGCTGCACACTCAATTACATATGGGCCAAACGATCTCTTTACCTGCTTTTCATCACTTAATTAAGCATTTTTCTGAGATGATGGTGATGATGACAATGATGTTATTATTTTATAAGGAGAAAATCCCTAGATATTTAGCTCCTCAAATTAGAAAACACATGAATGAAAGTTGTTCAAATAAGAGTATTTTGTTTATCACTTAGAAAGTTGATTGCAGATACACATATCCTTTCATATTCACTTACCTTCAGTATTTCTTGCGGAGTTTCTTCCCCTAGGAAAATCTGCAACTTAAGAGGACTAAACTCTGAGTTGTAGAGACTAAATCTTTTTTTTTTTTTTTTTTTTAACCAGGATCCATTTCCTTATATTGCCAGTCATCTGCTGAGATTAAATGTCTGAAGGTTTTCCATCTGTGAAACTGAACACTGAACAGAAAGTAATTATTTTACCTAGTTATTTGTGAAGTTTAGAGTTTTCACAAAAGAGACTGATAATTGCATAATTTAATACCACATAATGAACAATAGCCTGGGTCGCATCTGAGGTACTCTAGCCATTGGTTTCAAACAAATTTTGGTGAAAATCTATACTCAGCTACTTGTTCTTGGTGAATTCAGCATTATTGTTTACTTTTGTGATGCTAGAAATCTCAATCTACCTCAAAAGTATAGCGCTGGTTAAAGCACTGGAATGCATTAGGATGTAAAATAAAGTATAACCTCCTTGTTAGTTTTATTTAAAATAAATGACGTTTCATCCCAGTGAGTTTTTATTAATTTGTCTAAAGAGTGGTGTGATAGTACTAAAAATAACCATATGCCCATATGTACTCATACCTTTTCTATACATATCAATTATCTCCTAATGCAAGGACCTGCAGTTCTATGATGAGTGATGGCTCTTTCAGCCCACGGAAGTTTTCTTGGCACATGTGCAAAGCAGTTTCAAGTTGCTAAAATGATGATGCCCTTGAAAGCAACCAAAGATGATCCAGTTTCCTTATGCTTCAGGTAGAAGAATTCTGTTATACACTGTTTCCACTGAGTCTCAAAAGGGTTTTAGAATCAGTTACCCTTGGAAGTCGCATGGTCACGTGTTTTTTTAAACCCTGTCCAAACTCTTCAATTTTTTAGTGTTATTCAAGATTGCCTCCAAAATAAACTACTGAAACTCAAATTTATGTATCAGGGTCTCCTTTGTTGGTACCTAAACTAAGACAGTTCATGTCACATGTGGCCCTAAAAATCAGAGTTTTAGGTGGGGGATATGGCATCTTTCAACAACATGCTAACAGAATGATCATTGCCTGGACAATGATAAGTCACCTACTATTAACCCATTATATGTTATAAAAATAAATTTCTAAGATACATTTATATTAAACTGGGATAAAGTATTGTCTTAGGGTGGTCATTTGTGCTGCTATAATAAAATGTCTTAGGCTGGGTAATTTATAAATAACCATTTATAAAGTAAATAATTAAATATAAACATAATTTATAAATATTTATATTACTGTTATTTATAACAGTAATATGATTTATAAATAATAGACATTTATAAAAGTAAATTTAATAATAATTTATAAATAATAGACATTTATTCCTCACATTTCTGGAGGCTGGGAATTTCAAGATCAAGGTGCCTAGGTCCACCTGAGTCACACCTGGGGCAGCAAAGGAGTGCTGCACCAGAATATGGGGAGCAGAGACTTGTGGCAGCACTGGACAGTGGTACCATGGTCCCTCTAGCACCCAAGGCTCCTCTTTTGTCATAGTTCTGTCCCCCAGATCTTGGCATTCTGGGCCTGTGATAGAAGGGGCAGCACTGATAATCTCCAAAATGCCTCCAGAGTCATTTCTGCATTATATTGAAGAATAGCACTTGGATTCTGCCTATCCATATTCATCCCATTATCAAATGACTGCTTAGCCACATCCTTGGTGTTCTCGCCTGAACATGGTTTTCCATTCTGCATTACATAGCCAGGCTGAGAATTTTCCTAATCTTTAAATTCTACTTCCATTTTAATTATATATTCTGCCTTTACTCATTCTCTCTTCTCACATTTACTATAAGCAGTTAAGAGAATTCAAGCCACACCCTCAATTCGGTAGAGATGTCTGCTGAATATTTTATTTTACAACTCAGAAGTTCTTCTTTCCATGAAACACTAGGACAAAACACAATTCTTCAAAGTTCTTCTTTGCTTTATAGCAAGAATGACCTTTCCTCCTGTTTCCGGTAACATCCCTTATTTTGATCTGAGACTTCATCTGAATGGCCTTTACTATCCATATTTCTACAAACATTCTTTTTACAAACACTTAGGTAATCTCTAAGAAGATTGAAGTTGTCTCTATATAGCTCTCCTTTTCTGAGTCTTCTTCACCAGAAAATCATTCTTAACACTTCATTTATGGTAATATATATAGGCTTTATCTAGCATGCATCTCCAAGCTTTTCCATCCTCTGCCCATTACCCAGTTCCAAAGCAACTTCCACATTTCCAGACATGTGTCATAGCAGTACCCCACTTCTCAGAATTACTTTCTGTTTTAGGATGTCTGTGCTGCTATGATAAATTATCTTAAACTGGGTAATTTATAAATAATAGAAATTTATTTCTCAGAATTATGGAGGCTTAGAAATCCAACATTAAGGTACTAGCAGATGTGGCATTTGGCGAGGACTTGCTCTCCACTTCACGATAGGACTTTGTTGTTGTGTCTTCACATAGTAGAAGGGCACAGTGCCAAACAGGCTCCCTTGAGCCTTTTATAAGGTACTAATCCCATTCATGAGGGCAGCACCCTCATGACCTAATCATCTCATACAGGCCCTACCACTTAATACTTTTGCATTGGGGATTAAGTTTTAACATAAATTTGGAGGGACTAAGCATTCAGACCATAGCTGGTATGGTGGAAGAGCCTGCATTAGCTTTTACAGTATCTCTAGCACTTATAGGATTTCAGGCCAAAGGTAAATATAAATCAATCAAAGTAGTCCTAAAAGAAAAAATTAGGAGGCTTAGGCAAGCCACTGAGTGCTGTCTAGAGCATAGGGACTCTGAAGTCAGTTGACAGTGGTGCAGCCTTGAAGCCTGGTGCCAGGGCAGTCCTAGAGGCTCAGTCTATGGGTACTAGCCTGGAGCCTGGGTTCTAGAAGTCGTCTCATTTTTAGGTTTTACTGTGATGGACCTGATGTTTGTGTCCAGGGCAAAGTCCTGTGCTCACTTTTCTATTTGCTTCCAAAGGAATGGTATCTCTCTCCACACAGTGCCACCTGAGGTTGAGAGAGGGGTGATGTAAATAATGTAAAAGTGTTTTTTCTATGTAATCTCAATCAAAATAACATTTTCTTATAGTTGTGTTACAAGCAGATTCTGTGATCTCTTATCTGGTTTCCTTAGCTCTTCTGAAGGTAATTTTGTGTATGAATAGTTGTTAAGATTGATTTTTAAAATAAATTTCAACTTGTTTATGTTTTTCTTTTATTGTGTTTGCTTTTGTTGTCTTTGCTTTTGGTGTCTTTTTCTTCTGAAAAAAAAAAAAAATGTTGCCAAATCTCAAGTCATGAAGCTTTTTCCTCATGTTTTCTTCTAAGAGTTTTATAGTCTTAGCTTTAGCATGTAGGACTTTGATTTATTTTGAGTTAATTTTTGTATATGATGCAAGGTAAAGGTCCAGCTTCATTCTATTGCATATAGATATCTAGTTATCCTAGTAATATTTTTAAAAAGATTGTCTTTTCCATCATTGAATGGTCTTGACACACTTGTTGGAAATTATTAAACATATATACAATGTTTTATTTTTCCATAGTCTCTAGTCTTTTCTATCGGTTAAGACGTCTGTCTCTATGCCAGTACCACATTCTTTTGATTACTGTAGCTTTGTAGTAACTTTTTAACAAAGGAAGTGTGAGTCCTTTGATTTTTTTCTTTTTCAAGGCTCATTTTTCTATTTGAAGTTCATTGAGATATCATACAAATTTTAGGATAGATTTTTCTATTTCTGTAAAAAGAAAGGCTTTGTGATTTTGAAAAGGATTGAATTGAATATGTAGATTACTTTTGATAATAATGACATCTTAAAAATATTAGATTTTCTGATTCATGAACATGGAATGATTTCCCATATATTGATGTCTTCTTTCATTTGTTTCAGCAGTATTTTGTAGTTTTTATTTTATGATTATTTTACTTCCTTTGTTAAGCCAATTCTGAAGTATTTTAATCTTATGCTATTGTAAATTACAATTTTTTCTTAATTTTCTTTTTAGATTTTTCAGTGTTGGTGTGTATAAATGAAACTAATTTTGTGTGTATTTTGTATTCTGCTATATTGCAATTTTGTTTATAAGCTCTAAATAATTTTCTACAATCTTCAGGGCATTGTACATATCACATCATACAAGCTGCAAACAAAGATAATTTAACATGTTACTTTCAAATTTGGATGACATTTATTTTTTTCTTGCCTAATTGTTCTGGCTATGTCTTTTAATTTTTTGTTGAGTAGACCTATTAAGAGCAGGATTCCTTGCCTTATTCCTGATCTTAGAAGAGCAACTTTCAGTCATTCAACATTAAATATAATGTTCACTATGGGTTTTTATATATGGCCTGCATTACATTGAGATAATTTTCTCATAGTCCTTGTTTGTTGAGTAATTTTATCAAGAAAGAGTGTTGGATTATGTTCAATGCTTTTCTCCATCACTAAACATGACCATGCTGGTATTATTTTTTCCCCTTATTCTGCTAATGGAATTTATTGCATTGATTTTAATATGTTGAACCATCTTTGCATTCCAAAAATAATTTCCAGTTGGTTATGGTATATACTTTTTTAATACACTCCTGAATTCAGTTTGCTAATGTTTTGTTTAGAAATTCTGTATTAATGTTGATAAGGGACATTTGTTTGTTGTTCTGTTTTCTTAAAGTGTCTTGGTGTCTGGGTTTAATATCAGAGCAATGCTGGCCTCAGAGATTGAGTTAGAAAGTATTCCCAGATCTATAATTTTTTTAGAAGAGTTTGAGAAGGATTAGTGTTATTTTACGTTTAAATGTTTGCTAGAATTAATCACTGAAGCCATCACCTCCAATAATTATCTTTGTTGGGAGATTTTTGATTACTGACATAATTACAGATATATTCAGATTTTCTGTATTTCATGATTTAGTTTAGTGTTTTTAGAAATTTTTCCACTTCATCTAGGGTATCCAATTTATTGGTGTATAGTTGTTCATTGAACTATGTTATGATTTTTTGTTTATTGTAGAATTGAAAATAATGTTCTCACTTTAAATTCTGATTTTTCTAATTTGAGTCTTTTTTTCTGTCAATTTAGCTGAAGTTTTGTCAGTTTTGCTTACTTTCCAAATAACTAAGGCCAGATGCAGTGGCTTATGTTTGATATCCTAGCACTTTGGGAGGCTGAGGTGGAAGGATCACTTGAGACTAAGAGTTTGAGATCAGCCTGGGCAACATAATGAGATCCATCTCTACAAAAAATAGAATAAAATTAGCCAGAAATGGTGGCATGTGGTCTGTATTTCTACCACTCAGGGGGTTGAGAAGGTAGGATGACTTGAGCTCAGGAGGTCAAGGCTGCAGTGAGCCATGATCATACCATTGAACACCAGCCTGGTTGAGATTCTGTTTAAAAAGAAAAAAAATCAAATAACCCACTTTAAAAAATGTTTAATTTCAATAGCGTTAGGTGTACAAGTGGTTTTCCATTACATGAATGAATTGTATAGTGGTGAAGTCCAGGATTTTAGTGCACCCATCACCCGAGTAGTGTACCTTGTACACAAAAGACAGTTTTTCATCTCTTACCGACTGCTATCTACCCCCATTCTGAGTCTCCAGTGTCCATTATGTCACTCTGTATGCCTTTGCATTACCATAGCTTAGCTCCCACTTATAAGTGAGAACATGTGATATTTGGTTTTCAATTTCTGAGTTACTTCACTTAGAGTAATGGCCTCTGGTTCCTTCCAAGTTTCTGCAAAAGATATTATTTTGTTAATTTTTGTGGCTAAGTAGTATTCCATGGTGTATACATACATATCACATTTCTTTCATCCACTCATCGGTTCAGCACTTAAGATGACTCCATATATTTGCAATTGTGAACTGTGTTACAATAAACATATGCATGCAGGTGTCTTTTTTATATAGTAACTTCAAATAACTCACTTTACCTTATTAATTTTCTCCATTTTTTCATTAGTCTCTATTTTGTTTATAACTTCTCTAATTTTTATTTCCTTCCTTCTGCTAGCATTTTATTTTAGTTTGTTCTTCTTTTTCTAGTTTCCTAAGTTTTAAAGTCAGGTTGTTGATTTATAATCTTTCTTGTTTTTTAAAGTAAGAATTTACAGCTCTAAATTTATTCCTTAGCACTGCTTTTGCTTCATCCCTTTTTTTATGTTGTGTTTTAATTTCCCTTTGTCTCTAAGTATTTTCTGACTTCCCTTTTGATTTATTCTTTGACTCATTGGTTAAGAGTGTGGTTTCATTTCCACATATTTGTGAATTTTCTAGTTTGCTTTCTGTCTCTGATTTCTAACTTCACCTTGTGCTCAGAGAGGTAACTTTGTATGATATATATATATCTTTGAAAATCTATTGAGATTTAATTATTTGTAGGCTGATTTATTGTCTATCCTGTAAAATTTTCCATGTGCAATCAAGAAGAATGCATATTCTGTGGTTGTTGGGTAAAGGACTCTGTATATGTCTACTAGATCTAGTTAATTTATTATGTTGTTGCAGTACAGCATTTCCTTACTTATCTTCTGTCTGGTTGTTCTATCCACTACTGAAAGCAGGATATTGAAGGCCCCAAGTATTATTGTAAAACCATCTATTGTTTTCAGTTTTGTCTGTTTTTGTTTCATATATTTTCATAATCCGCTATTAGGTGCATAAATGTTTATAATTATTATATCATCTTGCTGTATTATTCTTGCTGTACTTAATAATATATAATGTCCTTTTTCTCTTGTATACTGTTTTGATTGAAAGACTAATTTTTCTGATATTAATATAGGCACCCTACACTTTTAGTTACTACTTACATGGAATATATTTTCCCATCACTTGACTTTAAACTTACTTGTGTCTTTGAATCAAAAGGAGGTCTTTTGTAGACAACATAAAGTTGGATCATGATTTTTTGTTTTTAATCAATTCTGTCAATCTCTATTTTTGACTGGAAAGTTAAGTCCATTTACACGTAAAGCAATTACTAATAATAGAAACTTACTCGTGTCATCTTGCTATTTGTTTTCTACATGACATAATTTTTGTCTCTCGTTTCCTGCATTACTGTCCTTTTTTCCATTAGTTGATTTTTGTCCCAAATGCTTTTGTTTGCTTCTCATTTCCTTTTTTGTATAGTCTGTAAGTATTTTATTTACCATATGAATTAAATTTAACATCCTAAAGTTATAACACTCTAATCTGAATTTATAGTAGCTTAACTTCAATGACATTAAAAAAACTGTGGCCGAGCACAGTGTTTCACACCTGTTATCCCAGCACTTTGGGAGGTCAAGGCGGGCGGATCACCTGAGGTCAGGAGTTCAAGACCAGCCTGGCCAACATGGAAAAACCCTGTCTCTACTAGAAATACAAAAAATTAGTCGGGTGTAGTGGCACATGTCTATAATCCCAGCTACTTGGGAGGCTGAGGCAGAAGAATCACTTGAACCAGGGAGGTGGAGATTGCAGTGAGCCAAGATTGCGCCATTGCACTCCAGCCTGGGCAACTAGAGCAAAAAAATCTGTCTCAGAAAAACAAACAAACAAACAAAAAAAACAAATCTCTGCTCCTTGACAGTTCTGTCCCCACCCCTTCATTTTTTCATGTCATAAAATTACATCTCTATATCTTGTATGTCTCAAAACAAACTAATCATTGATTTTTCAATGAATTCATCTCTTACATTGTGTAGAAAAAAATGTGAAGTTACATCCTGGATTGAAGACTGAGAATCCTGGCCAAAAATTCCTAGTTTTTAATTCACATTTGTAATCTTATGTAAAATACAATTTGCAAAATTCATAAACTTTCATCTATTTTTGAATTATTTTATTCAAATTTAAATAGATTCTTCAATGTTTTCATTATTCTTCAGCTCTGTTTTTTCTCCATTATTATTAACACTCATGAGCAGAGAAAGTAACATAAATTAACTACCATATATATGAAAATGTGAAATAGAGAAATTTTTGAAGAAATGAAAGATAATGGCATTTTGTCTTTGAATAGCATATGGAAATGTTATATAAATAGTAATGCACATTAGACATTTATAAACAATAACCATTTTCAGTTATGTATAAATTATAAACCAATAAGAGGATATTGATAAAAAGAAAGTTTTTAAGCCATTAGTCAATAGTATTATCTTTTTATCTTAAGTAAACTGAGTATTTATAGAATTTTGTTTGCTTTTTGAAATCATTTCAGGTATATTTTGTTCTTTACTTCTCATGTCATGATTGCTGAAATAGAGAAGACACTCCTTCCCTATTGAGGTTGAAGTTGCTCTTCACTGCTCTTTTCCTTCCCTGTTTTATTACATTTTAGCAAAGGTGGGTTTTTTCTTTAAGCTTCTCATATCTCTTTTTATTAAAAACTTGTACCATGTTCTCCTAGGACTGAATCAAAGGATATTTGAGCTGTATCTTGTAATGTTACACTCCAAAGATCCTTCCTGCCAGCAATTCCCTCCAGGAAAACGCCCACAGATGTGATCTATTTTACGTTCAGGGTAAAGTTTGCAGACAACCTATACCATTTTCTGAAAGACTTGGGTATACACATTTGTTTAAGAGTCTAATTCTGTTGTCTTAAGTTCTAATAATTTATCCTCATGCATCCTTTGCTATTTCTGTAGAGGATTTCTGATAACCTAATTCAAAATGTTTCAGGTGGATATGCTTCTAAGTTATTTCTTGTTCTCTTTATACTATGATACCTAGATTCAAAATTTAATAACTATCTGATTATAGAATCATAAAGAGTTAGATATATAAGGGCCTTTAGAAATAATTTATTTCAACACTCTCATTTTATAGTTTTGAACTGACTGAGTCCCAAATATATTAGTGTTGGTTATCACCAGGCTTAGAATATAAGCCCATGTTTCTCAAAAGCCAATTTGCTACTCTCTGCCCTAAAATGTGCTGACTTCAGTATAAAATGCTGACTTTATCCATGGAAAGAGAGTTGTGCATATATTAATCATTAATTTTAATGGTGCAATCATACATACTCACTCAAAGTTGAAAACATGGAAGAGATCCCTTGGCTGGAAAACAAGAAAAGTCAGTTCTTACTGTACAAACTGATGTGTTCTACTGTCACGAATTTATATAGGATAGCTCTCAAGGCATTTATATTTGAAAATCTCCTTTGCATCCTTACGAGTCCTTGATTGTAAGAAAAACATATAAACCTTAGATTTTAACAGAAGAAAAATGTAGTGGTAAACAAAAGGCACTTGATGAGAGTGTGTGTGTGTGTGTGTGTGTGTGTGTGTGTGTGTGTGTATGTGTTTGATTTTTGTTCCTAGTGGTGGCAGTTGGGGAAGGTGTTTAAGGAAGACATAAGCCAAGACTACCCTCAATGTTAACATTCAAATATTATTTTTCAAGTTGTACACATAAAAGTGTACATGGCTTTTGACAGGTCATGTTATGCACCATTCATGGAAAAATGTCTAAAATGCTGTTTGTACTCACCAGATTACATAGGACAGCACCATGTAGTAGGTTTAAAACACCTATTAACTTATGTAGTAAAAAATGAAAGTATAGATTATTTTTAAAACTACTGACTTTGTAAGATAAAAATGACAGTATACTTAAAGAAGTAGAGTATAATAGGACTATATAACTCTACTGAATGCTTACTTGCTAATGGATGTTTTCTTGGATGACAACTTTCTTCCTGTGATGCAGCTAAGCAGAGTACTGGGTCTTGAGACACACTGCTACAATTGAGTAGCTCTGGTTAATCACACAATGTAATAGAATGTGGTCACAGGATGCTAAGGAAAGGAAACACAAGTGAATGAATTTACCTGAAGAAAGCTAATTAGAGAACACAAAGAGGTAGCAGTTGTGTTAATAACACAAAGGTAAAAGTAATTCAAGAGAGAGTGATGTCAACAAGATGTTTGACTAAGAAAGTCCGGGCCCTTATCTCCCTTACTTAAACATTATAACACAAACAACCTGTAAAACTGAATTTAAAAAACCTAGAAAACCTGGATAGATATATAACTAGTAGGTTAATTGAATCAATAAGCAACATTTCTCAACAAAAACATCCCAGGATCAGATGGCTTCACTAGTGAATTTTACCAAACATTTAAAGAATTAACAACAACCATTCTCAAACTCCTCCAAAAAAAAAAAATAATAAAGATGTGGGAACACTCTCTAAGTTATTTTATGAGGCTAGCAATACCATGATATCAAAGGCAGACAAAGACATTAAAAGAAAAAAATACAAAATTACAGACCAATATTCCTTATGAATATTGATATAAAAATCCTCAACAAAATACTAGCAAATCAAATTCAAGAGCATATTAAGAGGATTATTCACAATTATTTAATGAAATTTACTCCTAGGGTACAGGACAGGTCAACAAAT
Organism: Hylobates moloch; assembly: GCF_009828535.3. Taxonomy (NCBI): domain Eukaryota; kingdom Metazoa; phylum Chordata; class Mammalia; order Primates; family Hylobatidae; genus Hylobates; species Hylobates moloch. The sequence continues at coordinate 51,830,667 of NW_026652278.1, forward strand.
AAAATCAATCAATGAAACACACCACATTAACAGAATGAAAGAAACCCACATGGTTATCTCAATTGATGAAGAAAGACAGAATTATTTCTTATCTATTCACAGAATTCAATACTGTACACTTTCATGATGAAAACACTCAACTAACTAAAAATTGAAGAAGACTACCTCACACAATAAAGGCCGTATATCAAAAGCATTTAGTTAACACCATCCTCAGTGCTGAAAGATGAATATCTTTTCCTCTAAGATCACAGACAAGGCAAGGATGCCACTGCTTCTATTCAATAAAATATTGAAAGACCTAGCCAGAGCAATTAGGCAAGAAAAATAAATAAAATCCTTTCAAATTGAAAAAGAAGAAATATAATTATCTTTGATCCCAGGTGACATGATCTCATATGTAGAAAACCCAAGAAATTCCACAAGGGAAAAAAATTAGAATAAAATGGATTCAGCAAAGTTGCAGGATACAAAAATCAAACTCCCAAAACAGTGGTATTTCTATACACTAACAATGCATAATTTAAAAAGGAAATTAAGAAAACAATTCCATTTACAACAGCATCAAAAAGAATAAAATACTTAGGAATAAGCTTAACCAAAAAGGCAAAAGACTGGTACATTGAAAACTACAAAAACCTGCCAAAAGAAATTAAAGATACAAGTGGAAAGACATCCCATGTTTATGGACTAGAAAATAATATTTTTAGGATGCCAACACTATCCTAAGTAATCTACATATTCAGTGCAATTCCTGCCAAAATGACAATTGCATTACATAAAATAAAAACATAAAAATTCATCCTAAAATTTGTATGAAATCTCAGTGTACCCCGAATAGACAAAATAGTCTTGAAAAAGAAGAAAAAAAATCAAAGGACTCATACTTCCTTATTTTAAAAATTACTACAAAGGTACAGTAATCAGGGTCAAGCACATTGGCTAATGTCTGTAACCCCTGCCCTTTGGGAGTTACAGACATTAAAAAAGGTGGAGGATTACTTCAGGCTAAGAGTTCAAGACCAGCCTGGGCAACATAGTGAGATCTTGTCTCTATAAAATGATTTAAAAAATAGCTGAGTGTGGATGCATGTGCATGTGCCAGTAGTCTAGCTACTTGGGAGGCTGAAGCAAAAGGAATGCTTGAGCCCAGGATGTTCAGGTTGGAGTGAGCCAAGATCTTGCAACTGCATTCCAGCCTGGGTGATAGAGTAAGACCTCATCTCCAAAAAAAAAAAAGAAAGAAAGAAAAAAAAAGCTACAATCAGAAGAGCATGCTACTAAAGGCAGACATCTTAATCAATGAAAAAAAAAAAATACAGACCACAGGGGGAAAAAAACAAAAAACCTTTGCATATATGGCCAATTTTCGACAAGAGCATTAAAACCATTCAGTCGCTTTTCGACAAGAGCATTAAAACCATTTCGACAATATTTTCGACAAGAGCATTAAAACCATTCAGTGAGGAAAGGATTTGTCATTTCAACACATGGTACTAGGAGAAGTGAATATTTACATGCACAATAATTAACGCTTACCTTATGCCATATGCAAAAATTAACTCAAAAATGGATCAAAGACCTAAATTTAACAAATAAAACAGGATACTTTTGGAAGAATACATAGAGGGAAACTATTGCATTTGATTTTGCAAAGAGTTATTGGGTATTACACTAAAAGTAAGGCAACAAAAGAAAAATGTAGACATATTAAACTTCAAAATTTAAAAATTTTGTTTATTAATGATGTAATTAATGAAGTCAATAGATAACCCACAGAAGATGAGAAAGTATGTACTATCATATATTTAATAAAATATTAATATTCAGAATATATATAGAAGTCCTACAACTGAAAAACAAAAACAAACTCAATTAAAATATGAGCAAAGGACTTGAATAGATATTTTTTTCAAGAAATGAACATCACTGATGGAAAAGGAAATGCAAATTGAAACCACAACGAGGTGTCACTTCACACCCCTTAGGCTTATTATTATCAAAATAACAAAAAATAACAAGTGTTGATGAGAATGTGGATTTATTGCAATTCTTTTACATTTCTGGTGGGAAGCTAAAATGGTACCTCCACTGTAGACAATAGTATTAAATTTAGAATTTCCATATGATCCAGCAATTTCACTTTGGAGCATATACTCAAAATAATTCAAAGCAGGGACTCACACAGATATTTGTACACCATAGGCACAGCAGCACCAAAAAGTGGATGAAAGGCTAAACAGAATATGGTATATATACACAATGTATTATTTTTAACCTTAAAAAATAAGGAAATTATGTGACATGCTACAATATGGTTGAACTTTGAGGACATAATACTAAATGAAATAATTTAGGCACGAAAAAACAAGTATTGTATGATTCCACTTTTATGAGATACCTAGAACAGTCAAATTCCTAGAAATTAGATGGTAGTTGTCAGTGCCTAGAGGAGAAAGGAATGATGTGTTATGTTTAATGTGTATGAAGTTTCAATTTGTGAAGATAATAGTTCTGGGGCTGGATGGTGATGATTACTCTATAACAATGTGAATTTACGTAATGCCACTGAACTGTGCACTTAAAAATAGTTAAAATGTAAGTTTTGGTAATATTTTGTTCAAATATATAAATATATACGCAAATATATTTCTGAATAAAAAATGCATCTATATCTTTTAGAATGTCACACAGTTATTGGGAATGAGACACCCTTACTCATTTGGAGATCATTGTGAAAGCCCCATCCATCTGTCCTTATACATTTCCAGTTTTGAATGTATCCTGACAGAGTGCCTGATGAATTCAGTCCATGCCACTGACATATAGGTTAAAAAGTATAAGAAGAACAAACATCATCATACATTGCAAAGAAATAACTTTTGGATACCTATTATGCAATAGCTGCTGTATTTGGCAGTAATAATAAATGGAAAAAAAAGACAAAGTTTTAGCACTAAATTAGAAATGTAAATAATACTTACAATAAAATTTGGCGAGTGTTAAACAGATTGTATGCTCAGGTGCAGTGGAAATCTTGACACTTTGTCCTGAGATATGCTGAAGACAATTGATAAAATTTTTTTTAAGGATTTGTCAAAGTCATAAAATATATTTTGTATTTTTAAGATAAACATTATAAAGTTGTGATAGTTTCCCTAACTATAAAACATCTTCTGATTGCTGATACATATCTATCCCATTAAATTGTTATAAAAACAACTAATGAAAATAATGGATATGTACAGTATCAATTAGCAAGAGATGCAATCAAAACATTTCTTATCAAAAGGTTTTTTTGCAATGCACTGCTAACAGTTATTGCTATGGCAACTCAATTATCTTGAAATATTCAGATTACACTGAAACATCATACTATTGAAAATCAACATTTTCACTTTTATTATTTATCATACTTTTAATATAAAAATAACACTTGTTTGAGATTCTTCAATTTTTCTAAAAGATAATATTAGAAAATATTGTCTATAAGTAAACAGTATTCAAGAACAATTAGTTTAGGAAAAAAATAAGGAAAACCATCCCCAAACCTCACCATCCTATACAGAAATTTGAAAGTAGGTAAAAGTAAATCACTGTAGAGTCTTTAATATAAACTTTACATTTCAAACATGAAAGCTTCAAGAGGAGGATCCAAAATAACAAAATTGAATCATAATACTGCAAGTTTTTTTTTTTAAACAAATTTTAGAACCATTTATGATGGTGGTTCACTCACCTTCTCATAGGTTCTTCAGGATGCAGGAAACTGACAAACAGGTAAGAGTCATGCAAGTGATATGAGAAGAAAAAACGGGTGGCACAAATGCTGATATAAATGTGTATAATTAAATGACTCACAGCAGGAAAAATGCAGCAACTGAGTAAACACATTTCCCAAAGAAACTACAAGAACAAAATATTCTAAACTCACAGTGACAATTAGAAGTTTCACTGATTTACATACTGGTTGAAGCTGAGCATATTATAAACCTACCAAACAAAACTTTTATCTGGTCAGGGATTTACATACTGGTTGAAGCTGAGCATATTATAAACCTACCAAACAAAACTTTTATCTGGTCAGGGATCAAAGAATTCATTAGTCATGGTAAGACTCATGTTAAAAGAGTTTATAAACATTGGGTATCCTTCAAAATGATTCAAACTGTTTAGTCTTCCTAAGAACATAAGAATATTTTGACAAACCATATATTTTAAACTATAAATAGCTCAGCAATCAATTTCTCAAATCAGGTATGTCTTGGGGTTTAAGCACAGAATATTTGAGATTGAAGTAATAGTGAGTAAAGCACTATCTGGTAACATATTTTTGCATCTTTGATGTGGGAAATGGAGAATTTAATGCAACTAGCGTCTCTTCTTTTGACACAAATCCCTCTTAAAGTGGAAATTCCAGTTTAAAATTGTGTGTGCCTACAATTTTTTTTTATACTGAAGATAAAGATCTTTCAAAGAGTAGCTTTTCCTAGCCCAACACATGTTTAATTATTATCAACAATAGTTGAAGAGATTTTCCTGAAATATTGGCTTAGGGAAATCAGGATAGTGTTCAGAACGTTTAAACTCTCTGATATCACAACCTCAATATTTCAGTGACTTCATATAATCATAATGTTTTTTTTTGTTTCCCATGCCTCACTCAGAGTAATCCAACACAGTTATCCTCACTTAAACCATTTTCTTCCAAGTGACAAGGATCCAGGCTCTCTCCATTTTGTGACTCTACTTTCCTCATGCTCCTCAGTGTCCTGTCCATTTAGTCAGTAGACAGAAAAACAGTGGAAGACGGGGTGTGGGAGGATTTCATGAGCTGTAGTCGAAAGTGGTATATATCATTTCTTCCCACACTCTTTTAGCTATAATCCAGTCATATGGCTTCATCTAATCCCAAAGGAGGATAGGGACTGTCACTGAGCTCCGTGTTTGGTGAACAGCCAGTAAATTGGGCAATTTATCTCTTCATAGATAAGGATTTCTATTTTCTGAGTTTATTTCTTCTGGGAACAAAGCAAGATTTTATACTCACTTTATCTAACATCATCTGCTTTTCAGGCCTGTGTGTGTGTGAGCGTGAGCACGTATGAGTTTAATAAAAATATTACTTTGCCAAAACACTCTAAAGCAGAAGTTTGTTTTCATTCTACCATTACTATCTTTTTGGCATCATCTTTCTGCCTCAGGGTGCACATCTTTTTTGACTTCAGATTTAGGCCAGAACACAGTGCTCCCATCACTATATCACACCCGGTTCTTCTAGTATAACAATACTTTAAACTCATTTCTAGATGTCCAGTCCTTTTCAGAATGTACATGTCTGTTGTTGCAAAGTTTTAAGTATCATCTTGTGGCTTGTTCATATGCTAAAGCCTTAATGAGAAATAGTATAAAGTTTCTCAGAAACTGGTCCCTAAATCCACTACATCATAATCACCTGAGGTATTTGTTAACTTTTGAAAATCTAAACCAGGAATTGAGAATTGCAATCTCCTAGAGATGACTGAAACCTGCGTTTAAAAAAAAAACACTTCCAAGTGGCTCTATTGCATATCAAATTTTAAGAACTAAAAGCTCAGTGGTACTATCTTCCAAGATAATACATTTCTATTATTACAGTGACCTTCATATAATTTCATATAACCACATAACAAATGTTATATAGACTTCAACTTAGATCAAATAAAACAAGTACACTGTTCTCACAAAACTTTAATATTATTCAACTAAGACAAACACCCAAGACACAAATATCTCTTGAATTCAAAGACAGCACGAAATGTGAATGCTGCTCCTAATACAAAATTTAAAAATGAACCAGGCTGTCATTTAGATTCTTTACAAATAAACAGGAAACTCAGGTAAAAAAAATAGCAAACGGCTGATAGCAATCAGAACTGCAACTAAGTTAGATGAGTTTCCTGTAGCTTCCAGGTGTCTTTATAATTGAAATAAATGACTCCTTAAAAAAAAAAAAGCAAAATAAATTAAATTATGAAGAGAAGGATGCCTGACAACGGTTTAAAATATATGTAAATGCATATATATTTTTAATGCATATGACACTTCAAGATACCTAGCTAGATAAACCAAACCAGGTCATCAAACAGCTTTATAACCTACATTTACAAGATAAAAATTAAGTTAACATTTTTAACAGAAAGTATTATTTTATTGTAAAGTACTTTAATAAAGATGTTTTTCTTAATACCTTTCTTATTGGAAACTAAATTTTCTGGAGATACATAAAATGCAATGCAAAGGCCCAAATCATTTCATTGTTTAAATATAAAAAGGTATGCCTCGAGGGGCATGGAATCCCATGGTTTCAGTTTGTGTCCATACAAAATATATACAGTATGTAATGATGATTGTTAGAATTACCTGAATATTTATTAGCCCTTCCTTTTTGTTGTGATAACATTTCTTTCACTACTTCTACTCTTTCATATCAACACCACCACAGCTGCCACCACACCAAGAGTTAGATTTAGCTAGTTAGTTCCTGAAAATTCTTGAGATGAGGGTAGACACAGGAGTCAAGTGGGTAAAAGAGAAAACCTCTTCTTATAATACCAATGAAACTTTTTATAAATCAAATACCATTTTTATTATTACTTCCTCAAAAGAATTAGAGCACCCTGGTGCTAGTGCCAAGGATGACATAGGCACCTAATGTACAGCACTGTTTCTCTTTACATTCCAAGAATCTCTGAATACTGTTGAACATAATTGTTAAAATTCATGTTAAGAGTCTTGTTGAAAAACTATGATTTTGCTAATTAATGTGAAATAGATTACTATTCTTTAATACAAACATTTTGTATTATTCTTTATTAATACAAACATTTAATACAAATTCACTATGGATGAGATTTTTTTTCCGTATTTTAAATTCTTAGTCTCTGAAGCCTTGATAAGGAGGCTGTTACTCAGGCACAAGTGATTTTGCATTGCTGAAAATGCTTTCCAATGTTCTTAGGAAGTCATGAGTCTTTAGTGATTAATATACCAAAAAGCACTGAGCTGTGGGATGGGTGGTTCATCACTTTCCGGTAGGTGTGTTTTTATTTTGATTGCTAACTGTGACCATCCAGGAATACTAGTGCCATTTAACTACTTTGGGAATTATTTTGGTGGCTAGAATGTACAGCTATTCATAATTATGGTAATTGTATTTTTAAGTAGTGACTTATTTTTAAGTAGAAGCATTTAAGCATTTAGAAATAGAAGCTCCATTCTGGTGCCACTCCAATGTTGCTTTAGTGTATCTAATTGCCTAAATGGATTTCAGCTCTTTAGCTGCTGTCATTATAGCAAGAACCAATAATAAGCAATGGTTACTCAGGGAAATGTGAGGATGGAAGCATTTGCACTGCTTTCTAAATGTGAATTCTGCCCAGAACTCATAAATATGCTCATCGATGGTGTGACTTCTTTGATAACTCTATTTCAATATACTAAATTGCACCTGGAGATTATTTGACAAAGTAGGAAAGAAAACTTCCAACAGGTTTCCATGGCTTCAGGGTGAAGACTTTGAATCCCTATAGCCATCCGGGTAAAGATAAAAAGCCCTTGTGAACTCACTATTCCCATTTCCTCCTTTCCATCCTCTGCTCCAAACTCTGCTTGGCCACTTGCATTCCTGATTCTATCAGTCTCTCACTTCCTTTATTTCACTTATGTTTCCCGTGCTTAGTATTACAGATTATCCTTGGTGCTGCCAAAACATCCTGCTTCTTGGTCTTTGAAAATAATATAATAAACATCGTTTTCATAGAATTATTTTTCATATTTTTTTCTTTCCTGACTCCAAATTTAAACTCAAAGAGGGTAGGACTATTGAGTTTTTTCTTTTTTCTTTTTTTGACACGGAGTCTCACTCTGTCACCCAGGCTAGAGTGCAGTGGCGTGATCTTGGCTCACTGCAAGCTCTGCCTCCCGGATTCACACCATTCTCCTGCCTCAGCCTCCCGAGTAGCTGGGACTACAGGCATCCGCCACCTCCCCTGGCTAATTTTTTGTATTTTTAGTAGAGACAGGGTTTCACTGTGGTCTCAATCTCCTGACCTCGTGATCCGCCCGCCTCGGCCTCCCAAAGTGCTGGGATTACAGGCGTAAGCCACCGTGCCCGGCCAAGTGGTTTCTTTTTAAAAGATTCTTGGAAATTATGTTCAGCACAGAGCTGACTTTCAATAAATGTTTGATGAAATCTGCCTCTGGATAATTTCATCTATTGGAAGCTAAGCTTAAGGGGCAGCTCTTTGTAAAATATTCCCTAATACTATACAGTGAGCATTTCGTAAGTAAGTATATTTAATATTGAAGGTACTGGTGTATGTTCATTTGTGGATGCAAAGATGTTATGTCCCTGTGTACAGGAATTAGGAGAGCAAGTGGTTAATGGCAGGGTCTGAATCTGAAAAATACCATAATATCCTTCAAGTAGTCACTTCTTCCATCTTATTTCCATTCTCCCTGGCTATGTTATGTATGTATATATGTATAAAGACATACTGACAGACAGGACTAGCTGGATTTCCTAGGCCGACTAAGAATTCTTAAGCCTAGCTGGGGAAGGTGACCGCACCACCCTTTAAATATGGGGCTTGTAACTCAGCTCACACCCAACCAATCAGGTAGTAAAAAGAGCTCACTAAAATACCAATTAGGCTAAAAACAAGAGATAAAGAAATAATCAAATCATCTATCGCCTGAGAGCACAGGGGGAGGAACAATGATTGGGATATAAACCCCAGGCATTCGAGCTGGGAGTGGGCAGCCTCCTTTGGGTCCCCTCCCATTGTATGGGAGCTCTGTTTTCACTCTATTAAATCTTGCAACTGCACACTCTTCTGGTCTGTGTTTGTTCTGGCTTGAGCTGAGCTTTCGCACACTGTCTACCACTGCTAAATGCCACTGTCGCAGACCTGCCACTAACTTATATCCCTCCGGATCCGGCAGGGTGCCTGCTGCCCTCCTGATTCAGCGAGGCATCCATTGCTGCTCCCTATCGGGCTAAAGGCTCGCCATTGTTCCTGCACAGCTAAGTGCCCGGGTTCGTCCTAATCAAGCTGAACCCTAGTCGCTGGGTTCCACGGTTCTCTTCCGTGACCCATGGCTTCTAATAGAGTTATAACACTCACCACATGCCCCGAAGTTCCATTCCTTGGAATCCGTGAGGCCAAGAACCCCAGGTCGGAGAACAAATGGCCCGCCACCATCTGGGGAGCGGCCGGCCATCATCTTGGGAGCTTGAAGAACAAAGACCCCCCTGTAACAATACCACATACACAGACATGTTCTATATTTTTACGGTTGAATTTCTCTAGTGAATTTATCATTTCTTTCCTTTTCCTCTTATTTCCCTGTTGAAAACATACTGAAACAAAGTTATGCTTTGTAATTATTAACATTAGAATTTTCAAGCTAGAAACCCATGTATCTTCCCCCACAGTCTATTATCTTTATGAAGTAACAGAATGAAACCACCAGAGATAATGCTATATTTCAGTAAATAAATTATTTCAAATTACTTTTATCCAACCCTCATACACATGGAGACTGTGGATAGGCTTCTATCCCCAAAGAGAAGTATTTTTCCTCAAATGCCTATATAAAAAATAAATTATTGTTCAGTGATTAGTTATATAAGGATGAATATTTAATATCACTGCTTTTTAACTAGACTAATAAAATCAACATTTACTGTTTGGAAAGATTAGACCCAGTTTTACAATAAAATTTCACATATTGGATAACCTGGAGAATCTACAGAATATTTTAAACAATAATTCATTTTTCCAGAAAACAAATTATTTCAATTCATGTTATTTTTTATAGTACATACAAAGAGAACAAATATGTTTGCAATAAATTATATTTTTTATGGTTTATTTTAAACATTTTAGTGATAACCTTATCTTTCTAATAGTCCTATCATTTTCTGAAAGCATCATCCTGAATTTCCTCTGGTTTTATCAATCATAAAGCATGATTTTAGGTATATAGTAATCTACCCACTTAAACAATCAACTTCTACATTTGGGTATAATTACTACATAACGCATGATGAAATGAATTACACACACCTTGGGTAGTGTGTTTCCTAAAGTCCATCTGACAATTTAAAATTTAGAAATGCATACAAACATGGCATCCAAAGTTCAGTCTTTGTATATTACAGCGGTCTAGGAAGATTAAGGTTTTTTGCTTTTTCATAATTTTGTTTTAACAGTTATAAATTTAAGGACATAACGAATTTATGACAGTTTTAAATTGGCCTCAAAACAATCTAGGATAGTCAGGGTTTCAAGAGCAAATTGTATCAGTGGGGCATGTTTGTTAATTAATGAATTACAAACCCAAACAGGAAGTTCCTCAGAGCCCAGTGTTCTATCTATAAAAAGGGTCATTTAAAAACTGGACTGGGAATCATAATGAAATAAAATTATTTAATTTCACATTCTATTAATATCTCAGAACTTATATATAAAAGAGAGAAATAAAGAGGCTCAGAGACATAAACATTCAATACAAGTTATAGAAATTCTGGAAGACAAGAATGAGGTGATTTAATCTCAGAAAGGCTCTACAATAGGAGAAAATTAACATTGTGTGTAAATAGTTATGGCATTTTCAGAGTTAGCAGAAACTTCTCAGATGTTATCACGAACACACTTTGTAGATATTTTATTCCCTTTTGGAAAAACAAGCTCATAAAAACAATACTTCAATAAAATATATACGCCTAGTATCGTATGATGTACTGGTAGCACAGGGAAGAAAGCCATTTATTTTTAGAGATATTCAAAACCCTCACTGATAACACTGCTGCAAAAAGTACAAGTTTAGCACTCTAAGAGTTAAAGAGCAGCGGAAAATGCCCATCTTGTTATGGCAGGGGAGAGTATTAGAAATGAAACCTTAATTTTATAAATTTCGAAACTGTACAGACAGAATGTGCAGTATTGGCTTTGCTGACACTATCTGGGATAATAAGAATATTTACCTGATAGAATAAGTCACATAAATATAGAAGAGCTTAATAATTTCAGGAGGGTACTCTGAACAAGTTTTATCTCTCTCATGCTGTTTTTTAGAAACTGATCCTAGTGACTGGTTAGATAAAAATGATCAGAAATACTGAATGCAATGTGTTAAATGATTTTCAATGTTTAGAACTCTGTTAGAAAACAATAATATTTTGGAAAAAGTAGATGCAATAGAAGTCATAATATAGAAGTAAAATGTTTTTTGGGGTGTTACTTCTGTGAAATCTCATACACACTTCCAAGACACACTTAAAAATTTGGAATACCTCCTGTATGCATTGTGTTCCTTTTTCATTTTTGGCAACCATTTACATTTTCACCAATGTTTGTGGATCTACTCTCTATAGGATTTTTCTTGAACTTGTGGGTTTAGTGATGAACAAAAATGATAAAATCTCTTCCCTGTAAGAACATATATGATTATGCATATACATAAGCCTATATGTAACTAATAAATTTTAAGGAACAATATTCAGAGGTGTCATACCATTTGAAGCAAATATTCCGAATAATAGAAGTAACAGTAAGATTACAAAATTTGGTACATTAAAAATAACAAAGAAAATTATCTTAAATTCATTGAGGAACTAAACACTATTACAAATACATTTGAGAGGCAAGGGCAACAAAGGAAACCTTCTTGATTTAAAATAAAATGAATACTAAAATTATAATCTATTTAGAAATAATCAATGGCCTATGTATTAAAATATATGAATTATTCTCAGAGTGGTGGTCAAATAAAAATGTAAATATGTAAGTGCGTTTGTTGGACTGTAAGAACATATATGTATTATCAAATATTAATTTTTAAAAATCCAAATATTAAAAATTAAAGCAGAAGGGAATAATAGACAAAAAATAATTAAAAGAATGTATTAAAAGCAACATTAAAGAAAATAATCCAATACCTGTGCTTTTGAAAGACATATAAAGTAGGAAAAAAAAAAAGCCTCTGGGAAATACTAATAAGAAAGAAAATAAACAACAGGAATGAAAAATGAGATAGCACACAAATATAAAAAACATTAAAAACATTCATTTTAACATTTCTAAGTTATACAGGTAATGCCCACAAGCTATTGACAGAAGTTAACACAAATTATCTCAATTTTATATCAGGCCATAACGGTAAAATTCAGGAAAAATAGGCAGCTCAAAGTAAAACTACATGAACTATATTAAACAGGGAGCATGAGAAGCCAATAAAGTTATATATTATGAACCTTTCGAAAAAAGATAACGAAGTGTCCATATATTAAGATAATAAAAAATAAGCTCGTATGTATACCTACTATGTAGTCAAATACATCAAGAATTTAAAAAATTAAAAAGCTCAAAATGTAAGCCAGAAGAAAATATCCAAAAACAGTAGTAAACTGAGATCTAATACAACTTATTGAAATGAAAATCAAAGATCAAAAATTAAGAAACTGATGAAAAAACAATAGCTTGGCTATATAAAGTTAAAATAGACTTAGAAAAAGCATCTAGAACACAATCTAAAGAGAAAGAGCAAAGGTAACTACAAAATAAAGTTTGCATGACATGAAGAAAAAAGTTAGAAAATTTGATCAATGTCTAATTGGCATCTTAGAATAGGCTAATACAAAAGAGGTAAGAGTGTTTTTTAAACAGATAAAGCTGAAAATATTCCAGAATTGTTGAAAGAGTGGCAATTTAGAAAGCTCAACTAATTGCAAACAGAATGAATAAATAAACCAGAGTCCCAAACTATTCACAATATAGCAAAACTATAGAGCACTAAATACAGGTGTTATAAGCACCAACTTCATTTATTAAGGCTTCATTTATTAAGAAAAGGATCAAGAGTCTTTAATTCTTTAACTAACTTGAGACATTGCTAACTATGAAAGCTAAACTAGCAGGTCTAAATTAGACCTTCTAAACAAACAAACAAAAAGCATGAAAAAACAATAAAAAAATAAAATTAAAAGGCATGAAAGGGATAAATAAAAAGCCAAGAGAAAGCAAATAAAAAATTGACACAACTAGAAAATCATAAAGACAAATGTGACAGGTTTTTTATAAATAACCCTTTAAATGCTGTATACAAGTGGTAAATATAAAGAAAGGTTGAAACTAAAAAAGAATGGAAATTCAAGAGAAAGGATGTCAAGCAAAGGGTAACCAAAAGAATTGACAAAGTTATATTAATATTAAAACTAATAGTCTTCAAGGTTAAACACATTAGCCTATAGATGAAGCAGGCTACCACACAAAGGTAAGAGTTCAGTTCAGAAGAAAAATATAAATGTAAATTTACATATACCTTAATAAAGTAGCTGCAAAGTATGTAAGAAAATGGAACTATAAAGAGAAATGAACAAATCCACTATCATAGTTGGAGATTTGAACACACCTCTCTCAGGTGATATTCAGACAACGAAAAATTAAGTATATAAAAGATATAAATTGAAACAAAAATTGCAAACATAATCTAATAGAAAATACTACACGCAATCTAAAATGCATTCTTTCCAAACCTATGTGAAACATTAAAACAGATGACATCAAGGCTATAATTCACTCACCAAATTTAAAAGTTTGTTAAATAGATGATATTCTCTGACCAAATTAGATTATCTTCCCACAATCAATAGAAGACCAAATTATTTTTCAAAGAAATTTATGCATCAATGAAATAATTATAACAGAATATAGAAAATGCTGTGAATTGAATGATTATGAAAATAAAGGAAGTCAGAAGAAATGTATAGCCTTAAATATTTATTTGAGAAAACAAATAAAGATCCAAATACGTGAGTTGATCATCTGATAAAAATAAGAGTTGACAAAAAAGGTACATCTTCTCCATCCGAAAACAGAAAGTAGGAAACGATCAAGGTATCACTAGAGGTCAATGAAACAAAACATACAATAGTGGATGACAAAAGTCAATCTCTGAATCTTTGAAAAGAATATAATAAATGAACATCTGAAACCAGTGATCGAGAAATGTTTTAGGTAAGGTACAAAAAGATACCAAGAATGTTAACACTAGGCTATACATCCTAAAAGTCACATGAGCTCACTGTTATAACTGGTTCACAGCAAGAACCTTAGCACAAAGAAAGGACTCAACAAACATTTGGATCCATGAATAAAATTTGGATTAGTGAATAAATTATCTTCCCACATATAAGCACCTGCCTAAAACATTCTCCTCCTCGAATTAAATTCAGCATGTCTGCATCACAGGGGGAAGCAACCCCTGAGGCCCAAGGCCAGTACCCCTTCCCCATCTGCACACCCTGTGTTCAAACCAGTCCCAGTTCCTGTCATGTTATTGGCTTCTGAGTATCTGTATTAATAGTTCTTCCTGCCAGCATATGAAGATGAACAAATACGCAACTGAGAGAGATCCAGGGCTTTTAATCCACAGATGCCAGAGCTTGCTGGGATGTAGTCAGAAATCAGGCTGAACTCAGGAGTTCACAGTCTTTCCTGTAATGATGGTTGCGAGGTGAGGGAAGTCAGAGGCCTGGGGAAGAAGACAGGGGTTAGCTCTGGGTGGGCTGAGCATGGGAATGAGGTGTAACATAAACTCTTTCCTGTTCCCACCATCCATCTGTTCCATGGGTAGCAGAGCTCAGATGCAGAGAGAGGTAAAGCAGGCTTTCCCTCCTTCCACACTTGCAGTCCAGGGACACCAAGGCCTGAGTTGGGTCTGACCTGTTCTAGGATCTTTCTCCATGCTGTTGTCCTCCAGGAAGTCATGGCAAATTTGCATCTCCAGCAGGTTGTAGACTGACAGCCTTGGAGAAATACAGTATAGACAGTGGGTAAGGCCAATCTCCCAGCTTCTGTCTCCACCTGCCTGCCCATGTCCACCTGTTCCATCTCTCATTTACCTTGAAGGACACACCAGGGTCTCTCCCCATGGTGTCTCCTGTACTCTGCTCCTGGGGTCGAGTCAGCTGCTGGGGTTTATCATCTGGAAGATTCTCTGCCTCAGCCTCAGCCTCAGCCTCAGCCTCAGGGAACAACAGCTTACCCTGCAGGGTATACAGAAGCTGGAGGAAGGTCTGACACCTGCAAAGAGGAGGTAAGTGTGAAGGAAAGGAATTTCAGCTGGACCATTCTGAATCTGCAGCCCATGCTCCCGAACTTACCTCTGCAGCTTGTCCCGCTCCTGTTCTGCCTGCTGCTTCAGGTTTCCAAGTTTCTGAAACACCCCCTCAAGCTCCTGCTGAGTCCCTGTCTTACGCTCCCTCACCTCTGCAGAAACCTCCGCCAGATGCTGCAGATGCTTCTCCTGCCAGGAGTGAGCGTGCAGACATTATGCATCAGATGTTGAGGTCTTAGAAACTCCCTCCAACCCCTCCAACCTACACCCAGCTCAGGGCTCAGGCTCAATGATGTAAAGAGGGACTCTATTCACTTCAGGGTGGAGTAGGGGCCTAGAGAAAAGGAAAGATCAGAATGAGCTGTTCTAGGGTGAGGCACTCTTGAGGGGGGAGGGGCACAAAGGTGATAACACTTATTTAACTTGCTATGTGCCAGGTACTATTTTAAGCCCTTGCTGTAATGATCATTTAATCATCTTAATAACTCTCTAGAGTAGGTGTTATTATTGCCTCCATTTTAGATTAAGAAACAGGTGACCTGCCCAAGGTCATGCAGTGGTAAGTGGTGATACTGAGATTCAAGCCCATGTTGGTATTTATATTATAGTGCCTCAAAGGAGGAAGCAAAAAGGTTTTCTAGACAGGGGACACAGCCGATACAATGGCATGGTGGTGGGAAGGGATATTCTCCTAGGGGGCTGAACCTACCTGTTTTAGCTGCCACTGGTTCTGGGCTGCTCTGCGTTTCTCCATGGCCATGTGTTTCTACAAGGGAGAAAGACCAAGAGAAGTCTATTTTTTCTGGCTGGAATTTTGGGAGATTGCAAGCTGGCACAACTCAGCTTGCTCACTCTTTCCCTCTTCCTATCTGACTGCCCTTCCCTCCCTGTACTCAAGACCCCTGGGTGTACCTTGGCCTGGAGCTGCTCAAAGACTTCCTGGAGTTGTGTCCGTTTCCTCTGGGCTTCCTCCATCTGAGTCAGGGCCTTGGTGAGGCCAATTTTGATGGCCTCTACGTGCTCCCTGTAGGTGGCCTTCAGCTCTTTCCATTGTTCCTTAGCTGCAATTGCCTTCTGTCCTGAGATGAGCCACCAGGAATGAAAACATGAGTGAGGGTGGCCTGCTAGCCTGCCTCCCTGCAACACTGGGCCTCCTTCCCATCAGCCAAATGGGAGACCTAACTGAAATCCTCCTTCGTTCCCCACTCAGGCCAGCTGCTACTCCAATCCCCTGCCTACTCACGGCTCGTGTCTTCAGAAGCCAAGGGGTCCAGACCCTTAGCAGTGTCCTCCTGAGCCAGGATGTTCTGCAGGAAATCCACTACCTGAAGCTGGCTGCAGAGCAGCTTGTCTTTCTTCTGAGAGTCCTGCTCAGAGGGAGGGCAGAGACAGGGAACATCCTTACCTCCTTACAGGTTTCCTTAAGTCTGCTCTCTGCCAATGCTGCCCTGTATCTCAGTAAGAGGAGCCAGGACCAGACCCTGGATTCTGAAAGGCTCGCTCTCATCTTATACATACCACCACAAACTCAACCAGCATCTTGGCTGGCAGTTCTGCCTCCTCCTGCAGGCCTACAGGTTCCAGGATGCCTGCCACCTCAGCCAGGACCCTGGAGGGGCAAGGAAACACAGAAAATTGCAGTTTCTTGTGGTGCTAGTTCTACAGTTCGTCTGTGTACACAAACAAATGTGGATGTGTAATCAGTATATATAGTATTGAGAGTCTTGCCTTGACCAGAGTTTGCATAAGGGCCTGAAGGGCCCACAGCCTGCAACCAGGAATGGCGTGCATGGAGGGCATACGGTGGTAATACGTGCCAAAAGGAAAATCAGCAGGGCTAGTGGATAAGGAGTTTGAGGAAAGCGCTGAGATTTTAAATAGGGAGTGTCTCACTGAAGAGAAACCATTTGAGTCAGGATGTGAAGGAAGCCAGGGAGATATGCATGGAAGGGGAAGAATGCTGGGCCTTGGGATCCCTCCTGGCACTGAGCACCAGCCTTGGGACAGGGTCTTGGAATAGCTGAGAAAGGACTCAGGGCAAAGGGCTGGATGCCTGGGTCTACTCTAGGGTTTTTCATTATTAGGGACTGGAGCAGTCTACGAAGGGGCAGGGATGGGGATGAGAAGTGATTGGGAATGTGTCGTGTTGGGACAAGAAGACAGAAGTGAAACCATCTCCTAGAGCACATCCTGTGGAGTACGTGGATGTGGGGAGCGGCGAACGGTCCCCCAAAGGCCGTACTCCTGGAGCAGGCAACAGTCACCTCAGGAACTTGGGACTGCGGTGAGGATCACTTCACGACAGGGTCGAACCTCAACAGCTGTACAGGGTTCTGGGCACCAATCATTACACATAGGGGCCCACAAGGTCCTCCCAGGCCCGGCCCCAGCTGCCACTTAGCCGCGAAAACTTACTCTAGGGCTGCAGCTTCCGCCTCTGTCTCCCCTGCCTCCATCTTTCCAGGCGCCAAGTCCAGCTGCCTTCCCACAATCCCTAGGTTTACTTTGAAGTCACAGTCGACTTCGCGCCGGGGCAGGCGATTGGCTGCAGGGTTTAGTGGGCGGGCATCAAGAACCACTGTGCGCTCTAATTGGCAGGCGCAGATTCGCACATTGGCGTGCTTCGCTGCTTGGCGCAAGCGCGGTTATGGCTAGGCGCGCACGGGTTCTGCGCCTGCGCGCTAGTCCGTACGGGGTGCCAGAGACTGTAAGTGGGGCTTGAACTCGGCCGCGCGCCTGTGGAAGTTCTTTCTTTACTCGAAAGAGGGAAAGCGTTTCCTTGAGTTTGCATTTTAGGGGAAACTTACAGCATTGACACTTTATTTAAAATATTCACTACTGCTGTAGAAAAAAAAAAAAAAAACGAAAAACAGTGGGGTTGTTTCTAAGACGCTGGGAATCAGTAAAGAAGAATAGTGATCCGGGAGATACTGGAAGCAAATGATCTGAGCTCAAAAAGCGAGCTGCTTTCAGAGATATCAGTATTTTATAGATGCGATACAGGAGAGTGAACTCAAGCAGAGCCCAGCGGATTGCCTGCGTTGGCAAAATAGAACAGATATTCCGGGGAGACCAAGGTAGGTAATGTTCTTTGCAGAGTACAGGAGAAAGAGAACTGCTGAGAGAGAACTTGGTATTCATTCAGTTGAGTACTGAGCAGTATGTGTCTCAAGAAACTAGCCAAAAGATTTTTAAAGATACCAGGACATGGCCGGTCGCGGTGGCTCACGCCTGTAATCCCAGCACTTTGGGAGTCTGAGGCAGGTGAATTACGAGGTCAGGAGTTCGAGACCAGCCTGGCCAACATGGTGAAACCCCCGTCTCTACTAAAAGTACAAAAAAAATTAGCTGGGCGTGGTGGCGGGCGCCTGTAATCCCAGCTATTCGGGAGACTGAGGCAGGAGAATTGCTTGAACCCGGGAGGCTGAGGTTACAGTTAGCCGAAATTGCGCCACTGCACTAAAGCCCTGGTGACAGTGCGAGACTCCGTCTCAAAAAAAAAAAAATATATATATATATATAGACATTACAGAGGGTCAGAAATAGTCTCTATTTCCACTAACCAGGCTGGAAAACTTCATAGTCCACAGGACGTTGGACAGAGTACACACAAAAAAAGTCTTGATTTAATAGTTGTTTACTAATTATTTAGTAGGCAGTAATTAGTCCTAGCTGATCAGTGCTGTAGTGCTATCTAACTCTTAAAAGTAAGACCCAAATAGATCAAACTTAACAAACCATGACAGATGACAAGACCAAACTTAAGCAGTATTTATAGAAATAGAAAAATGTTCACCAACCAATTAAGGTGCAATTTACATATGGCATACAAAGAAAAATTACCAAGCTTGCAAAAAGAAAAAAAAAAAAACACACATAATGAGGAGAAAAATCAATTGCTGATCAGAACTGAAGTAATGTTAGAATCAACAGGCAAGGACATTAAAACAGTTGTTGTAACTATATCCCATATCTTCAAAAAGATATCAGAACTGTAATGAAAAAGGCAAGTGATGCTAAGGATGTAAAGAAAGTGGAATTCTCATGTTGATGATGGAAATGTAAAATGGTGCATAGGCTTTGAACATAGAGTTACCATATGAGTCACAATTTCACTCCTAGTTATATATCCAAGACAAATAAAAACATGGGGACACAGAAGTACACAAACCTCTATAGCAGCATTATTCACAAAAGCTGAAAGGTAAAAACAACCCAAAGGCCCATTAGCTGGTGAGTGAAAATGCATACTTTCATTCAATGAAGTATTAATCAGTAATAAAGAGAACTTTATTACATGCTAAATAATGGTTACTATATGCTAAAATATGAATGAACCTTGAAAATATACTAAGTGAAAGAAGCTAATTACAAAAGACCACATAATATATTATTTCATTTATGTGAAATGTCTAGATTTGACAAATCTATAGCAACAGAAAGTAAATTTATATAGTGCTTGTCCAAGGCTGGGGATTGGTGGGAATAAGAGGTTGAGAGAGTATGGGGAGGGACTGCAAATGGATATAGTGTTTCTTTTAAAGGGATAAATAAAATGTTCTACAATTAGGTTATGGTGAAGGTTGTACAATTCTATACAGAAAACCACTAAATTTACACTTTATTGCTGTCATAAAAGCTGTTAAAAAAAGTTAACCAAAGACACAATACTTGTAATAAAGACCTAAATCAAACTTGTAGAGGTGAAAACTACAACGTGATAGATGGAATTAGATGGTATTAATAGTATGTTACACATTGCAGAATGAAAGTGAAACACAGCTCTAGAGAAACTACCGAAAATCAATCACAGAATATTAAAAAATGAAAATAACATGAACAAATCAATGGTGAGCTGTGAGACAACTTCTAACAGCCTAATAATATACTTGAAAGTGGAATCTCTGAGAGAGAGGCAAGGGGAGAGGACAAGAAAACATAATAAAGACCAAAAAATTTGAAATGTGATGAAAAATATAAATTCATATATTCAAGAAGCTTCACAAATCTCAAACACAAGAAATATTAAGCAAATGACATCAAGTTATACCATAATTGCATAACTCAAAACCATTGATAAAAAATTGTAAAGTAATTAGGGGTGTTGGGGCACATGTTACATAGAAACAAAGATAAGGATTACGGGAAATTTCTTCTTGGAACAATGCAAGCAAGACAGTAGAGTAACATCTTTCAAGTACTGTAAGAATCAAAAAAAGTCAACCTTGATTATTATTTCCAGCAAACAGCTTTCAAAAATGAAGGCTAACTAGGCCGGGCGCAGTGGCTCACACCTATAATCCCAGCACTTTGGAAGGCCGAGGCAGGCAGATCCGTGTTGGTCAGGCTGGTCTCGAAGACCTGACCTCAGGTGATCTGCCCGCTTCAGCTTCCCAAAGTGCTGGGATTACAGGCATGAGCCACCGCACCTGGCCTTCAATTTCTTGAGGATCTGTAGTAATTTATCCTCTCTTATTTCTGGTAGTCTCTTACTCTGTCTGTCTCTCTCTCTGTCTCTCTTTCTCCTTTCTTTCCTCTCTCTTTTTCTCTTAATTAGTCCAGCTTTAGTTGTATTCATTTGTAGACTTTCTTTTTCAGAAATAACTTTGGGTTTATTGTTTCTCCTCTATAAATGTTGTGTTTTCAATAACACTGATTTATGTTTGTATCTTTATTATTAATATTTCCTGGCATGTTTTATAAGTGCCAAATCGAAACTATTGGTTGATGATATCGTTCTGTCATCCATATTCTTTTATGTCATGTCATTCTACCAATTGTTGAAAATAAAATAGGGAAACTTCCCACTGTATTTGTGGATTTGTCTATTTCTCGTTTCAGTTCTGTCTGTATTTTTGTCACATAGGTTGAAGCCCTGGAGTTTGGTTCATACACATATAATATTGCTATATGTTCATGATGGGTTTTTAAATTTTTAATTATAATGTAATGCCCATATTTTCTCCTAGTATTTTTTTTGTTCCAAGGCCTAACTTTATAATGCTAATGTAGGCACTACTGCAATTTTTATTAATGTATGCAGAATATATTCTTTTTGCATAATTTTTCTTTTAATGTATGTGTTGCTATTTTTGAGTTTCTTAAAAAGAGCATATAGTTGGTTATGGTTTTTTTAAACCTACTCTGTCAAATCTTGTCTATTAATGTGCATGTTTAGACATTTTAACATTGAAAGTATATTCTACGTATGTATTTGTTATATATCAGTTTACATAAGTGAGGTTTGTTGGTGTCTATGTAATATCAGTGATGGAATTTTGAGCTACATAATTCCATTTATTTATTTTGTATAACTTGTATCTTTGCTGAGATCTTCTAAATTCCATGAGATTTCTAAAGCAGTTTTATGATAGTTGTTTTAAAATTCTCCCTCAAATGACTCCAATTCGTCTCCATATTGGCATTCCTTAATTTTCTCACTAAATTTTAGTTCTCCTGCTTCTTAGTATAATGAGTGATGTTTTATTGTATCCTGGACATTTTGGTTATTCTGTTAGGTAATTCTTTTTTTCTATCTAAGTCTTCTGTTTTATCAGGAAGTTAGTTTAAGTTTAATGTGTCAGTTCCATTCTACTTCTGTGAGCTTTCATTCTCATAAAGTTTAGTTCCCAAACCCTTTCAGTGTTATTCTTGGCTGCTCTATTTTCTCATGCTGCTGGAGCTCCTCCTGCTGAATCCCCCCAACTGGTGCTATCTGCAGGATCACTGGGCAGTCTTCTGGGGTGAAGCTAGAAGCCACTGAATCTTGTCTTTATACTACTGGGTGGAAACCAAGGAGATACAGGGCTTTGCTATTGTTGTAGCTGTGAGCAGATGGGGCCACTCTCAGGGCCCTGGATCCAGAATGGGGATTGAATAACTAGGGCTTTACTTCTGCAGCTGCTGGGAGATCATAACACCCACCTGGCCTGAGTCATGGAGCAAAGGCTGAGATGGTTGAGGATTCACTGTTTCACTGCTGTTAATGAATTTGATCATTAACAGAAGCCTCCTTTGTGGAAAATGCTTAACAATCCCCTTAGGTCTCTTGGCTTCTACTCTGCCAGGCCTTTGGTCAAAAAGAGCAAGTTTTACCCTTTTTTTATTCTATGCCTATTGGTTGTTCCTTGCTGTAGGCCTTTCCAATACCTGAAATATAGAGAAACTGAAAAGAAATCTCAGGGAACCTATCACATTATTATTTCTCAAGTCCTGTAGTCTCTAGCCTGTCCGCCTTCTTTACAGCTTTCAGAATCCTTTTATTGTTGTCTATTAAATAATTTGCAGAGTATGTAATTATACTTAGAGAAGAGGAAGGAACAGAAAAAAGTGAATCAACACCATCTTCTTTCTGAAACTTTATTTATAGCTGTCATTATAACGTATTTTTATATCATTCAAAATTAGCAGTGATCCTAGAACATAATACGTGCCTGGAAAGTAAAATTACAAGTAAATGAATTAACAAGTTAAGTGGTTGCCTAAATAAAAGGAAAGAAGAAAGAAAGGAAAGAAGAAAAGAAGTCATGAATGAAGAAAATAGAAAAGGAAAGGAAAGAAAGATTGCTGTTATCAATGGACTATTTTATTAACAATGTTATATACTGGAAAAGACACCGGCCTCACTTGTGTTACTAGCCAATTTATAATTTTGGTAATGAATTTAAGTTTTATAAACATATTTTCTAATTTATAAAATAAAAGGCTCTGATGAAAATTTGTTATCCCTTTCGGTCACATATGTTCTGGGTCTTAAATAGTCTCTCTGAAAGCCATAATTGATGCTCCATTTAAAAGTGGTTTGCTATTAAGCTTATAGCTGTAGCTTCTGAGGCAGCATGCAAGCCCTGTGACACAGCTGTGCAGTAGTAGGTAACGGCAGCAAGTCAATTGAATTGGTGTAAAACAATAAGAGATTCTGTACATTTTTTTGAAGCAATGGCATATGTAGGGCATGAGTCAAAAAGGTTGAGCTGCCAAAAAATGAAAGGCTCAACAGAGCTTTCACCTGTGAGCAGCTGGTCACACAATTTTGATTTTCCAAATATCTTCACATGTTGAGAGAAACCCACCCAGTGATTATTATCTTTGAACATCAAGGACAAACGTGTCATAGTTAATGACTATCCAACTGTTAATGCAGTCTGTGCCTTTATTGGAACTTCTGTTCCCAGTCTAAAGGATATTTCATTTAACTGATATATTTTGCCTTGTTGATCTTCCATTAGCACCTAACCTTTTTATGTAAGAAGTCACTAGGGATATGCTGAGGGTGCATATGTTTACTCTCTTGACCCAAACTTAACTAATGAACTTGTATAAAGTGTTAAACAAATTTTGGAATTCAGAATAAAATTTTCAATAAAGAAAATGTATAAATGTGTCATTAAAACATTTTGCTAGAGGCATAGCTATGTACACTATCCTTCACAGATATATAGTATGCTTCATGAGTATATATGGCACCATGGTTGCTCTTCAGATGCAAGCTGGAAGACTGTTCAGGGTTAATATTTTGAGAGCTTTCTATAATCCCTTCCCCAAAGATAAGTAAAGCTTTCTAAAATGTAAATCTGATTGTATATTTTCATTGCTTTATTAAGTCTTTCCATGCATATTTATTAAACATCTAGTGTGTGCAACACACTGTACTGATGTGGAGAATATGGTATAGAGTGTGAATAAAAGAGATATAAAACTTACAGTCTATTAAGTGAATGCTTGAGATACCAAACTCTCTTAACATTTTTTTAGTCCCTACATGTTAATGACTGTTTATGACTTTTAAAAATGTTTTCCTATTTATTTTCCCCTCCTCACTTTCCCATTTTTCTCTACCTATATCTCCCTACCCTAAAGTAAAACTTGCTTTCGGTTGCCCTTAACCTTTGTCATATGCTCTTCCTTTTGACTGAAATATCATGTCATCAAAACCTGCATACTTATGTGAAAAATACCACTCATTTTCCATCCCTTGCTTCGATATCAGTTCTTCTGAAAGTCCTTTCCTGGTGATCCTGACAGCCACTGGACGTTATCTAAATGGTGCTTCTCTACTTTCCCGTACCACTCTCTATATACTGTCTCACAGTGCCTCTTATTACATAGTTTTAAACAATATTATATAGCCATATTTAGGTTTTCATGGATTTAGAACATTTTAAAATATGTTGTCAATTGTGGTAAAATCTGTAACATGAAATCTACCTTTTAAAAAATGTTTACATGTACAGTATATAACTGTTAACTGTATGAACATGGTTGTATAGCAGGTCTGTAGATATTTTTCATCTTTCATGACTAAAGCTCTATACTCGTTGAACAGCAAATTCTCATTTCCCCTCTCCCCCTAACCCTAGGCAACTACAATCCCACTTTCTGTTTCTGAGAGTTTGAGACTTTAGATACCTTACATAAATGGAGTCATGAAATATTTGCATTTCTGTGACCATTTTATTTCACGTAGTATAATATGTCAATGTTCATTCCTATGATGACATATGAAAAGATTCTCTTAGTTTTTAAAAAGTGGATAATATACTACTATGTGTCATTTTCCGTATCCATTCATCCATCAATGGACATTTAAATCCTTTTAAACTCTTGGCTACTGTGAATAATGCTGCAATGAACATTAAAGTGCAGATATATTCCACTCAAGGTTCTGATTTCAATTCTTTTGGATAAGTATCTGGAAGTATGAAGGCTGAATCATATGGTAGCTCTACTTTTTAATTTCTTTGGGGAAACTCTGTAATGTTTTCTATAGCAGCTGGACCGCTATGAATTCCCACTGACAGACTTCTAATTTCTCCACATCCTCATCAACACTTGTTATTTATGACTTTTCCCTTTTGTATTTTATTTTTATAATGACCATACGTGTTAAGGTATGAGGTGATAAATTATGGTTTTATTTAGATTTCCATGATGATTAGTGGTACTGAGCATCTTTTATATGCTGATTGGCCATTTGTATTTCTTCTTCGGAGAAATGTCTATTGAAATTCTTTGACCATTTTTTAATTGTATCATTTGTTTTTATGTTGGGTTATTGGAGCACCTCATGTATTTTGGTATTAATCCCTATATCAGATATTTGCATTCCATACATTGGCTTTTCACTCTGTTGACTGTTTTCTTATCAACGCAGAAACCTTTTAAGTTTAATTCGTTTCCACTTGTCTATTTTGCTTTAGTTACTTGTGTTTTTGGTGTTATAGCTAATAAATTATTGACATAACCAATGTTATAAACATTTTCCCTTACATTTTCTTCTAGAAATTTTAAAATTCCAGATCTTACACTTAAGTCTTTAATCCATTTTCATTTGGCTTTTGTGTAGTTTGTAAGATAGAGGTCCACTTTTATTTTACATGTGGATATCTAGTTTTTCCAACACCATTTGTTAAAGAGGCTATCATTTCCTCATCGTGTAGTTTTGGCACCTTTGTCAGGGATCATTTGATTGTATAGACATGGGGTTATTTCTAGGAACTCTATTCTGTTTCATTGGTCTAAATTTCTGTCCTTATGCCAGTTTCACATTGACTTGGTTACTTTAGTTTTGTAATAGGTTTTGAAGCCACAAACTGTGAGGCCTTCAGCTTAGTTCTTTCTCGAGATTTTTTTTTTTTTTACTCTTCAAGGACTTTTCTGGTTGCATAGAAATTATAGGATTGTATTCTCTATTTTTGAAGAGAAAAATGCTGTTGAGATTTTTATTGGGATAGCATTCAATCTGTAGAACACTTTGGGTTATATGAAAATATTAAAAAGATTAGGTTTTCCAATCTATGAACATGAGGTGTCTTTCCATTTACTTGCGTCTTCTCTAATTTAGCAAACTTTTGCAGTTTTCAGTGTACAAGTCTTTTACCTCCTTGGTTAAGTTTATTCCAAAGTATTTTATAAACTTGATGCTATTATAAATTTTCTTTTCAAATTGTTTAGTTGGTGTAAATAAACACCACTTATTTTTGTATGTTATTTTTATACTGTAGCTTTGCTGAATTTATTAGTTCTAAATTTTTTGTGGAATCATTAGGAATTTCTTCATATATGATTATGTCATCTGTGAACAGAGATAATTTTATTCTTATTTTCTGATTTGGGTTTATTTATTTATTTTTCTTGCCACATTTCTCTTTCTAGGACTTCCAGTACTATGTTAAATAGAAGTGGTGATAGAAGGCATCCTTGTCTTATTCCTAACCTTAGAGGAAGAGCTTGTATGTTTTGCACCATTGAAGATGATGTTACTGTAGGATTTTCTTATATGGCTTTTATTATGTTGAGGTTTTTCCTCATCTATTGATATAATCATGTGTTTTCATTTTTAATTCTGTTCATGTGCTAAATCACATTTATTGATTTGTGTACATTAAACCAACCTTGCATCCCAAGAATGAAGCCTACTTAGTCACAGCAAATTAACTTTTTAATGTACAGTTTAATTTGGTTGGCTAATATTTTGTTACAGATTTTTACATCTATGTTCATCAGGGATATTGGCCTATAGTTTTTGTTGTTGTTGTTTGTGTCTTTGCCAGGTTTTTGTATCAGGGTGATGATGGCTTCCTAGAATGAGTTAGGGAGGATTCCTTCCATCTTGATTTTGGGTAATAGAATTGGTACCAGCACTTCTTTGTATGTCTAACAGAATTTGGCTGTGAATCTTTCTGGTCTGGTGCTTTTTTTGGCCTGTAGTTTTTATTACTGTTTGAATTCCAGGCTTGATATTGGTCTGTTCATTGATTCAGTTTCTTCCTGATTTAATCTTGGGAGATTGCACATTTCCAAAATTTGTTCATTTTCTCTAGTTTTTCTAGTTTGTGTTCATAGAGGTGTTCATAATAGTCTCTGAGAAACTTTTGTATTTCTGTAGGATCAGTTGTAATGTCACCTTTGTCATTTCTGATTGTTTTTATTTGGATCTTCTTTTTTTTTCTTTGTTAATCTAGCTAGAGGTCTATCAATCTTTATCCTTTGAAAAATACAACTTTTGGTTTCATTGGCTCTTTGTATGGATTTTCATTGACCCTTAGTATGGATAAAATCAGTTCTGCTCTGATTTTAATTATTGCTTTTTTTCTCCTAGCTTAGGGGTGAGTTTGTTCTTGTTTTTGTAGTTCTTCTAGGTTTGATGTTGGATTGTTAATGTGACATCTTTCTACTTTTTGAGGTTGGCGTTAGCGCTATAAACATTACTCTTAACATTGCTTCTCTGCATCCCACGGATTTTGGTATGTTGTGTCTCTGTTTTCATTTATTTCAAATATTTTTAAATTTCTGCTTTGATGTTATTTGTTGGCCTAAAAGTCACTGAGGAGCAAGTTGTTTAATTTCCATGTAATTGTATGGTTTTGAGCCATCTTAGTATTGATCACTATTTTTATTCCACTGTGGTTCCAGCGTATGGTTTGTATGATTTTCATTTTTTTTAATTTACTGAGACTTCATTTATTGCCAAGCATGTGGTTGATCTTGGAGTAGGTTCTATGTGCAGATGATAAGAATCTGTATAATGTGGTTGAGGAGCGGAACATTCTGTACATGTCTATTAGGTCCAGTTTGTCAAGTTTCAAGTTTAAGTCTAGAAATTTTTGGTAGTTTCAGCTTCAATAATCTGTCTAATGCTGTCAGCAGGGTGTTGAAATCCCTGATTATTATTATGTGGCTGCCTAATTATTTTCATAGGCCTAGAAGTACTTTTTTTATGAATCTGGGTTCTCGAATATTGGGTACATATATATTTTTGATAATTAAATCTTCTTATTCAATTGAAACCTTTTTTGTTATTTGATGCTGTTCTTTGTCCTTTTTTACTGTAGCTGATTTAAAGTCTGTTTTTCTGGTACTAGAATAGTGACTCCTGCACTTTTTGTTTTTCATTTGCATGGTAAATCTTTCTCCAGTGCTTTACTTTCAGCCCATGTGTGTCATTATCTGTGAGATCCGTCTCTTGAAGAGAGCAATTAGATAGGTTTTGTTTTTTTATTCACCTTGCCACTCTGTGGCTTTTAAGTGGGGCATTTAGATTGTTCACATATAAGGTAATATTGGTATGTGAGGTTTTGAGCCTATCATAAAGTTGTTAGCTTGCTGCTTTGCAGTCTCCATTGTGTGGTGGCTTTACAGGGTCTTCAGGCTATGTACCTAGGTTTGTTTTTGTGGTAGTGGTTATTGTTATTTTGTTTCCATGTTTAGAACTCCCTTAAGGATGTCCTATAATACTGGACTTGTGGCAATGAAAACCTGTAGCACTTGCTTTTCTGGAAAATATTTTTATTTCATCTTCTCTTATGAAGCTTAGTTTGGCAGGATATGAAATTTTTGGTTGGAATTTCTTTTCTTTAAGAATGCTGAGAATAGGCCCCCAATTTTTCCTGGCCTATAAGGTTTCTGCTGAGTTGGCCACTTTTAGCCTGATGGGACTCCCTTTGTATGTGATCTGAAATGTTTCCCTAGCTTCCTTTTAACAATTTTTCTATGGCAGTGACCTTGGATAGTCCAGTGACCATATGCTTTGATTCTGTTCCTTTTGTATAGTATCTGACAAAGGTTCTCTGGATTTCTTGTATATGGGTGTCTAACTCTTTGGCCAGATTAGGGAAATTTCCTTGAATTATTTCCTCAAATATGTTTTCCAGGTTGTTTAAATTTTCTCTTTTTCTCTTAGGAATGCCAATAATTTGTAGGTTTGGTCACTTTACTTAATCTCCTATTCCTCAGAAACCTTGTTCATTTTTAAAAATTCTTTTGTAGTGTTGGCATTTACCACTGAAAACTTATTATCTTTTTACTACTTTTGCTATATCTCATGTATTTTGGTATGTTCTGTTTCTAATTAGTTATCCCAAAATATTTTCTAGTTTCACTTTTGATTTCTTCCTTGTCCCATTGGTTGTTTGAGAGTGTGTTATTTAATTTCCATGTATGTGGCTTTTTTAGTATTATTTTTTGCTGTTGATTTATAGTTTCACTTGATTCTGGGTGGAAGATACACTTAGTATAATTTAAAACTTTTAAAATTTGTTAGTGCTTGTTTTGTGACCTATCAAATAATTAATCCTGTAAAACATTCTGTGTATGCTTGACAAGACTGTGTACTGTCTTCCTTTTGGGTAAAATATTCTCTATATGTTCATAGGGTTCATTTGGTCTATATTTTATTCATGTCCTCTGTTTCCTTATTGAATTTTTCTCTATATGTTCATCAGCTTTTTTTATAATTCCAAGTTTATTTTTTTATTTTTATTTTGTATTATACTTTAAGTTGTAGGGTACATGTTCACAACGTGCAGGTTTGTTACATATGTATACATGTGCCATGTTGGTGTACTGCACCCATTAACTCGTCATCATTAGGTATATCTCCTAATGCTATTCCTCCCTGCTCTCCTCAGCCCGGTGTATGATGTTCCCCTTCCTGTGTCCATGTGTTCTCATTGTTCAGTTCCCACCTATGAGTGAGAACATGCAGTGTTTGGTTTTTTGTCCTTGCAATAGTTTGCTGAGAATGACGGTTTCTAGCTTCAGCCATGTCCCTACAAAGGACATGAACTCATCCTTTTTTATGGCTGCATAGTATTCCATGGTGTATATGAGCCACATTTTCTTAATCCAGTCTATCATTGATGGATATTTGGGTTGGTTCCAAGTCTTTGCTATTGTGAATAGTGCCGCAATAAACATACGTGTGCATGTGTCTTTATAGCAGCATGATTTATAATCCTTTGGGTATATACCCAGTAATGGGATGGCTGGGTCAAATGGTATTTCTAGTTTTAGATCCTTGAGGAATTGCCACACTGTCTTCTACAATGGTTGAAGTAGTTTACAGTCCCACCAACAGTGTAAAAATGTTCCTGTTTTTCCACATCCTCTCCAGCACCTGTTGTTTCCTGACTTTTTAATGATCGCCATTCTAACTGGTGTGAGATGGTATCTCACTGTGGTTTTGATTTGCATTTCTCTGATGGCCAGTGATGATGAGCATTTTTTCATGTGTCTTTTGGCTGCATAAATGTCTTCTTTTGAGAAGTGTCTGTTCATATCCTTCGCCCGCTTTTTGATGGGGTTGTTTGTTTTTTTCTTGTAAATTTGTTTGAGTTCTTTGTAGATTCTGGATATTAGCCCTTTGTCAGATGGGTAGATTGCAAAAATTTTTTCCCATTCTGTAGGTTGCCTGTTTACTCTGATGGTAATTTCTTTTGCTGTGCAGAAGCTCTTAGTTTAATTAGATCCCATGGAAGAACATTCCGTGCTCATGGATAGGAAGAATCAATATTGTGAAAATGGCCATACTGCCCAAGGTAATTTATAGATTCAATGCCACCCCCATCAAGCTACCAATGACTTTCTTCACAGAATTGGAAAAAACTACTTTAAAGTTCATATGGAACCAAAAAAGAGCCCGCATCGCCAAGTCAATCCTAAGCCAAAAAAAAAACAACAAAGCTGGAGGCATCATGCTACCTGACTTCAAACTATACTACAAGGCTACAGTAACCAAAACGTCACGGTACTGGTACCAAAACAGAGATACAGGGCAATGGAACAGAACAGAGCCCTCAGAAATAATACTACACATCTACAACCATCTGATCTTTTACAACCTGACAAAAACAAGAAATGCGGAAAGGATTCTCTATTTAATAAATGGTGCTCGGAAAACTGGCTAGCCATATGTAGAAAGCTGAAACTGGATCCCTTCCTTACACGTTATACAAAAATTAATTCAAGATGGATTAAAGACTTAAATGTTAGACCTAAAACCGTAAAAACCCTAGAAGAAAACCTAGGCAATACCATTCAGGACATAGGCATAGGCAAGGACTTCATGTCTAAAACACCAAAAGCAATGGCAACAAAAGCCAAAATTGAGAAATGTTCATCAGTTTTTTAAAGTAGGGTGTAGAAATTGCCTATTATTTTTGCATTGCTTTCTATTTCTCCCTTTAGTTCTGTCGCTATTTAAAAAATATATATTTGGGTCCTCTGATATTTCTTGCATATATATTTATAATTATTATATTTTCGTGATTAATGGACCATTTCATGATTATATAATGTTATTGTTTGTGTTTTATGACAGTTTTTATTTAGTCTATTTTATCTGATTTTAATTGTGCTCACTCACCCCTATACTCTTTTTGTTGCTATTTTCATGGAATATTTTCTACCATTTTAATGGACTCCTTCTAAATCTTTCATAATGCATGTATTGTTCCACTTAATGGTGTACCAGAAGTCCCACTTTGTATGTATGTATGTGTATATGTATGTATGTATTTATTTATTTTTGCACCTGTGACTGGATAATTTCAAATGACCTTTCTTTTAGCTTGCAGATTTTTTCTTCTGCTTGATTAAGTCTGGGGTCGAACCTCTCTATGAAATTTTTTATTTCAGTTATTGTGTTCTTAGGCTTTAAAAGTTGTGATTTTTTAAAAAGAGTTTTTGTCTCTTGTTTGATATTCTCATTCTTTGTTTGTTTGCCAAGCCCATTGGGCATCTCTACAACAGTTACCTTGAATTCTTTGTCTGGTAGTTAATATGCCTCAATTTTTCTTAGGATCAGTTTCTGGAGATTCATTTCGTTTGTTTGATTAGATCATGTTTTCTGTTTTACTCTATGCCTTTAAGTTTGTGTTGGGACCCACACATTTGAAATAACAGCCACCTCTTCCATTCTTTCTGATTTCATACTAGGAAACACTTATGCAATCAGCCTGGCTAAAGATTCTAGCAGCCTTTCCAGTCTTTTCTGGGGATGTGTCTTCTCTGGGACTGTGCATGCAAATTAGCAATTAGAGAGTTTTCCTTGTTTCTTTTTCAGGAGATTGTAGTATCTTGGACCTTCTGGTGTCTCTCTCTGGTATTGCAGGTTATTTGACTAACTCCAGCTGCTGAGCTGTTTTATACTCAGCATACCCCTAGGTATCTAAGGTATGCTTGTTCTGTCAGTGCTCTGAGTCGGTGAGGCTGAAATCAGTCCCTCTCACAGCTCACTGAAAAACTATAGAATTAGATACATATTCCATTCTTTTCTTTCCCAGGGGAGAAGCCATTACTTAGTCTCTTAATCCTGAAGTAGTGAGTTGTGCTGGTTTTTGTCCGTGGTTTTTGTGGGTTTTTTTTGGTGTGGTTTTCATTGTGTTCTCTCATGCTATCTATCACAAGCCACTGAGCTCTCTTGTTCTCTATGGCCCAAGGCATTTAAGGTATTTTGGTTACCCATCAGTGCTCTGAATCACATGAGACAGAAATTAGTCCCTCAGACAGCACACCAAAAATCTGGAACATTCTACTCTTCCTTTTACTTTCTGAGAGAAGCCAGAAGTTGGTCTCTTTCTCCTAGTTATGACAGACTTGGAGAGAAGTTGACACAGTCAAAATGGCTTTTCGTACCCCTTTCAATGTGTTTGTTTTTGGTTTGGAGCTGGCATCACTCTGATTTCAGGAATTCTTATAAAGACTTTTTGGACCATATGTTGTTTTAAGTTGGAGTTTTGGTGGAGAAACAAGATTTTTGGATTACTATTCAGCTATCTTGCTGACATCACTTCAGGTTTTGATCATCTTGTGCAACATAGGTACCTTAGATTTGGTACTCAACAAATATCTATAGAATCTGAATAAACTACTCTCAATTCAGGCTTATAATATTAAACTTGCTTCTAAATGACATCAAAATGCTTAGCTTTGTGAAGACATCCATGGCCTTGGCAGAGTTGTTCATTTGTCTTCAAGACTGTGGGTTTCAGGGCATAGCGTCCATGCATATTCAACCGATAAAACAACAAAGCCGTAAGTAATGCTGTCTGATAGAATTTTTTCCAATGATGGACATGTTTATTTCTGCTATCCAAAAAGATTGCCAGAAGCCATATGTGGCTTGTGAGCACTTGAAATGTCGCTAGTGTGACTGATAGAGTTTTAAATTTAACTTAAATTTAATTTTTTGAAAACTGAATTTTAAATAAGTACATGTGGCTAATCATTACCATGCTGGACAGTGCAACTCTAAAAAACTTGAGAGCTGTTATGTCTCTAAAAATGTATTTTGAAAATATTTATGCTACAGCATTTTCTCTTTTCTTATTGTGAGAAGGAACCTACAGTCATGCCATATCATTGTATTGACTTGACGATAAGTTTCTGCCTGCTACCAGACCCAGTTTTTTTTTGTTTTGCTTGGTTTTGTTTTCTTTATTCTTTTTTTTTTTTTTATTTTGGACATTTTCTTGGCTGTATTTATGCATCCATAAAACAGGTAATGACTCAATTTTATTGTTAATGTTATTATTCCATGGTATTTAAAACTTATGTCAAATAAATAGTATGCATTTATTTAGATCAAATAATACTACAAAGTTTAAAAAAGAAGTGAGATATTTTTCTGGCCACCACTTTATCCCACTCCTGAGTTATGCTCCTTTGAAACAACTACTTTGAACTTTTACAGCTATTTCTCCTGATATTTCCCTTCATACATGTAAAATATGATTAAACCTATTTTTCAGATATAAAGAATATTCTATATCCATGTATGGCAGATAAGGATCCAAATCTCTTTTATTACCCCACTGTCCACACACACACACACACACACACACACTCACACACACTCACATAATATAGTCATATTGTAATTATAGTCAAATTAAATGTTGGTAATTTACATGCACAAATTTATGCAAATAACTTCTACAACTGAGGGAGGATTTGGGAGAGAAAATGCCTATCATTTACACTTGATTTTCTCTTTCATGTGAGCACTCCTGCTTCCTTTTTGCCTCCTTTCCTTATTCACTCCAGAGAAGTTGGGGTTATCAATCTAATTAATGAATTTGGTAGAAACAACAGGAAGATCTGGCTATGCCTCTTTCTCTCATGTCTTCCCATTAAAAATTAACTTGCTTATGAATTGCTAATTCTATAGAATTCAGCATTGGATCTTGATCAATTAAATGGGGGTCATAGGCTTTGGCAAAGTTTTAGGGTCTGAAAAACCTCTAACAGCTATACAAGTGATGTAATTTGGCTCTGTGTCCCCATCCAGATCTCATCTCAAATTGTAATCCCCATATGTCAAAGGAGGGACCTGGTGGGAAGTGATTGGATCATGGGGGCAGTTTCCCCCATGCTAGTCTCATGATAGTGAGTGAGTTCTCATGAGATCTGATGGTATAAAAGTGTGTGGCTTTCTTCACTCTCTCTCTCTCCTGCTGCCATGTAAGACATGCCCTTTGCCTTCTGCCATGATTTTAAGTTTCTTGAGGCCTTTCCAGAAGCAGAAGCCTGTGCAACCCACAGAATAGTGAGTTAATTAAACTTCTTTTCTTAATTTATAACCCTGTCTCAGGTATGTCTTTATAGAAGTGTGAGAATGAACCAATACACTGGCCCATAGTGAGTTCTTAATATAAGTTACTAATGCGATTATCTGTGTATAAATTATACAATAAGAAGAACAGTTCAGATTTATTTACATTATACTCTTCATGTTACTCAAAATGTCATGATAATTTTGGGCAGAAATGTATTAACATCATCCATTAAAACGGCTAGGGCAAAGGATATGAACAGACACTTCTAAAAAGAAGACATTTATGCAACCAACAAACATGAAAAAATGTTCATCATCACTGGTCATTAGAGAACTGCAAATCAAAACCACTATGAAATACCATCTCACGCCAGTCAGAATGGCGATCATTAAAAAGTAAGGAAACAACAGATGCTGGAGAGGATATAGAGAAATAGGAACGCTTTTACACTGGTGGGAGTGTAAATTAGTTCAACCATTGTGGAAGACAGTGTGGCTATTCCTCAAGGATCTAGAACTGGAAATACCATTTGACCCAGCAATCCCATTACTGGGTATATACCCAAAGGATTATAAATCATTCTACTATAATGATACATGCACACATATGTTTATTGTGGCACTATTCACAATAGCAAAGACTTGGAACCAGCCCAAATGTCCATCCATGATAGACTGGATAAAGAAAATGTGGTATACATCATGGAATACTATGCAGCCATAAAAAAGGATGAGTTCATGTCCTTTGCAGGGACATAGATGAAGCTGGAAACCATCATTCTCAGCAAACTAACGCAAGAACAGAAAACCAAATACTGCATGTTCTCACTCATAAAGTGGAAGTTGAACAATGGGAACACATGGACACGGGGAGAGGGACATCGCACCCTGGGGGGCACTTAGGGGAGGTATAGCATTAGGAGAAATACCTAATGTAGGTGATGGGTTGATGGGTGCAGCGAACCACCATGACACATGTATACCTATGTAACAAAACTGCACGTTCTGCACATGTATCTCAGAACTTAAAGCATAATAATAATAAAACAATTTATACTGATTAAAAAAATGTTATCTCACATCAGATACAGAGAATAAATGAGCAGCCTCCAATCCTTTTTAGGAAGGAGGCACGACATAAACAAAATATGGACTAAATGAAATATAACTTAAGCAATCTCCCTAGATACATTTTTCGACAAACCTGGAATCTATTAGATGAAGTGGCTGAGATGAACATACATATGGATAGTCCAAGAGTACTGACCCTAAATTAGAGTTGTAGTCACTGCTATTATATACAGTATTTTATAATAATTTTTTAAGTCTATACTGTTTTGGACTGAATTATGTCCCCCCAAAAATTCATATATTAAAGTCCTTAATCTCAATATGACTGTATTTGGAAATAGGGACTTTAAGGAGGTAATTAAGGTTAAATGGGTCCCTAATCCAGTAAGACTACTGTCTTTACAATAATAATAAGAAAAACTAGGAATACATGCACACAGAGAAAAGACTATGTGAAGACACAGCAAGAAGGTGGCAGTCTGCAAGCCTCGAAGAGTGATCCCAACAGAAAACAACCCTGCCAGCACCTTGATCGTGGACATCCGGGCTTCAGAAGAGTGGGAAAATAAATTTCTTTTGCTTAAGCCACCCAAGTCTGTGGCATTTTTTATGGCAGTCCAAGCAGATTAATACACACATCTTATCATCAGTTGGAAATACAATATGATTCCATAACTTTGAACCATCCAAAATTATCTAGTCATTGTACTGCAGGTCACATTCCTTTATTTAATAATTGATTAGATCACTTTTACTCTTCCTACAACCATTTTTGTATCATGCTTTATTTGTTCGTTGGCAATGAAATTTTGTTTCCTATTATAAATACTGGAATGATTTTATCTCATTTCCCTGTCTAGAAAAATGAATCATGGAGGGACATTAACATTAAACAATAATTTTGGCAAATAATACTTTTGTGTTTTAAGAATGAGGGCCATAAATTGCATTAATAACTTCACTCTATTAATCAGTGCCTCTTTTCATTGTAAAATAAATATGTATACACACACATTAAATTACTCTATTGAGGGAAGGAAAGGCATTTGGATATGTGGTTTCTGCATGTGGGTTAGTTATTAAACAAAAAAATTAAAAGAAATAACATTTTTAAATTTTAAAAATATATAATGGCATATTTAACAGTTACGAAACTATGCTGCTTCTCATGAAAATATATGTAAGTAAACAAAAATGAATATAAGAATTGCAGAATGAATAAAAAGGGAGAATAAGAAATGTATGTGAGCATGTCTGTTTCCTAAAAACTTACACACAGAAGTTCATTGTGTAACTAACCATTGCTGAATGGACTGGATTTGTAATCCAAGGAATGTTCTCTGTATCACTAGTGAAAGTAAGTGGAGCTCAAACAACGTGACACAAATCTGAAAAACCATAACACTTAGTTTTTGGTTGCTATAACAAATCACTATAAACTGGGTAGTTTATAAACAACTTATTTCTCACATTGCAGGAGGTTGACAAGTCCAAGATGAAGATGCGGTAGATTAGGTGTCTGGTGAGGGCCTGCTTACTGGTTCTTGGACAGTGATCTTTTTGCCCCTGTCTTCACATGTTGGAAATTGGGAATGAGCTCCTTTAGTCCTCTTTTATAAAGGCACTAGTTCCATTCATGAGGCTCAGCTCTCATGACCTAATCATCTCCCAAAGGCCCTACCTTCTACTACCTTGGGGGTTTGGATATAATACACAAATTTTGAGAGATCACAAACATCCAGATCACTTCACTTTGATAGACTGAATCACCTTAATATGAGAATAATGCCTTTCAGAATTACCTGAGGCCTGAAAAGAGCATTAAGTATAATCAGCTGCCTTTAGTCTAATGAAAATTTGTAATTTCCATTTCAGAGGCAAGAACCAGATCTGTCAAGTGACTTAGATATGGGAATACAGCTAACTAGTCATCACTTAGGATTTAGAATGCCTGTTTTCTTTTTCCATGTTGCTGCTTATTCAGTGAGTGGTTTTTCCCACTTTATACTGTATTTATATGTGGTAACCCTATTTGTGAGCTTTGGGGAATAGTTATGTACTAAATAAACACTCAAGTTTACATTAATCACATTATTTTTCAACTGTGTGTTCCATTCTTTCTCAAAAAAATAAAGATGATATGTTTTTACGAAATCTAAGTGACATGGTCAGTCATTAATTAGTAAAAAGAAATTCCCAAATGCACAAAATCCTTCCTTTTTCTAAATAGGATATTATTTCTACTTTACAAAGCTAATAGCTATAGCTTCTCTAGAGACAATTCCAACTGCCCAATATGTGGCAAAATTATAATGAAAAGATAACTTTTAAAATGTACCTCATTAGTCTTTAGTATGTATCTATGAAGGAGGTAACTGTTGGCTTAAAATGTATATAGGATGAGAGCTTGAAAAAAATTAGAGGTCAAGTTAATATTCTAAATGTTACAGTTTATACGTTAAAGAGAGATTTGGGCTGGAAATAATTTGGAAATTATGTAGATTAAATTAAAAATATTTTATACAAAACATCTTTGCCAACATTCTCAGGTTTTTCATTTGTAATATTTTCTGAAAGAAACAAAATGAAGTAAAATGACTGTAAATACTGTAGTAAAATAATTTTTTAGAAACGTTATAATAATTTCCATTATAGTATACTAATTACTACCATAGTAATATCCACACTTTAAAATGTTTTCCATTTTGAAAACTGAAAAATATTTTATTTTTGAAATTTACATTTACTTGAGGTAAATTACTTTCAACATATGATTTAATGCCCAAACTAGCATGAAATGCAAAAGTAGAAAAATCATTTGCAAAGTTTCAAATATTTTTTTCTAATGCTTCAGTTTTTAGGAAGCTACCAGAAAATACATCCCACAGAAATGAGAAAGCAAATTACAAGAGAAGAAAAATTCTTAAAATATGGATCTCAACGAAAGATATTTGAATGGTAAATTTGGATAAATAAATAGACGATATTCAGAAAAATGTCCAAGTCATAGTTGTCTCTCCTGTGCTATCACTCTTTCACTGTGAAAAGCCCCTGGGACTTAGAATCTGTCTAGAGTGGAAAGAGTTATAGAAAAATCTTGAGTTGGCTACAGAAATTTACAAATAAATGGGATTAATCCAGACTGGCAAGGTTTTTTTTTTCTTTTTTTTAATGGTTGACAGAATGGAAATGCATTGTAAAAGCAATGCAGTTATAGTAATAAAGTTACATATTTTAATATTTGTGTTTATTTTCTAGAAAAATATATATCAGATCCTATATTAGTGTTCTCCTGAGGAACAGAACACTTTATATATGTAAAGAGATTTATTATAAGAAACTAGATCACATTATTATGGAGGCTAGAAAGTCCAAAATCTGAAGTGTGAGCAGGCCTGAGACCCAGAAGAACTGATGATTCAGTTTCATCTGAAAACTTGCAAGCAGAAATCCAGGAAAGCTGATGTGCAGATGAAGCCTGAAGACAGTCTGAGAGGCTGGTCTTTGTGTTCTATTTAAGCCTTCAGCTGATTGGATGAGGCCCATCCAAATTATGGAGGCCAGTCTGCTTACTCAAAGATCACCAATTTAAATGTTAATCTCTACCATCTCACACCAGTCAGAATGACTATGATTAAAAAGTAAAAAGACAAGAGATGCTGGTGAGGCTGGGGAGAAAATGGCATGCTCATACACTATTGGTTTAAATATAAGTTAGTTCAGCTATTGTGGAAAGCAGTGTGGAGATTTCTCAAAGAACTTAGACTAGAACTACCATTCGATTTAGCAATCCCATTACTGGCTATAAACCCAAAGAAAACTAAATCATTATACCAATAAGATACATACACTCATATGTTTATCACTGCCCTATTCATGGTAGCAAAGACATGGAATTAAACTAAGTGCCCAACAATGGGTGTACTGGATAAAGAAAATGTGGTACATATATACCATGGAATACTATTCAGCCTTAAAAAGAATGAAATCATGTCCTTTGCATTAAATGAATAGAGCTGGAGGCCATAATCCTAAGAGAATTAACACAGGAAAAGAAAACTAAACAGTACATGTTTTTATTTATAAATGAGAGTTAAACATTGAGCACTTATGGACATAAACATGGGAACAATAGACACTGCTGACTACCAGTGAGATGAAGGAAGGAGGGAGATGTGGGTTGAAAAACTACCTATTTTACTATATGCACCATCTGGGTGCAATGTACCTGTATAACAAACCTGCGTGTGTACCCTGTGTATCTAAAATATTAGTTCAAATTGAAAAAATAAATATAAAAATAAATAAATGTTTATCTCATCCAAATACACCCTCCAAATTGACACCTAAAATTAACTATCATAGATCCTTTGTTCAAATAATTGCATGGAATGTTTTCAGAGATGAAACATGGGTGATGCTAAAGCTGATTCTTTTTATTTTTGTTTTTCTTTTTTTTGGTGCAGTGATGCAATCTTGCCTCAGTGCAACCTCCACCTCCTTGGTTCAAGGGATCCTCCTGTCTCAGCCTCTGAGTAGCTGGGACTACAGGTGTGTGCCACCACATCCAGCTAAGTTTTGTATTTTTTCTAGAGATAGGGTTTTGCCATGTTGCCCAGGCTGGTCTCAAACCCCTGGGCTCAAGCCTATACTGAAAGGCAGAAATTTATAAGGAAAGGGATATGCACGAAAGCATAGATCCTTTTAACTTGTAGGTTTGTGTTAGAACTACTTGTTAATGACAGTAACACTTCTGATTACATCGTGGGCTAGGCTCTTATTCTGGAATTATCCATATCCATTTTTCAGTCACCAGGCTTGAGAGTCTATAAGCAAAACTAACTTCAAATGCAGTGAATATGAGGCACGTGTTCCATCTTCTATTACCATAAAATTAATCTCCTTAGATTTGCCACAGTGGAGTTTCAAATCCTAAAATTGCACTCAGTAATATATAAAATGCTGCTGTGCTTATAATTTCACCATCTCACATTTAGCTATAATTGGAAATGAGGCCTACTAGAAGTACATAATCAATTTAGTAAATTTATCTTTGCTTCCTTAGACAATTTCCTTTGAAATCAAACACTTGTGGAAATGTTGATTACTTGAATGGCATAAGAATGGCACATTTTTTTTGAGTGCTTCATTTTTCTATTTCTCTCATTTTCACACAAAATACTTCAATCTTCCCTCATGGGGGGAAAACTGTTATGCAATAAATGAGACAGGCTTTGAAACTTCAAAGAACTTATACATGTTTTCAGTGATTTTATGAATAGTAGGTTTTATTGATGCAGAATACAATTTGAAGAAACAAAAATAGAATAGATAACTAAATAAAATGAGAGAAAGAGAGAGAGGAAATTCTGCATCCCAGGAAACCCCACAGAGGTATCACCTTCTTGCCATGATATAAGATAATTTACTGAGTGTCACATTGCAAGATAAAATTGAGCCATCTTATATGGAACATCTTACTGATGTGACCCCTGTCTCTTCACCTTAGGTAATTTGGCCCAAAAAATCCATGTACAGAGCATTAAGACTGGACAGTAAGTTTCCTGTACTTGAGATCTGCATGTACTCAAAAGTATTAAACATGACCAGTTTCTCTTTTCACCTTCTCAGTCTCTTCTACTTTATAGTCTTACGTATAGCTTCATGGTAAAGATTAGCTAGAAGGTCATGCTCTGAGGAAGTGAGATCTGTGATAGAGACCTGAAAGACTCCCCAACATACTATCCCTGCACAAGCACAGCCATGCAATGCCACTAATAGTGCTGAGCTATGCTAGCAAATAGGAGGTTCAAACATCATGTTCCTCCTGCCAGGAACACTCTTCTCATTTCTCACTTGACTTGTTCCTTTTTATCTTTCCAGTCTCAAGACCTTCAAAAAAGGGCCTTTCTAGCTATTTTTATAGCATCTATAGGATGGTTAATTTTATATGTCAACCTGAATGGACTACATGATGCCCAAATATTTGGTTAAACATT
The DNA here is from genome assembly GCF_009828535.3 of Hylobates moloch. Lineage (NCBI taxonomy): Eukaryota > Metazoa > Chordata > Mammalia > Primates > Hylobatidae > Hylobates > Hylobates moloch. The sequence continues at coordinate 51,872,238 of NW_026652278.1, forward strand.
ATTCTGGGTGTGACTGTGAGGGTGATTGTGGGTGAGATTAACATTTGAATCAGTAGACTGAATGAAGCAGATTGTCTTCTCCAATGTGAGTAGGCTTTACTTATCCAATCTGTTGCAGGCCTGAATGGAGCAAAAGATGAGATAAGGGAGAATTCATTCTCTCTGCCTGATTGCTTATGAGTTGAGACATCATCCTCACTTGTACTTGGACAGGAACTGTGCTACTGGCTTGCTGTCCTGGGTCTACAGCTTATAGAGGGCAGATTGTGAGACTTCTCAGCCTTCATTACTACATGAGCCAATTCTTGATAATCTCTCTCTCTCTCTCTCTCCCAGTGAATGTGTGTGTGTGCACATATGTATGTATACATACATATATATGTGTATATATATACATATATTGTCTCTGTGTATATATGTGTGTGTTTATATGTGTGTATATATATTGTCTCAGTGTATATATATGTGTGTGTGTGTGTGTGTGTGTGTATATATGTATATATATGGAGAACCCTGAGTAATATAACTTAGTTCTTTCATTCATAACGCTTTTTGCAAATTATGACTATACATTTATTTGTCTGCATACATTTGTTTTGTTGATGTCTCTTTTTAGAATGTAAAATAAATCCAGTGAAGGCAAATATCTTGGCTCTTTTGCTTACTACTGAATACCTAACATCCAGCACATTGCCTGGAACATAAAAGGTGACAAATAAATTTGTGCTTATTACATAAATATATAAATAAATGAAATAAATGAAAAATGTGAAACATAGTTTCATTTCCTCACCTGTAGAAAAAGTAAATTGTATTTTTTTGGTATGTATTTAGCAAGCTTATGTGGGGATCAACTTTAGAAATGCCTAAAATAGTATATTTAAACCTCTAAACGCCTATAGATACTGGAGATTTTTCAAATATGATTTCATCTACCAGGTTATTAAATCCAAACTGTAGTAGTGCAGTTTTAATGTCTAGGTATTGCTTTCCTATTAATTTTTAGGCCGTCCAGTGGTTTTCTTTAATTGATTTAATATAATTTTACTTTCTCCTCACACTATTCTCTTCTAGTTTTTCTATAATTTCAAGCATGGGGGTGGCCATGAGTTCATTTGCTTTCTTGCAGGGAACTATGTCTCAGAGAAGTTGCAACCTGCCCAATACTACCTGTGTTTAATAACTGACAGAAAGAGTTCAATTTCTGTGGCACGACTTCAGATCATTCTGTTAAATCGTAGGTGGAAGGCATAGCAAACAGGAGGGTCAATCATATTCCTTGAAAGTAAAATAGAATGGTTAGAACAATTTGATTTAAATGATTTTTTGGTTTACTTATTTAGTAATACAAAACTCAGTGTCAGGCCGGGTGTGGTGGCTCACGCCTGTAATCCCAGCATTTTAGGAGGCCGAGGCAGGCAGATCACCTGAGGTCAGGAGTTCCAGACCACCCTGGACAACAGGGCAAAACCCTGTCTCCACAAAACATACAAAACAAAATTATCCAGGCGTGGTTGTGGGCACCTGTAATCCCAGCTACTCGGGAGGCTGAGGCAGGAGAATCGCTTGAACCAGGAGGTGGAGGTTGCAGTGAGGTGAGATCATGCCACTGTACTCCAGCTTGGGTAACAGAGCGAGACTCCATTTCTAAAAAGAAAGAAAAAGAAAAAAAAAAAAAAAAAACCTCAGTGCCAGCTATTATTTTTGTTTTTTTTTTTTTCTCCTTTTAGTTTTGGTGGTACATGTGCAGGTTTGCTACATGGGTAAATTGCATGTTACTGAGGTGTGGTGTATGAATGATCCTGTCACTAAGGTAGTGAGACACACCCAATAGGTTATTAATTACATGTGTGAGAATTCTAAAGCAAAATAAGTGTTCCTTTTCTCTAATATTCTTTTGAACTCTATCAGTTAGAGGCCAGCAGTATGATTTTAGAAATGGTGAGTTTCAACCGCAGGCAGGAATTAAGGCATTTCACTGAAACATTATCTGCCTGAATTGTAGCTTTGCAGTTCTTCTCTAAGCTATGTTATATTGATTTGCCGTTCACTTTATTTTCTGATGTTAACATTTACTTTGCCTAAAGGAATAAACATAAAAAGACACTTTGTTTTATTTGTCTAAAACAATTTGTGATAGCTGAGATTATCTTTCTGGACTTAGAGTTCAGTAAAATTGGCAGGTGACCTGTACTCTAATTATTGTGTAGATACGACATTTTATTTATTAAAAACTTGATTTTTTAACACATTAAGTGGAAAATACATTTAAAGAAAATTATATCTGTTAACCAACTTTCCTCATCCTTTAGTATATTATGCTTGTAGTGGAGTGATAGGGTAAAGGCATATGGGTAGTGGGGTAAGTCATATGTAGTAGAGTGAGAGGGTAAAGACATATTATACATACATATATATATGAAAGCATATATATAAAATATGTATAATTTCTTTATGCATATACAATTTATTTATATATATAATTAAATTACCTTTACATAGAGTTTTTCTGCCTCTGTTTGGGTTTCTGTGTAATCCAATGGTGCTTGGTCAAACTTTCATAGACAGTAATCTTAAGCGTAAGTGAGGTGCTTAGAGTACTTTGATACTCTTAGTGAAGCATTTTTTAAAACAACCCTGAGATAATTATTCCGCAATTCTCCCAACAGAAGTTGAGATTACACTGTAAGCAATTCATTATTTGTATTAAAGTAAATGTACCATAGACAGAATAATAGTCTTAACCCAGAGCCTGTGAATATGTTTCCTTACATGGCAAAAGGATTTTTCATGTGCGATTACATTAAGGATCTTGAAATGAGAGATTATTCTGGATTATCCATGTGAGTCTAATGTAATTGTAAGGGTTCTTAGAAGAACAGGAAGGTCATAGTCAGAGAGAAAATGTAAAGATGAAAGCAGAGGTCAGATATTTGAAGGTGCTATACTGCTGACATTGCACATGGAATATGGGATCATGAGCCAAGGAATGCAGGCAGCCTCTAGAAGTGGGAAGAAGAAAGGACATGTATTTTTCTTTAAAGCCTCAGAAGGACCACAACCTTGTTAGCACCTTGATTTTATCTCTTTGAAACCCACTTAGGACTTCTGACCTCCAGAACCATAACATAAATTTGTGTTGTTTTAACCCATAATGTTAGTCATAATTGTCTTACAGCAATGTCATATGTCTCAGTCTATTTGGGTTGCTCTAACAAAATAACATAAACTAGGCAATTTATAAACATGAGAAATGTATTTCTTACAGTTGTGTTGGATGGGAGGTCCAAGATCAAGGCACCAACAGATTCAGTGTCTGGTGATGACCTGCTCCTTGGTTCATAAATAGTGCCTTCTGTCTGTGTCCTTACACGGTGGAAGGGGCAAGGCAGATTTATGGGACCTCTTTCATGAGGGCATTGAAACACAGTACATCCTCATGACCTGATTATCTCCCAAAGGCCCCACCTCCTAATATCATCACATTCATGATTATGTTTCAACATTATAAATTTTTGGGGAACACAAACATTTTATGTCATTGCAAGCAGCAACAGGACTCTTATACAAAGATCACCCTGTATGTCGTGATATTTGAATTATTAGCTATGAACACTTTATAATACTTTTCTTTATTTCCTCTAATCACTTCTCATAAAAATACCAAGTACATAAATTGAAACCAAAAGAATGAGAAAATATTTATCAAATAGTCAATAAATATTTACTGAGCAAAAACTAAATTTAAGGGACTTAAAGGTCCTGGAAATAAATATAAGGGTAAAGAATATTAAAACTATAAGGCTCTGTTTCAGAGCAGGGACTGGAGAATGCAATTCATTATGGATCTTCAGGCACAACAGAGCTAAGAGAGTTATGTGATCAGATTCACGTGTTTTACATGGTGAAATCTGTGAAAGGCCTCAGAAGAGGTTATCTTTAGAAGTATCTATAATTCAAGTTAACAGGCTTCAAAGGTTTCAATAGCAGCTAAACCTCATTCATCATTCCAGGAAGAAATAAATCTACTTCAGTTCGTCTCACACCATTATTCCAAGGATTGCCTGTAGGTTGTCATTTTTTTTTCTTTGTATGTATTAGTGAAGTTTGCTCTTTAGTTTTAGGACAGGTTATACAAAAGCATCCAAGAAATTTAGTCAAACTACTAGTTTGAATCACCAGCAAAATAGTGAAATCACTGATTTTATACAAGTCACATCAAGATTATGCCAAGTTTTAAAATAAACAATCAGTTGTACAGTTTTAAAACCTTCATTGTTTGGTCATTGCTGTATAGGTGTGTACTCTTGGGATATATACAAGTGTGTACTCTTAGGATATATCTATCTCCTCATTGTGTCTCCAAAATTATTCATTTGCTGCTTGCAATAGTGCCTAACTTTAAAATGGCATGTATGACTATTTAGAAGATACACTTTATCTTATTTGATTCTGTCAGTTTTTTATAGAAATTATGAAAATAATTGTAATTTTTAAAACTTTTTCATCAGGGTAAACTTCAAACTCATAAAAAAGTTGTTTCATCTACCTTAAAAATTGTCAACTGGGGCCAATCTTAATGCATCTGTACTTCTGTACTGATTCATTTTAAAGCAAATCTCTTCGATTTTATCATTTAATTTATAATGATGTAAGTATGTAGGATGTGTCTTCTAAAAGACAGAATGTTTTAAATATACATAGAAATAATCTAATATCTGAAAAAAGTTACTTAATTTCAAGTAACTTGTCAATAGAGATCTCAGAATTTGTGTATTACATGTAACCTTATATAAGTGCTTAACGTTGGATTGTCTCCTATATTTCTGAAAAAAATATTTTTATAGAGATGGGTCAATTTTTTGGAAATAACATTTCTTAGATGGTATACATTTCCATCAGAAAACACATAACATCTGGTTGCCTCTGTTACATGTTGTTGACAGCCATTTATGATATTTCTAGGAGCCAATATGTTGTTGGAAGTTGGACTATGGCGATACTCTCTTTCTACCATTTCTCATAAATAAGTAATTGGCGTAATTGTATAAATTTTTTTCTTATCAATTATTTTTTGAATTGAGATACAGTTTTTATGGTAAGGAGAGATAATCTCTTTGATTTTTCTTTTATTACCCAGTATTTAATATAATGAATTAGTTACCTATTATTCTTTAATTGTGACCATTATTTTTTGTTTTGGTTTGGTTGGTTTGTTTGGTTGGTGTTGCCTTTTTGATATCATTATGTACTCATAAATTTAAATGTTTGATAAGTTTCAATCTATTGCAGTTATCATTCTTATTGATGGGCAAATTATCTCAACTGTACCCAAGGAGAAACTCTTCAAATTGGTCTCTAGGACTTTTTAACATGACACTAGTCATCTCATATCACTTTTGCTATCTGATTCTATAAGATGTTATAGCAACATCTTGTATACTTTCTAACCCGTACTTCAATCAGCCATTTATCCAAGGACACCTGATTGATTTCTTTTGATAGACAATTGTGTTCAGATTCCAGAATGTAAGTGGCTAGTGGACACATTGGAAATGAATTGTTCATTATTTCTAGATGTTTTTCAGTGGATATTATATTCATTTCCTATTACCACTACAACAAATTACCACAGACACAGTGACTTAAAGCAACGCTAATTTTCCTCTCCTACAGTTCCGGAGGTCAGAAGTCTAAAATAGGTTGTCAGGGTTGTGTTCCTTCTAGAGGGTGTAGTGGGTAATCTGTTACCCTGTTTTCTTGTGATTCCAACACAAATATTTCTGAAAACATATTTAGAATAAAATTGAAGTGAAATAATAATTTATTAAAGAAAATGTCTCCAAAACATATTTATGTGTTTTTTTTTTTTTTAGATTTGTAAGTTGTTGTCTTGAATATTTTAGAGCAAACTCACTGGTAGCTTATTCATGTAGTATTGTTAAATTTGGGAAGTTAGAGCGGGTGTGATTGCCCATTCCTGTAATCCCAGCAGTCTGGGAGTCCACAAAAGTCTCCTGGACTTTTGCTTCCATTTTTATTGCTTGTGCATAATGAATTTTTTTCTTCTGGTTTGCTTTCCTTTACACTAATAAGAACTGAAAAAAAAAGTGTTTCTTTTTATTCAATTTTGCTTATTTGTTTCTTTTAACCTCAACATTACTTTTAGGCAAACGTATTGGAAATTAGTCTGGGAAAATCTGATGTGAAAGACAGTAAAACATTCTCCTTTTGTAAGTTTGCTTTTTCAAAGTGAACTTCTGTAGGGGTGGTTTTAGCTTATCTTCATAGTAACCTGCTTTTTTGCGGAAACTGACAAAGTTGAGAACATCATTAACAACCATATTATGAGGCTTATCAAGCCTCAGTGTAAAATATGTAATAGAGTAGACATGAAATGTATGCTAATTATTATAGTTTTAGCTATTAATTATTGATGTTGCTGAGAAAATGAGTTTCAAGTTCCCATTTTCAAATATTTCCTGTTGCACAGAATGTTAAAAATATTTTTGTAGGTTACCATCTGCTAAAATAATTTTGTTAAAATTATATTTCTTATTGTTGATTCACAAAGTAAATATATTTTTTAAAATAAATGAACAAGCAAATAAGCAATTATTGACAACAATGAATGTAAAAAAAAATTTACTTGTTCATTCTATGTATAAAATCCTATCATCTGAAGGTGAAGAGACACATTTGGAAGCTACAAATACCAAGAACAAAGCTGGGGCAGTTGAAAATTAAAACCACACACAAGGCCCAGTATGACATTTTAGATGTTAAATGGAGTACAATTCATTTTAGATTGGATGGCCATTGTAAATCCAGGTCACTGTATGATCTGCAATTTATATTGAGATGAAGGAGAAATAATTTTTCTGCCTCAGCTTCTTGGCTTTTAATATAATGTTTCACAGATGTCTGACCTTTGGTTTTAATATGGTAATGTGGCTTCCCCCGAACTAAGACCTAAAAGCTGATTGTCAGAACAGAAGTTGTTTTTAAAAGAAGAATTACACCAGACTGTGTACAAAAAGAGATGCTATGATTTTTCTTTCTAAATTCTAGATATATCAAATTTACTTGTTCTCAGAGATATTTCAAGGTTAGTAGGCAAATATAAAAGATAGGTTTTGTTCAAGCAGAAATTATTATTAATAGTTTTTAGCTAGTTGATTGAGAGAAATGTTCAATTCTCCTTTGGAAGTACATTCATTTTTTATTACAGTTGTCACTTTGTCTTGAAGCTTTATTGTATACATCATTGTTGTCACATGATGTCATTGCTCCTTTTTTGTCCATGCTATTTCTATGTAGCATCATTTATATTCAAATTAAATGTTTTTTCCTGTTTTTAATTTTTTTAAAAAATTTTACTTTTATGTGGGTACATAGTAGCTGTACATATTTATGAGGTACATGAGATAGTTTGATAAAGGCGTACAATGTGTAATAACCAAATCAGGGTAAATGGGGTAACAATCACCTCAAACGTTTATCTTTTCTTTGCGTTACAAACAATCTAATCATTCTCTTTTAGTTATTTTTAAATGTACAATAAATTATTATTCACTGTAGTCACCCTGTTATGCTATCAAATACTAGATCTTGTTCATTCTAACTAACTGTGTTTTTGTATTCATTCACTTTCCGTTCTTCCTCTCAGAAACCCTTCCTAGTCTCTGGTAACCGTCATTCTACTCTCTATCTCCCTGAGTTCAATGATATTAATTTTTAGCTCCCACAAATAAGTGATTACATGAAAAGTTTGTATTTCTGTGCCAGACTCATTTCACTTTTTTCCTGTCTTCCTTTTAGTGAAGGTGTTTTTCTCTGGTGATGTGTTTTAATTTCTCGCTTTTTATTGTTTGTGTATCTGTTACATGTTTTTTAATTTGAGTTTACCATGAGGCTTGCAAATAATGTCTCACAACCCATTATTTTAAATTGATGACAACACTGACTGCATAAACAAAAAATCAAAAAGAAAACTAATAAAAACCCTACATTTTAACTTTGTTCCCCCACTTTTAAACTTTTTGTTGTTCTATTTATATTTTATTGTACTGTCTATATCTTGAAAAGTTGTCGTAGGTAGTATTTTGATAGGTTCATCTTTAATCTTTGTACTCAAGATATAAATAGTTTATATACCACCATTACAGTGTTATACTATTCTGTGTTTTTCTGTTTACTGTTATCAGTGAGTTTTGCACTTTCAAATTATTATTATTAGTCATTAATGTCCTTTTCTTTCAGATTTAAAAATATCCTTTAGCATTTCTTGTAGGAAAGGTCTGGTGTTGATGAAATGCATTGTCTTTCATTTGTCTTGGAAAGTATTTTCTCCTTCAAGTTTAAAGCATATTTTCGCTGGACATATTATTCTAGGATACAAGTTTTTTGTTTTCCTTCAACATTTTAAATATGCCATGCCTTTCTCTCCTAGTAAGGTTTCCACTGAAAAGCCTACTGCCAGATATATTGGAGCTCCATTTTATGTTATTTCTTTCTTTTACTGCTTTTATGATCCTTTCTTTTACTGCTTTTATGATCCTTTCTTTATCCTTGATATTTGGGAGTTTAATTACTAAATTAGTAATCTTCTTTGGGTTAAATCTCCTTGATGTTCTATAATCTTCTTGTACTTGAATATTGATATTTTTCTGTAGTTCTGGGAAGTTCTCTGTTATTATGTATTTGAATAAATTTTCTACCCCTATTTATCTCCTTTTTAAGGCCAATAACACTTAGATTTGCCATTTTGAGGCTATTTTTAGATATTGCAGGCATGCTTCTTGATTTTTCTTCATTCTTTTGTTTCCTCTGACTTGTATTTTCAAATAGCCTGTCTTCAATCTCACTAATTCTACTTGATAAATTCTGCTGGTGACTCTGATGCATTCCTCAGTGTGTCAACTCCATTTTTAACTCCAGAATTTCTGCTTTCCGCTTGATTCTTTTATATCATTTCAATCTCTTTGTTAAATTTATCTAATAGAATTTTGAATTCTTTCTGTGTGTTTTCTTGAATTTCTTTGAAACAGCTATTTTGAATTCTCTTTCAGACAGATCACATATCTCTGTCTCCCCAGGATTGGTTCCTGATGCCTTAGTTCATTTGGGGAGGTCATGTTTTCCTAGATGGTCTTGATGTTTGTGGATTTTTTTGTGTGTCTGGGCACTGAAGAGTTATGTATTTATTATAGTCTCTGCAATCTGGGCTTGTTTGTACTAATCCTTCTTGGAAAGGTTTTCCAGGTATTCAAAGGGACTTAGATGATGTAATCTAAGTTTTTGGTCTTTGCAGCCATATCTGCATTAGGGAGCACTCCAAGCCTAGTAATGCGATGGCCCTTGCAGACTCACAGAGGTACTGCCTTGGTAGTTGGGGATAAGATCTAGAAGAATCCTCTGGATTACCAGGTCGAGTCTTATTCTTTTCCCTTATTTTTTCCTAAACAAATGGAGTATCTCTCTCTGTGCTGAGCTGCCTGGAGCTAAGGGAGGGGTGACATAAGCAGCACTGTGGCCACTATGACTTAAACTGTACAAAGACCTGGAGTCAGCATGGTACTGGGTCTCACAAAAGGCTCCACAGTAACCACTGCCTGGCTACCTCCTATGTTTCTTAAGAAAGCAGGGCTTTTCAATTAGCATTCAACAAAACCATCCAAGTTTCTATGCTTCCCTTCAGAGTGTCCAGGTCCCCTTGGCCTCAGGCTGGTCCAGAGATGCTGTCTGATAGCCAGAGTCTGGAATTGGAAACCCTAGGAATCTAACTGGTGTTATACTCTACTGTGGCTCAGCTGGCACCCAAGCCACAAGACAAAATTCTTCCCACTCTTTCCTCCCATTTTCACAAGTAGAGGAATCTCTCTCCATGGCCAACACTGCTCTACACCCATGGTGAGTACTGCCTAGATACCACCAATGTTCACTCAAGGCCCAAGGGCTCTTCAGTCAACTTGTTGTAAATGCTGCCAAGCCTGGAATTCTCCCTTCAGGGCAGTGGGCTCCCCTCTCACTCAGGGCAGGTCTAGAAATGCCATCCAAGAAGCAAGGCCTGGGAGGGAGCTATCCTCACATAAATGAGTGAGAAGTTTTTGGAGTATCTTTAAATCTTTAAGAACATTTTTATTGTTGGTAATTATATATTTGAACACTTATAGTATTACTTTTTGAGTGTGGTTCAATTATCTATTCTTGTTTCTCCATAATTGCTTGTTAAATGTTTCTGGGCTGGGCATGGTGGCTCATGCTTGTAATCTCAGCACTTTGGAAGGCTGATGCAGAAGGATTGCTCAAGCTCAGAAGTTTGAGACTAGCCTGGGCAACATGGCAAGACCCTGCCTCTGCAAAAAATACAAAAATTAGTCAGGAATGGTTGCATGTGCCTGTAGTCCCAGCTACTTGGAGGCTGAGGTTGAAGGATCTCTTGAGCCCAGGAGATCAAGGCTGCAATGAGCTATGATTATGCCATTGCACTCCAGCCTGGGTGACAGAGTGAGAACCTGTCACCAAAAGGAAAAAAAATAAGTTTCTGGTGCTAGGTAAGGATTGCAAGTCTTTACACTAGTTTTACAACTGTTAAGTCGTCATTTGCCATAAATCAAAGTTCTCACCTTGATATTTGTTTTCCCATCCATTATTTTATGGGCAATTCCCTCTAAACCCATCATTGGTTATTCTTTTAATCCCTTTCCTATCTATTCAGATGTATTTTGCTTAACACTAGAAAATGTTTCTTTGCTTATTAAGATTTCTTGTTTTTCTTTTTATCTAATAGCAATTATAAAACTCAAAAGCGAACTATTAATGAAACCTGGCCAGATCATACAGTTTTTCATTTTCCCTGCAGCCAGATGAGATGATCTCAACTGACTGTTCCTAGAAGCCTGGATCTGCCAGTTCTTCAAGTCACTTGACTAAGTGGCCATTTCTGCACATCTCTCCTTGGACTTGGATTAACTGCCTCTTGTGTGCCCACCTTCTGCATTCTAACTGGCTTCACACTTTTTCCTGCTGTCTGATATCTTAATGCTAAACTTCCCTTCTCCTGTAGTACCTGAATAGCTTTGATCCGCAGATGCTCCAACATTTCTTCTTGCATAAAATCCAATCCTTATTTATGCTGATATGTATGTCATCCCCCTGCAATTTTACTCTTAATAACTCTGTATTATTTCAGATCCCAAACAATATGTTGTACTAGCCATTCTGTTTCTTTTATCACAGATCCTCTTGACTAGCTTTTGTCCAGAATTTACTTAAATATATAAATGAAAGGTGCAGTTCCTTTTCAATGTCTTCCTCTTTTATATTCCTCAGCCAAACTCGCCTCCATATTTTCATTTAAGCACTTCTTATTCTTAATGTTCTGTACTAAATTATCATCATTTTTCTCTCACTGACTGATGATACATCACCATTTCTCATCAGCATTCATCCATCCCGTAATACTTCATTTTCATACTTTGAGTTGGTTCACTTAATAACTAGATTCTCCCTGTGGTTTACATTCCAATTATTTCATCTCCATTTCCTTAATGTTGTCTACATTTCACGTTATTTCTCTCTGATTTTATTTCATTTTTTGTGTGTATGACAGATTTCCCTACCACAGTATTTCTCTTCTCAAGTTTACTTTACACTTTTATTTTTCAGTAAGTTTTTTTCACATTTTATATCAATTCCGCCTTTTATGTGAAATCCTATTAGCTTTTGTTTTATAACTTGTGCTCGGAATGCAGATGGCAATTATCATTATATATCTTCAAAACACCATATAGGCACTTCTCTTCTAAATTCAATACAATTTGTAGAACCATGACATATGTTGGGGATGAAGATGCAAATAATTTAGATACTCCCCCAAGGAAGCTCATGGTACATTGGGATTACAAGAGAATAAACAGCATATTTTGCTATATTTTAATGAGCATTTAGACCAGGGTTTTCCAATCTTTTGGCTTCCCTGGGTCACACTGGAAGAACTGTCTTGGGCCACACATAAAATGCACTAACACTAAAAATAGCAGATGAGCTAAAAAACATGCAAAAAAAAAATCTCATAATGTTTTAAGAAATTTCACAAATGTGTGCTGAGCTGCATTCAAAGCCATCCTGGGCCACATGTGGCCAATGGGCCATGGGTTAGAAAAGCTTGGTTTAGACAGAGGTATACAGAGGAGGCTGTGGGAACCCAGAAGAGAAGCATTTAATCCAGTCAGAGGGAAAAGTACCTGGTGAATTAGTTGGTTCCCTGAGGACAGAGTCTGTAAGTGCCTTGTTCACTGTTCTTTCCCTGTTCTAGTACTTCTCTATGCATATTGAGGTCACATATAAAATATTTAGTGAGGAAATGAGTAAGTAAAATGGCACATATGTGGATTTCTGGAACATGCTTAAGATGGCTGCAACGTTACCAAATCAGGGATAGAAAAGCTACTGAGGATGCAGGAAACCACAAGGAGTTGACAAGACAGATTTGTAGATGCAGGTAGTTCATCTCAAGATGCAGGTAGTTCAAAACTCATAGGTCTTCAGAGGCCACTAAATGCTTTGAAGTAGGAAAGTGACATGATCTGACATATGTTTTAGAGAAATAATTCTGATCTGCAATGTGAAAAATAGATTTGAGTGGTAGATAGTGCAGAGGCGGGTGTGAGGAAGTCCTTTAGGTGTCGCAGCTAAGACAGTGGTGATCAAATGGACTGGATGCAAAATAAGCAACCATCTCCCTCATCCTGAGTTGACACAATGAACTAGTGGAAAGGAAACGAACTTCTAGATTCGTTGTCCCTCTAAGTGACTTTTTCTGAATCAAAGAGAGTTTGACATATTCTTTGAGAAATATGCCAAATGGAGATTCTGTTTCCTCACCCCTGTTCCAGATACCCAGACAATCCAAATTTCTATTTTACATACCATACAGGTAAAAGAGACAGTAGTTATTGTATTCAAGGTTAGGATTACATGTCTGAGATATTTCTTCCCACTTCTAACTTGGGTAAATGCTGGTATTTCACTTTCTTTTTTTTCAGAGGTAATCATGTCTAATCCCCACCCATTGTCCAAGGGATCTTTTCACCAAGGCCTTTCCCATTTCTATCCAGCCATATGATCTCACCAAACTTCATCAGTAGATTTCTTCAAGAGGTTTTCATTATACTTTTATCAATTAGTAGAATTCTGCTAATCAATATCAATTGCTAATTTAAAATGAAATGAATATATTCAGTTACCTACTCTAACTTAAACCTATGTTTCAGATAGTTATTCTATGTATAGTTGTTGCCAGCTATCAATTAAAAGTTAATTGACTTCCAATCCTTCCAGATATTTAACTCCCTAAATTTGGAAGAGGGTTAGAATATTGTAATATCTACTTTCAACTCTAACACGGTGAACTCTGGACTACAGCTACTGTATGTGAGTGTAATTCTTCTCTCACCGTAGAGACTCTGATAAGGTTCATTTATTTTCTCTTTAAAACTGTAGTAAAAGGAGTGGGGTATTCATCAAAGGAAATATGTGAAAAAATATGATATTTGTTATTAACAAACTGATGTTTGAACAATTCATCCAGACTGTAAGAATTAACTACTAACATAGCAATAAATCTCTTTTGGCTGAATACTATATTTACAGGGAATAGAAAAATCAATTTTATCATTGAAAATACATTTGGATGTGAGATCAATGTAATTTTGAATCAGCCATTTCCTTACTCTGTCTCCAGAGAAGCTGAGATCAAAATTTACGTATTATTAACTATTTAAAATAAATAAACCAAAAGGAAACTCTTGAGATTTGCTTCTGGGAAGATGGTGACAAAATTTCTGATACCTGAAAATATAAATATTTGCTTTTACCTTCTTATAGAAATCCTAAGAGTATTCCATTTCTAGCCTGTTGTAAAAAAAAAAAAAAAATGCCACCAAGTTTTTCTCAAGAAAATATGCAACCAAGTATCTCTGTTTTCAGTGTGTTTCTTTTCAGCAAGTATAAACAAACAAGCTTACTCTGATAGAAAATGCATCTGTTTTCTAATCAAACAAAGAGAGAAAGCTGAAAGTTCTGATGGGTGCCATCCGTGAATGGTTGTTAGGATGCTATGATATGCCTACGTGAGGGGAAAAACACAGATAATAAGGAGAGGGAGAAAAACAACTGAGTTACAAGTAGATTTCAGATTAAGATGCCACTCAGAATAGTTCTCAACATGCCACAAGCGTTAAGACAATAGAATAGATATACAAAGAGGAGACAATTGCCTCTCTCAATGGTACCTTTATATTTACTTTGCTCTGTGCAGTTTTCATTTACTAATGTTGTCTTAATGTCCTGACTAACTAAGCAACTGTCCCTCCTCTTTTCTCCTTTAAAGAATCTCACATTTAGACAGATTATATGATCACCTTAATTGTGTATAATAATGTAGGAAAGTTACTTGATAACTAGCTTTACATCAATAACTCTGATTTTCTAACCCTAAAATTTGATACCTAGCATGAAAGATAGTCCCTTCAACAAAGTATTTGGTTTGAGAGGGTTAAATATTGTGCTATTCTGGAATATTGACTATTTAAGAAAAGGCACTTAAAAATAGCAGGTGTAAGAAAAACACTTTGATCTTCGTAGTGTTTCTTAAAAGCAGAAGATGAAATTACTGTGTAAAAGAAACCCTTTCTATACTTGACATATGTAGCATCCTTTTCTTCAAGGACAAGAAGTTGAAATTAAGAGAATTTGGTACAGATTTTGCTAGAATAACTTATCTTTTAAACCTCCACATATTTTAGTCATGTTTTCACTGTTTAGTATTCCTTACCCAATTTAGTATATAAGTAACTGACTCTGGTTCTTCTGATCTTCATTTCTTTATGAGGGTTCCCAAGCCTTATAAAACTTTTCTTATGTCAATGTAATTCTTGGACCCAACAAGAAACTGAAGAGGATAGAAGTGGAAGTCTTCTGCCCGTACAGGCTCTTTTTGACCTCTCATTTGAACATGTTCTGGCATTCAGTACTCTCAAATAAGGAACTCAAAATTACACTGTCCATCTCACTATGAAAGTCGTTGTGAATGTTACTCCAAAATCGGAAGAATATCTTGAAAAGAACACACTTGGAAACAGCATACATCTATCGATTCTCAAGACATAGAAGGAAGGGTAGCCAAAATGCATTTCAATGATCTTTTCCTTGGTCAACTCCAAGTAAATTTATTTATATCTATAGCACTGAAAAAAAGTACGGATACTTTTCGCAAAAACCAGTTCACTAGGCCATTTTGTCTGCGCTCTTCTCCCTTAAAATTTTCTCTAGTCCTAATTAGTTATTCCTTTCAAATGTTTCAGACTTCTAATTATAAGAAATGGCTTTCACCTCATTGCTGGCACTTTAAGGTTTCTGCACTGTGACTCAAGTTATAATTCTTTAAGAAAGCATTCAAAAAGAACTTGCTAGCCAAAATTTCCTTTTCTTCTCTGAATTTCTAATTCTATTTCTACAGTAGACCACGAATGGCATCCTAATCCCAGAGTATTAAAATATTAAGAAAACAAATATCTTCTGTTGCATTTTTCATTATCATTATTTCTGGTCTTCTGCATTTTCAATTCTTTATTCCAGAAGGTGATAAACATACAAATCTCAACCTTGACCATACAAATTTCAAAGCCATTGCTTATTCCTGAATACCAATATCCACAAGCTCTCACTATACCTCAGTGTCCAGTAAGTACAAATCAACATTTATAACCATTGTTCGGCACATATCCTAGTGATATTGATGAATAATTAGAGGCTGAAGAAACTGTTTTTATATTTTCTAATTAGATAATTTTATTTTATCTGCTGTCAAATCTATCTGGAGATACATGGGCAGCCTTAAAATACTTATGCTAAGAAAAGTTTCATAAATAATTCGGCAATTATGTTTTCTGTGTTTGCTTGTCAATTTTCATGGGCTTAGTAAGTACAGCTAACAGCTTTTTAAAAATCCTTGCTTTAATATATTATTTTATAGTTACATTAATGGATCAATATACAATTGAAATATTATAAAATCCCTGAACAACCATATGCTTACCTACACAATTAATGTTATTTAAATATGTATATTACACACATATGTGTGTATGTGTGTGTGTGTTTTTGTGTGTGTGTGTGTGTGCAGGAAGTAGAGGAAGCCAATGCTGCCTAAACCAGAAGCTAATAATTTTAAAAGAAGTAATGACAAAATGTGTATTCATACTGTTATTTCCTTTTAAACTCTTGTGAAAATCTTTTCCATCACAGCTCCTTAGTTTTCTGTGCTCTCTTCCAAATAGTAAATAATATTATTTATGGATTGAGGCTGTTTGTGAATATGAGCATTGTGTTGTGTGTCTGATAGTGGAAGTCTGGTTATAATGTCTAAGATCAGGAAAGACGCATATTTAAAATCTGAACAGTAGAAGGGTAGTTTTTTCTTTAGGGAAATGCTTCTAGTACAGACATGCATAGATTTACAAATCATTACAAAAGAAACACTAAGGTATCAATTCCAGAAATTTTCATTGTGATGTATTACTTATCCTAGTTTTTATTTTTCAAAGTCTTGCATGTCAAGTCTAAACAGAGAACATACGTTGTTAGGATGTATCATTTGTAGCAATGGGAAGAATTACTAAAGAATCTGATATAACCTATACAGTTGAATAAAATCTTTATACCAGTGATAGCAGTACTACAAAAGATTAATATGCTTTGAGCTTCAGTGAATCTAAGGAGAAATATATCAAGTTAAACTCTAAGCGAACAATTTTATGGTAGAAAATAATTTTTGGGAGATCAAAATTGCTATTGAATTAAAATTGCAAATTTTACTAAATTATCTACTTCAGTTTGTATTCTAGTGTAAAGTACTTTGATTTTCTTCTTTATTTTAACTCCATATCCAAGACACATCTACACAGAAGAACTATGTATGAAGGTTTCTTTTTCTTCAGATATGCCAATGTCCTTTTCACCTCAGGGTCTTTGCACATACTGTTATTTATCTTGAACATTCAGACCATTACATGACTGCCTCCTTTTCATCATTTAGCTCAAATGACACCTCCTGAGGTAGATAGGCCTTTCCTCATTACTCTATTAAACAGGAGATGCCTCTTCACTCTTGTCAGAGAGGATTAAATCTGCATTGCCTTAGAAAACTGCAATGGCTTCCCCTGAGGCAGTTGTCATGCAAGATCATGCTTATTTTCCTCAGGACTCACCCTCACCACCCTTTTTCCTTCTAGAATTATAACTAGACTCACGTTTCAGCAGTCCTCTACAGGTGAGGTACAAAGTGTGACCCAGAAGATATGCTACACTCAAAGATAACTACTTGAGTTTTCTCTTTTGTACATAAATAGTGAATATGTGTGGGAATGGATAGTGAAAATGTGGGATAATGGTGGAAGGAATATGAAGTTAGGTCTGGCTGAATTTATTGATATAGGCTCTCTAAGCAGAGATACTGAATTTAATGTAGCCGCTTGAAGAGATAGGAAGAACTCTAACAATTTGGTTGGTTGGCTGAAATGTAGGTCAAAATGGGATTCACAAATAGTATACAGCAATTTGGAAATGCTGGATCTGCCTTGGTTTAATGTAGGATAGCGGGTTGAATGGCTTAGGAAGATGGGAATGTTAGAGTGAATTTGTGATTCAAGATATATTCACCCACACTGGAAGCAGCCAGAAGATATACCTTTTATCATGACTGTGGAAAATATATTTGTGAGGGGAACCCTAGCATCCTTGAAGAGTTCTGTGGTCACTCTTGTCTGTAGGCATGCCTTATAATGGGAATCATGCTCACTGAATTGGAAAACCTCAATGCAGTGGAAGTAACTGGATCCTGGGTGCAGCAGGGGCCAAGTCGTGGTGCTCAACTACAAAGGCAAGGTTGGCTTGGACAGCAGAGTCAAAGCAGCAGTCAAAATAATCTGACTTTTGCAGACCTATGGTCTCAGCTAGTTGAATATGGTGTTCCTAGAAGTGAAATAGTTAGGAATCCTACTAACTTACTACTTAATTTATGTAAGAAGAAAAGTTGTAGGTCAAGTGCACAAAAATCTAACCTGAATCATAGGGAGAGTCATAATCCATCAATCAATTCCCAGATTTGAGCCAGTTTACAGACCCAGAATCCCTTAAATGAAGGGTAGGCTGGTCTAGCCAGGTACACTGCTAAAACATTTATACTGTTAATCTTTCTCCAAGTCTTCCTCAATAAACTTATGGCCTTCTACCAGAGTAACTCTATATTTGGAAAAGGAAAGTAATCAGATCTTTCAAGGACTACTGGACACTGGCTCTGAGCTGTCACTAATTCCAGGAGACCCAAACAGTCACTAAGGTCCATAGTCAGAGTAGGGGCTTTGGGAGGTCAGGTGAGCAAAGATTTAGCTCACATTTATCTTACAATGGATCCGGTGGCTTCCCAAACCCATCCTTTGGTTATTTATCCAGTTCTGAAATGCATAATTGGAATACATATATTCAGCACCTGGCTAAATCTACATATTGGTTTTCTTACCTGTGGACTGAGGACTATTATGGTAAAAAGGGCTAAATGGAAGCCAGTATAACTGCCTAGGAAACCAGGAAAATGAAAATGAAAATAAATACAAAAGAAAAACTGCAATTCCTAAGGAATTGTCTAGATTAGTGCCACCATCAAGGATTTGAAAGATGTAAGGGTTGTGATTCCCACCACATACCTATGAGGACTGTGCAGAAAAAAAAAGAAAAAGTGGATCTTAGGGAATGACCATGATTTTTGAAAACTTAACCAAGTAATGACTTTAATTGCTGCTACTATACCAAATGTGGTTTCATTGCTTGAGCAAACTAACATCTCCTGATCTTGGTATGCATGTATTGATATTGCAAATAAATTTTTATCCATCCTTGTCAATTATAACCACTTGAAGTATTTTGCTTTCAGGGGACAAGACCAGCAATACACCTTAATGTCCCACCTAGATGTATGTCAACTCTCCATCACTATGTCATAATTTAGTTTTCAAGCATCTTGATTGTCCTTCCCTTCCATAAGATATCACACTGGTACATTATTTATGTTGATTGGAATTAGAGACCAGGAATTAGCCACTACTCTAGACTTATTGTAAGACATTTGTGTGTCAGAGGATGGGAAATAAATGTGAAAAATATTCAGGAGGCTTCTACCTCAGTGAAATTTTTAGCATACAAGTGCTATGGGATATATCAAGATATTCCTTTTAAGGTAAAGGATAAACTGCACCTGGCCCCTCCTGAAACCAAAAAAGAAGCACAATTACTAATGTGTTTTTTTGGACACTTAAGATAAAGATAATGTTTTTTCTCATTTGGGTGTGTTACAATAACTTCTTCACCAGATGTCACCAAAAGCTGCTAGTTTGGGATGAGGCTCAGAACAAAAGAAGGTTCTACAGCAGGTCTAGGCTGCTGTGTAAGCTCCTCTGCCACCTGAACCATTTAATTCAGCAGATCCAATGATGTTTGAAGTATCAGAGATGTTTGGAGCATTTGGAAGGCCCCTGCAGGTAAATCACAGTGAAGCCTCTTAGGATTTTGGAGCAAAGCCCTTCCATCCTCTGTGGATAATTACTACCACTTTGAGAAATAGCTATTGGCCTTCTACTGTGACTTAGTAGAGATTGAACACTTAATCATGGGCCACCAAGTTACCATGTGACCTGAGCTGCCTATTATCACCTGAGCATTGTGTGACTCACCAAATCAGAAAACTAAGTGTGCACTTCTTTATTAAGTAGAAGTGATATATACATGATTGGGTCCAAAGAAGTCCTGAAGTCACTACTAAGTTACATGAAGTAGCCTAAATGCTCATAATTCCTGTGCCTGCTATTCATCCTTCTCTCTCCAATCTTATACATATGGCTTAATATAATCAGTTGACAGAGGAAAAGAAAACTTGGACTTAATTTACAGATGATTGTGCACTATGTGGTAGTGCACACTACATGTCTACACTCAAAAGTAGATATTTGTACACTATACCCCTTTTCTGGTACAACCTTTTAGGACAGTAGTGAAGGGAAACTCTCCCAGTGGACAAAACTTTGAGAAGTGCATCTGGTTGGTTACTTTGCTGGAAGGAGAAATGGCCAGACTAGTGATTATATACTACTTCATGATCTTTGCCAGTGGTTTGACTGGATGGTCGACTGGGGAGTATCATGATAGAAAAGTTGATGACAAGAAAATTTAGGGAAAAAGTATGTGGATAGACCTCTGCGAATGAGACAACAATGTAATATTTTGTCCATGTGAATATTCACCAAAAGGTAGCATCATCAAAGGAATATTTCACTAATCAAGTGGATGGATGAACTGTTTAGTTGAAACCATTTAGCCTCTTTCCCCAGTCGCTCCTCTCATTGCCTGTGAACAAAGTGGCCATAATTGTAGGGATGGAGGTTACAGATGGAATCAGCAATATGAACTTCCATTCACCAAGCCTGACTTGATTGCTCAGTCTACCAGTAGCAGAGGACAACATTGAGCCCCTGATATGGTGCCATTCCCTGGAGTAAGCAACTGGCTGCCTGGGGGCAGGCTGATTACATTGGACGAATTTCATCATGGAAGTAGCAGTATTTTGTTCTTATAGGAATAGACACTGAATATGGATTGCCTTCCCTGCATGCAGTGCTTCTTTCCAAACTACCATGACAGGCTTACAAATGCCTTATACACTATCACAGTATACCACACATCATTGCTTGTAATCAAATAATTCACCTCCTAGCAATAGATGTCAGCAATGGGCCCATGCTTATGGGATCCAATGGTCTTATCATATTCCCTATGACCCTGAAGCAATTGGATTGACAGAATGGTGGAATCGCTTATTGAAAACTCTGCTGCAGCACCAGCTAGGTGGCAATATCTTGCAGAACTGGGACAAGTTCTCCAGAAGGCTGTATATGTTCTGAATCAGCATTCAATATATGCTGTTGTTTTTACCATAGCAGAATTCATGGCTCCAGGAATCAAAGAGTGTAAATGAGAGTGACAGAGTTCACTATTACCTATCTGTAGTGACTCAGTAGCAAAATGGTTGCTTACTGTTTTCATGACTTTATCATATAATATGACTTTGTTTCATAGTATTTAATGCTAATTTTACATCATAGTATTTAAGTTAGGGGATATTGAGAAGAATAAACATTACTCAAGGACTTTGCTTCCTCTTTCTGGGAAGGGATTAGTGCAATTTTTGGTTGTATACAGGATAGTTGTATCCTGTCAGGCAGAATTATGACCTTGCTATTGTCTTTATTTGAAAATTAAATATGGTTTTTTTAATTTTTTATTATTATACTTTAGGTTTTAGGGTACATATGCACAATGTGCAGGTTTGTTACATATGTATACATGTGCCATGTTGTTTTGCTGCACCCATTAACTCATCATTTAGCATTAGGTATATCTCCTAATGCTGTCCCTCCCCGCTCCCCTCACCCCACAACAGTCCCCAGAGTGTGATGTTCCCCTTCCTGTGTCCATGAGTTCTCATTCCCACCTATGAGTGAGAACATGCGGTGTTTGGTTTTTTGTCCTTGCGATAGTTTGCTGAGAATGATGGTTTCCAGCTTCATCCATGTCCCTACAAAGGACATGAACTCATCATTTTTTATGGCTGCATAGTATTCCATGGTGTATATGTGCCACATTTTCTTAATCCAGTCTATCGTTGTTGGACATTTGGGTTGGTTCCAACTCTTGGCTATTGTGAATAGTGCCGCAATAAACATACGTGTGCATGTGTCTTTATAGCAGCATGATTTATAGTCCTTTGGATATATACCCAGTAATGGGATGGCTGG
The DNA here is from genome assembly GCF_009828535.3 of Hylobates moloch. Taxonomy (NCBI): domain Eukaryota; kingdom Metazoa; phylum Chordata; class Mammalia; order Primates; family Hylobatidae; genus Hylobates; species Hylobates moloch. The sequence continues at coordinate 51,894,146 of NW_026652278.1, forward strand.
GTCAAATGGTATTTCTAGTTCTAGATCCCTGAGGAATCGCCACACTGACTTCCACAATGGTTGAACTAGTTTACAGTCCCACCAACAGTGTAAAAGTGTTCCTATTTCTCCACATCCTCTCCAGCACCTGTTGTTTCCTGACTTTTTAATGATGGCCATTCTAACTGGTGTGAAATGGTATCTCACTATGGTTTTGATTTGCATTTCTCTGATGGCCAGTGATGATGAGCATTTTTTCATGTGTTTTTTGGCTGCATAAATGTTTTCTTTTGAGAAGTGTCTGTTCATGTCCTTCGCCCACTTTTTGATAGGGTTGTTTGTTTTTTTCTTGTAAATTTGTTTGAGTTCATTGTAGATTCTGGATATTAGCCCTTTGTCAGATGAGTAGGTTGCAAAAATTTTCTCCCATTCTCTAGGTTGCCTGTTCACTCTGATGGTAGTTTCTTTTGCTGTGCAGAAGCTCTTTAGTTTAATTAGATCCCAGTTGTCAATTTTGGCTTTTGTTGCCATTGCTTTTGGTGTTTTAGACATGAAGTCCTTGCCCACGCCTAAGTCCTGAATGGTATTGCCTAGGTTTTCTTCTAGGGTTTTAATGGTTTTAGGTCTAACATTTAAGTCTTTAATCCATCTTGAATTAATTTTTGTATAAGGTGTAAGGAAGGGATCCAGTTTCAGCTTTCTGCATATGGCTAGCCAGTTTTCCCAGCACCATTTATTAAATAGGGAATCCTTTCCCCATTTCTTGTTTTTATCAGGTTTGTCAAAGATCAGATAGTTGTAGATATGTGGCATTATTTCTGAGGGCTCTGTTCTGTTCCATTGATCTATATCTCTGTTTTGGTACCAGTACCATGCTGTTTTGGTTACTGTAGCCTTGTAGTATAGTTTGAAGTCAGGTAGCATGATGCCTCCAGCTTTGTTCTTTTGGCTGAGGATTGACTTGGTGATGCGGGCTCTTTTTTGGTTCCATATGAACTTTAAAGTTTAAAAGATACATATGGGTGCCACATTGACAGGAATAAACTTATAATAGCTAATTTTATGTGTTGGTTTGACTAGGCCATGGGGTGCCCAGATATGCAGACAGATATTATTGAGTATATCTGCAAGGATATTCTAGATGAGATTGATATTTAAATTAATAGAATGAGTAAAGCAGATTGTTCTCTCTAAAGTAGGAAGCCCTTATCCAGTCAATTGAAGACCTGAATAGCACAAAAAAGTTGATTAAGGGAGGACTTTTCTTGCCTGGCTACCTGAGCTGGGCCATTGGTCTTTTCTTGCTTTTAAATTCAAGTAGAAACATGGGCTTTTCTTAGGTATTGAGCTTGCCAGCTTTTGGACTGAAGCTTACACTATCAGCTCTCTTGATTCTCATGCCTTTGGACTCAAACTGGAACTAAACTTCAGCTTTTCTGTGTCTCCAGCTTGCCAACTGCAGATATTGACACTTATCAGCCTCCATAATAATGTGAGCCAATTTACTGTAATGATCTCTCTCTCTCTCTCTCTCTCTCAATATTGAACATTACTCAAGGACTTTGCTTCCTCTTTCTGGGAAGGGATTAGCGCAATTTTTGGTTGTATAAAGGATAGTTGTATCCTGCCAGGCAGAATTATGACCTTGCTATTGTCTTTATTTGAAAATTAAATATGGTTTAAAAAGATACATATGGATGCCACATTGACAAGGAATAAACATGAGAGACAGAGAGAGAGAGAGAGAACGAGAGCGCTATATACATCTAAGATAGTCAGGGAATGGACATGATGACTCTATTAGTCAATGTTATCTAGAGAAACATATGATGAGAGAAAAATGATAAGAAATTGGCTCACACCATTCTTACAGAGGCTGAGAAGTCTCAATATCTGCAGCTGGCAAGCTGGAGACACAGGAGAGATGAAATGTAGTTCCAGTTTGAGTCCAAAGGCATGAGAAACAGGAGAGCTGGTAGAGTAAGAGTCAGTCCAAAAGCTGGCAGGCTCAATACCCAAGAAAAGACAATGTTTCTATTTGAAACATTGAAAAGGAGTCCTCTTAATCAACTTTATTTGTGTTACTCACCTCTTCAATTGATTGGATAAGGGCTATCTACACTAGAGAGAACAATCTGCTTTCCTCACTCCATGAATTTAAATATTAATCTTATGTAGAACATCCTTGCAGATACACTTAATAACATTTGTGGGTGTATCTGGGCACCCCATAGCCTAGTCAAATCAAAATATTAAATTAGCTATTATAAATTCATCCCCTGTCAACGTGGCACCCATGTATCTCCTTAAACCATACTTAATTGTCAAATAAAGAAAATAGCAAGGTCACAATTCTGCCTGATGTCATACAACTATCCTGTGGCAACCAAAAATGCACTAACCCCTTCCCTAGAAGAGGAAACAAAGTCCTTGATTGGATGAGGGCTACCTACTTTGAATATCATGGATGTGTACATATACACACTTTTTCTGTTCCTCTAGATAACCTTGACTAATACAGTCATCATGTCCATTCCCTGACTATCTTAGCTGAAACAGATATTATCAGTCAACACTTGTAGTGCCCCTGATTTGTTTATTCAATATACTTGCCAAAATCCAAAAAATATGAATTTACTTATTATTTGTCTACAGCAAATGTAATGTAATCACTATGGGAGTAAGTGCTTTGTATCTCCTTTTACATCACAGAATAGATTGCATAACATAAAAGTGATGGTCAATAATTACGTGTTAACCTAGTTTTGATTAAAACATTCTGTAGACTTCAAAAGGTTCTATTTTTGCATATATGTTCTCTTTGTCTTTATAAAAAAAAATAAAATTAACTTTAAAATAATGGATGTAATGGCTTTGAAAATTCTGAGATTCACCAGATGGTAAATTATGCTAAAATCAATAAATGGCTTTCAAGCAAATATAGAATCCAGGGCACTGGCAGGAAGTATGGTCCAAAATTGTGGCCAAAAAGATAACTGTAAAATTTTCCATATATTGCAGAAAGATCAAATGTGGTGCTTTGAAATGCCATTTCGTTAGACAAACGGTCCTCTAAAATATAAAGAATATGATATACAGATAACTCAGTCGAACAATAGAACCTGCAGGAAGCTCACAGCATTGATCTACAGCCCTCTCAACAAAAGTTCAAGAAAGAGAAAAGCATATTTCTGAAAAGGTTACTGAGTTAGCCTTTGTGTATGAGTGAATCTCAGTAAGATTCACAGTAAACCTACAAAAATTTGAAGGTAAATTACATATGTAAAAATATTGATAATTTAAACTGAATAAGCCAGAGCCATTTTAAAGTGGGCTACCCATACTTCTTTAAGGAGATAGCAGACTGAGTAAACTACTCAGACTAAAATATGTTCTAACTTTGTTAAAAAGGAGGGATATTTCAAATGATGGAATAGACAGTGGAATCAAGAAATAGAAAGTCATTAATGGATAGGAGTAGGATTAAATCCTCATCAAAAAAAGAAAAAAATTAACATTTTCCCAGCTAGATTCCGGAATTCTCATTGACTGCTGACTTCTGTATGTCTCCCTTTTTCCTCTATTAAAATCAGAGTGCCTGTGATGATTATTCTATGCCTGTCTCATCATTTTATGATGGATGTGTGAAAGATAGGTAAGTTTTTTCTTTAGTTTCAAAGGTCTTCAAATCAAGACAAACCATACTCAAGGAGTTGTATTTGCAGCTAGACATGATTTAAATGACAAGATTCTAGACTTCATGCTAATGCTGTAATGAGATGAACCTTTGGTAGACTTAGGATACAATTAGAGAGGTGTGCACATTACTTGGAGCCAGAGAGAAATCTACAATAACTGGCCTCTAAGAAGGACCCCAATGAACACCTCCTGGTATTCATTCATTGGTATAGTTTCCTCCCACAATGTACCAGGGTTCATCTAGATGACCAGTGGAATATGCCAGTAGTGATGGTATGTCATTTCTAAGATGATGCTTTGTGGCACTCAAGGGTGAGGCTTCTGGGAAACATAGGTTTCGGATTTGAAAATTTAGAAACGGAAGCAACTTTTATTCTGATAGTTTCATGCTCTCATTACTGATTCTCTCTATATATTTCTGATAATAATTGATTTAATTAAATATCTTCTTATTCTCACCATACAATTTTTTCGTATTTTACTATTGATAATGATTTTAACACTATAGAAGTGGTCTATTTATCTATCTGCCTATATATCTATGTCTCTATAAGTGCATAAATGTTTGTCGGGGGAGTGTATGTATATGTGCGCATGTAAGTTCATAGATGAATTACAAACTTTCATATGTGCATTTCAGTTTAATCAGGAATTAGGAAATTTAATTTTGGACATTTTAACCCCTCTATTACTATGAAAAGATCCACATTTTCATTTTAATGTATTCTCTCTCTTTGTCCCTCTCTGTCACACATGCACACACACATACACAAACACACACACACACCACATTCTTAACAATTCTTCATTTGTGTAGGTTTGTGTATTGCCCCCTTCTTGGTTTTGTGTCTCTAAACTATTTACTTAAATATTAAATTAGTTAATTTAATTGTGTTCCCCCTCTATAATTTCCATATACAGTTTACTTTTGAACAACATAGGTTTGAACTGCATGGGTTCACAGATACATGGATTTTCTTCTGCCTTTGCCATCCCTGAGACAGCAAGATCAATCCCTCCTTTTCTTGTGCCTCAGCCTACTCAATGTGAAGATGATGAGAATGAAGACCTTTATGATGATCTATTTCCACTTGGTGAATAGTGAAGATCTTAGAATTCTCATAATAACATTTTCTCTAGCTTACTTTATTGTGAGAATGAAGTGTATAATACATATAACGTACACAACATATGTTAATTAATTGTTTATGTTATTGGAAAGACTTCTGATCAACAGTAGGCTGTTATTATATTAACAGCAGTTGAAGTCAAAAGTGATACAGTGATTTTTGACTTCATAGGGGTCAGCACCCTAACCACTGTGTTGTTCAAGGTTTAACTGAAAATGCAGTGGATTGCATGAGCATAAGATAATAATGAGATCTTATTACTTTCCAACTGAGGTAGGTGAATTTAAATTCTTCATAATATCTGCTGTCAATACATTTGCCCAGTAAAGTTTTATATCAAATAAGTTCTAAGTTTTATTTCACATTTTAATCTCAGTTTCTAAATGTGTCATTATTACATTGGATTTAGGAGCAAAATCCATTATAATCTGTTCTAACAAGATCATTTTTTTGGTAGTCTCTTAAACTTCGTATTGGGAGATTACATTCCTTGAGGATAAGATTCATATTGTAACAATTTTCTATATCCTCCACAATGTTTTGCAGATTCAATAAGTATTTAATAAATTGAATTAAATTTGCCTATACTCTTACAAATCATACTCCCATAAATCAACCTTCTAATCCTCAATTCCTCTAAAACATAGAAAAAATTGCCAATATAAAAAAGCAAGAAATAAGATATTAACCATTTTTGTCATTCAAAATACGATTAATTCTTTCTTATACAACTACCTTTGTCAGCATTCTTGCCATTGGACTGTCTAGCCCTTGAGTCTGTTATATCATTGCTTGTTGTTACAGAAGGTAAATTTTGGAAAAAAGAAGCAGTTATTTAAAGCAATATTAGAAAATCCTTGAGTTTCCCTTAGAATCTTGTGTCTTCTACGTGTTTTTTATTTCATATAGATTAAGTTTGCAGAGTTGTGTCATAATTTCATGAGTGTATCTGTCAGAGAGCCCTTTGCAGGCCTATTTAATCCAACTAAGACTATTTTTTCTTGTTTTAATACCATTAAACTTTTTCTCTCTCTGATAATAATTGAGGAAAAAGAGAAAGACATTCCATATAATACATCAGATGCCTAAGTGCTTTGGATAGTCATCAGCCTTTTCTCCTGTAGCTTCCTAATTAGAAATGCCTGCTCTTCGAAGTTTTCTTAAGCTTTCCAACTTGCTCCTTCCATTTTATAAGAATAATAGTCTATTTAGGAAGACTATTATCAAATAAAAATCAGAATGATCAGTGGACACCTATTTTAGCCTTTGGATTTATATCACAATTCCCTAAGACTTTATATTTCCAGAAAAGAAATTCAGACTAAAAGTCACAATTACTATTATTATGATAATCCTGATAAGATATGCATTTTCACTAAAAGAAGTTCCCACTATTTTTTTTTTCTTCTCTCTGCTTTTCAATAATCCTTGGGACCTTAGTAGGAGTGTGCAATACTCTTATGGTATATTTTTAGTTTAAAAGTCTGAGTATATCTAATTACCACTTGGTAGATATTGTCCAAATTCACTTTTGAATCCAAGTGTTTTTACCCTCATATATTTTTTAAAGGAGTATTTGCTTGTTTCTATTATACTGTAACTATTGGAGGTACTAGGAGGCCTTTTAAATTTCACCAACAAGTAGGCAGAATGGGGACTAACTGAAGGGTTGATAGGCTTAAAGAAAATAAATAACCTAACAAAGCCACAGGCTAATGGCAAAACCAACATTAGGAACCAAGTCACTTTACTTGGGATTAGTGGATACCAAAATGTGCTTTCTCTGAAGCAGCACTTTACAAGGAAATATTAAAATCCACCTTTGTTGTCCTTCAGCTAAAGGGAATAAAATCGTGTACTTTCTGTAATTTTAACCTTGTTATAACAGATGCTACATGAACTCAAGTGGAACTCTGACTGCCTTGAGAGCTGAATAAAATGCATCCCACCATCCATTGCTTCTGCATCAGGGTATTAAAAAGAGAGGCAAAAGGAAGAGACGAGAGAGGCACAAGTTCAACAGTGTGAGGGACTTGGACACAATAGGAGAGAGAAAGAAAGAAATGTCTGAATGTCATTGAAAGAACAGACAATGAAGGCATATGTAAGAGGCCTGCTAAAGCTATGGGACCTCAGAAGCCTATTTGTAAGAAATACAATTTAGAATAGGGAACTTGCAATACAGTGTCTGACCTTTATTTCCTTTCCTGTCTTGAACTTGTCAAAACCTTTGATCGATTTTTCTATGAACATGAATTACTGCTACAATATTTAGTTGAACTACATGAATTTCTCAAAGCAGTAATGCAGTGCTACAGCATAGCTTAACATTCTTTAAGTAATATGGTTTGCTTATATTTAAGTCATTTCTAAGGGACCTGTGCAAACACGGTCTGGAGATCTATTTATGATATATTTACAAGTCTAAGAACCAAAATGCTGTTAATGCATAAACAGTCAAAAAGCCATGCATTATGGTTTTACAGGGACTTCTATTTCTAAAGTTGATTGTTGCATGAGGGTCTCTGCCTTTATGAAGGGAAATGTGTAGAATTTTAACTAGCTCTGTATTATAATGTTTGTGTTTTGAAAAAGAGAATCATGTTTCTGCACTAAAAAATAAATTCCTTCTCAAACCTTTAAAATTAACATTTAGAACAGGGACAGAAACTTCTTTTGTTTCCTAAGTGTTTTGTTTTTCTTGCTGTTTAGTTTTAAATATTTTTTTAGAAGTTTTATTGAGGTATAATCGATATGAAAAATTGGACACCTTTAATATATTCACCTTGATGAGTTCGGACATGTGTGCATACACCAATACCATCATCACAACCACGGTACTGAACATAATTACTCACCTCCAAAAATTTTCTTTTGTTCTTTTTTGGTGGTGGTAGTATATTTTTAAGAATTCAGCCTTTGAGCAGGGTACTAAGGACATTCAACAACAAATGGGAAAGTAAATGTACTAAGTCCATATAAAGGGTTAGATCTCAGTAAGATATTCAAGTTATGACCAAATCCTCAAGAGGCTTGTGACTGACTGTGGGTTTCCAGTTTGATTATCTACAGATAAGCTTTCATTTGCTCATTCACCTATTCATTCATATATCCACTCATTCATTCTCAAGAAGAAGTATTTGTCCATATCTCACCATGTGGATGAGCAGGTGGTCAGTTCTCACTTCTTTTGCCATTAAGTGTACTAAAATGCTCACTCTTGAGCTCCAGGATGATATTTTCTCTCACTTTGCTTCATTACCAAAGTGGCTATCAAGATTCCCTCCCCTACCTTCTTTTTATTTTTTTAATGTTTGAGAGCTGGAGTTAATTTCTTGACTCCTTTAGTAGCACATGCAGATATATACCACTCAAGGCCTGTTGGATTAAACTGTTAAATTTGTCAATTAGCTAATGTTTTCTCAGAACCAGACAAATTAAACAGATTGAATTGTTGAAATTATTTCAAAAGATAAACAATCATAGAATGGAAATAAACTACAGAATGTAGGGAACTTGAGTAACTAAATCTCCTAGGAAACATTTACAGCAGATGGTAAAGTATCCAGTCTCATTGTTATAAATGAATTTCAAAGAATCTCTGAGCAGCTTTACAAAATTTTACTGCACTAACAAATGGCAGCCAACCTCTGTAGTGAACACAAAATACTCTACCATCATTTGTACCTCCTTAAAATAAGCCAATTTCTGCTTACACAGAAAATCTGTCTGTGGAAAACACTGCTTAGAATATGCAAGCACATTAATCTGGAAGCCACAAGAGAAGCTTGCTTCAGAAAACTTCTTAATATTTTTCTTGTGAGTTATTCTGTTTACGCTTTTCACATTACAATATTACCAAGTTATCATAGTGTATTTTCTTTACTCTCAGAGCAAGATAAGACTCTAGTTGTTGCTGGGAACTATGCATTGTCTACATATGGGTTCACATTCTCCCACAGTGATTCTGGAATCATACACACAAATGAGATCACTGCTGTCAGTTTACTGGGATTAAGACTCAACCTCTCTACTCACTGGCCATGTAAATATAGATACAGTACTCAGATCCTCTGAGGCTTAGCTAATTATCGGTTGATTTGGTTTACACTTACCACATTAACTATTTGAAAGGACTCATTGATATAACGTGCTGAGCACAGTTCCTGACTCACAATCATTATTAAGGCAATATTTACCAATATGTGACTTTAAAACAGATACTACTATTAGATAATGATTCATACTATACATTCAATATTTAAACAACAGAATTATAATTTTGTGAAGTAAATTTTGTACTCAAACAGAAAATCTAATTCTATAATGATTTTCTGCCATATTGGGTCATAGAACCAACAAAGTATATATTACTGGTTAGACGTATGTACTTACTTATGCAATTAGTAATAAAATTCTTCACTCATCCCTAGATTTGAATCCCAGGTGCTCTGCATAGCAGCTGTATAGTCTTGGACAAGTTGCTTAATCTCTGTACCTCGATTTCCTCATTTTTACTTCAATTTTCTTGTGTGGTAAATATAAAATTACTTAACTCAGAGCTATGAGGTCAGTTTTATCTGAGAGAATCCAGAAAAAATACTTAGCACACATTTCCTAGCATTCAACATGCATAATAGGTTCTCAAAGAAATTTCAGATCTCTGTTCATGATTATTTGAGTGTTTAATATATTAAATACTCAAACTGACTATAATGTCTGAAAATGCATGTCTTTATGTGACTGTACCTCTCATTTCACCGGCACAGTGTTGTGAATATATTTCTCATTTGTATGTTCCTTCTACCATACAATTCTGCCACTCCAATTAGCATAGTGTATTGGAAAACAATTGAGTGCTTGCTTTATGTTTTGCTAAGTTTATACGGAACTACATTGACACTTCCTTGCCCTTCAGATGCTGGGACTCACTGGCTGCTTTCTAGTTCTCAGGAGTCTCTGTGTGACTCTGTCCTTTACACCTGCCCTACATCATCACCCTGAGCCCTAGACAAAGCCAACATCATTTTTAAAAACCTTCAAATACATCTGCAATTCACTGTATGAATGTTCTCATTCTATCAAAACCCTGGACCTCACTAACTCAATGGAGCAATATAGGATGATAAAGTAGTTTATATGAAAGTCATAGCAAGCTTGCTTTGGTTATTCATCCAAATGTATGTTTTTAAAGGATGAGGCTTTTATCTGAAACAAATAAAATTATAATTTGAAATTTCAAATAATGTGACTAATAGATTATGAATTCATTTCCAAATATAGAAATAATTAAAACACTTGGGGCTATAAAAAAGTGAGTGCTGTATCTATTATTTTCTTATATTAATTTTACCCTAGCTGCCAGAATTTAGTATTTTTAATATCAACTGAGAGATTTAAGGCTATTATAATTTTCCCATTTTGATTTTCCTCTTCTATTTATAACTCACTGAAAGTAATTTGATAGTATACACTGTGATGTGTCCCCATCTATCAAACATTTAAAAAACGTATTTGGAACCAAAGCAAAGATATATTTTACTACTACCACAGAGGTAAAATCTGCTGCTATTTCTTGATCAGAAGTAAACAAGTTGACTTCAACGCAGTTGATCTAATTTTCTTCCCCATTCATTCCATGGTATTTTTTGATTATTACAGAATATATTGAATTAGATAATGATAAGTGCTTTTCTTTTTGTGGTTTTTTTTTTTTTCAGAAATGGTTCCTCTCTGTTGCTGAGGCTGGAGTGCAGTGGCACTATCTCGACTCACTGCAGACTCTGCCTCCTGGGCTCAAGAAATCCTTCTACCTCAGCCTCCAGAGTAGCTGGGACTACAGGTGAGCACCACCATGTCCACCTATATAATTTTTGTATTTTTATTTTTTGTAGAGACGGAGTTTCACTGTGTTGCCTATGTTGGTCTCATACTCCTGGGCTCACACCATCCTCCCCCCTCAGCCTCCCAAACTTCTGGGATACAGGTGTAAGCCACTGCACCTGGCTGAGAAGGCTTTTTGTTATAGGCTGTTCCTATTGTTTTATTTATTTGGTTTGCTTGTTGGTTTTCAAGGTAAGTTTGACATATAAGGTGGCATAATGTTTAAAGGTCAAGTTATACAGACAGCTAGATTGAAGTTCAAATCCAGAGCCAAGTTACTTAGATTCTCTAAGAACCTGTTTTTTCCCTTATAAAATTAAAATACAGGGGATAGCCCCTTCATAGATTTGTAATAAGAATTATTTGATAATGCTGTCACACAGTTGCAAAGAGATACTGAAACTTGGCTCTGCCAAAAAATATTAGCTATTGCCATTAAGATTGTACCCCTTAATACCTAAGGCATTTGCTGACAATTGGGTTACTCATCATGTCCTTCCAGGAAAAAAAATTAAAATGTTTAAAACTTAGGAATTACTTTTAAAATTTAATTTTCAGACCTGACATAACACAGCTGAGGAGGAGAGATGGTAGCTGATTGGGGACAGATGTAGAGATCATTAATGGCATAAGAGTATGAGAATGTGAAGCATGAAAGGATATGATATTACTCATACAGATTGCAAATACATGTCATATTATTCATTTAAGTAAAATTCAACATTATTTTCTTCAAAGAATAAATTACACTTTTCACTCTACCTATTTAACTCTGGAAAATTTTACAAATTGAGCATGCCATTTTTTAGTATGAATTCCTTTATTTCAGCTACCCTGCCAACTTTGCCTTTGGCATGATGAGCGGAAAAAAAAAAGAAACCAAATAGTTCTGGAATATGAAAAGTGTCCAAGAAGAGTAGTCTTGAGAAGTAGGGAACAGGATGAAGTCATTAGGGGACAGAAGGGTAGGAGGGAGTGGGACCAGACAAGCACTGAACTCTGCATGCACACGTAACAGTCTAAAATAGTCATCCAGCACACAGACTCTAGGTCAAGATAACCAAGATGAATTGCAACTTCTCCACAAGCAACATGACTTTGGATAAAGTATTTAACTTTTCTATGTCTTGGTTTCTTCAATTGATAAATAAAAATGATGGTCATGTCTACTTCATAAAATTGTGATAACTAAACTGATTAATACATGTAATGAATAGTGTGTGGCATTTAGCTTAATAATGAGACACTTCATGAAAATATTAGCTACTTTTGTTAGCTAGCAACTCACAATTTTGTCTAAAGCTGACCCCATATCTAGGGTTAGGTTTTGAAAGAAATTCATCGTCATCGGAAGTAGGTCTGGAAGTTATAAAGGAAAGCTTAAAGAAACAGAAATATGTGCAACACCTATTTACAAAGAATCCATCTGAAAGCCCCCACTGAGCCCAGGGCGATGGCACATGTCCCCTTTGGGCATGTAATTCAGTTTCCTGAGGGTTAGTATACTGTCTTTGTTACAACGGTCCCAAGGCAAACTTTTTAATAATTGTGATCCCACTCAATAGTCATGTTCACTTACTTTATAGGTACATTTGTGACATATTTTAAAATGTGAAGTTGAGTGCATTTCACTTAAAAACCAAAGACATATAATGACATGTTATAGAGGAAAAATTATTGATTTTTGTAAATAGGCAGATCTTGTTTGTATTCTAGCTCCACCGCTTACTAATTTTGTGATATGGGCAATTTATATCCTATCTGAGCCTGCGTTTCCTCTACAATATGAAATAATTTCTACTTTGAAGTATTGTTATAAGGGTTAAATATAAATTACTTTCTGGTTTATGATGTTGGTATATACTACTTCCATGCATGATAGTTAATTTTATGAATAAGATTTTAACAGTAAGCCATAGAAAAATATAATGTAAGACTGATCCTTAGAATCTATCAAAACAGGTTGTAAAAATGACTTAAAGAAACATCTAGCATGGCAGTGACTAACATTTTGAAAAGCTTTATTTTTCCGTTGAGAACCATAGCCAAACACAGGGTCTGGGCTTCAGTGTTCCTCTTGTCAGGAAGGATAATATCTGTGACGCATCGACTAACTCTAATGAAAATTTTTATTCCTAAGACACAAAATATTTCCCAGCACAGTACATAAGGTCTTTGTGCTCATGTCAGCATTGGAGATCAATCTCTGGGAAAGAAGTAGAGAAACTGCTCCTTTCTACAGACATCAAAACACCAAAGTAAAAGTGAAAATAAAGGAACAAAGCAGACTTTTTCTTTTTAAATGCCTAAACTGAAAAGTATACCTACCAGGAAACATCCAACTCACGAATTACTTTAAATATGTTTTTAAAACAGTGTGCTTGGCTTTATAACAACAGATTCATGCTATTTACCTGATATTCCCCGGTGGTTGCTTTGTGGAGCTCAGTACCATCCTTGGAGACCATGGGCAATAAAAAGCATTTCTTCTGCACCAGTAAGACAAAAACAAACTGACTACTTCTCACATAAGCCTTGGAGGGCTTCCCTCAGTGGGCTTAGTGATCAGCAAATCATGTCAAATAAGCCTTTTTGTTATTTTTGACGTAATAGTGTTCCTGGCAGGCAGTACTTAAGAATTCCCAGATTCTTGACTTTAACATAAATTCAATATACTCTCTTTTATTAAAAGTCAAGCTGTTTATTCACAGTAGTTCTTAGGTCTACGTTTCATTTTACACATATCTGTGGATGTAATAGCTTTTTCCTTAGAACTTTTAAAAAACGGAATTCAGTAAAAGTCCTTTATTTATATTTTCTATGTGCCAAGAACAGATAACCATCATTAATGTGAGCCAAATTTGAACTGAGGAGCTGAAATTAGGAGGAATTGAATTTGAATTGAGGAGCTGAAATTAGGAGGAATTAAAAAACACCTGAAGTAAATATTCAAGTAATGAAAGTTTACTTTAGAATTAGTGTATCAAAAATGGGAAAATTGGCTGGGCACAGTGGCTCACACCTGTAATCCGAGCACTTTGGGAGGCTGAGGCATGCAGATCACCTGAGGTCAGGAGTTCGAGACCTGCCTGACCAAGATGGTGAAACCCTGTGTCTACTAAAAATACAAAAATTAGCCGGGCATGATGACACATGCCTGTGGTCCCAGCTACTCGGGAGGCTGAGGCAGGACAATCACTTGAACCTGGGAGGCAGAGGTTGCAGTAAGCCAAGATCATGCCACTGCACTCCAACCTGGGCAACAGAGTGGGACTCCATGAAAAAATAAGTAAATAAATAAATAAAATTTTTAAAAAGTCATTGCTTTATTTTTTTAAAATTAATAATTTCAAAATGTATACATGTGAAATCTAACTGGGAATACTTTGTATCTACTTGTAGCCCAAGATTAATTTTATTCTCAATTACTAGGAGATTTGCACAATAGAGTACATATTTACTTTAATCTGTATGACTAAAAGCCTCATTGTCAATGTGACTATGTCATCTTTATCACATTCGTGAATCTCCTGATTATAACCTGCACAGATGGTCTATCTACAGGGCTCTGGGATAAGAAACTTGCTGTCTATCTACAGAGGAAGCCATTTTCACTTCCAGATAGTTCTGAATATTTGAAATATTTGCTGATTTAGAGTCAAATTATGTCTTGCTGTAACATCCATAATTCCTGAACTTACATTTGAGATAAACCAAGATTAGACTAAATCATGCCTTCAAATGACAAGACTCTCAAAAATGTGATGCCGTTTATGTGCCAAAACTATCTTATCTTGCCATTTTCCTCCATTCTTTAGGAAAAACATGGTCCTAGTTTTGTTAGCCACACTTGACAATATTATTTTAAACCACTATGTCATTTGGATATCCTATATTTGAACACTCTTTTAGTGTCTTCCTCTTAAAATATGCATAAAAACTGCACGCCCAGTATACTCTACCTGGAGAAAAACATAGCTCTCATTAACCTTGTCCAGACATTAAACTTATAAGAGAAAATCTTTATTTTACTTATAGCCAAATTACTCTGCTAAATTGTTTTGAGGCAGGATTAATAAACCTTTACTGTAAAGGGAAAGAGCCTAAGATTTTAGGTTTTGTGGGCCATATAATCTCTATACAACTATTCTTCTCTGCTGTTGCAGTGAGAAAGCATTTATAGACAATACGCAAATGAATGAGTGTGTCCATGCTGCAATAAAACTTTATTTACAAAACCAGTCTATTGGCTGGATATGGCTTGCGGGCCACAATTTGCCAACCCTTAGTTTACAGCCTCGCTAGCTAAACACTACTTGTTGTAGTAAAATATTCCTTTTTAAAATATATATCTCTCATCCTAGCATTGTCATTACGTGTGTGTGGTTTATTTTTAAATACGTAATATTTAAGGGTCTTTCCTATTTAGTTCTATTGACTAAAAGCTCTTTCATAATTATAATGCACAGACACTATATAGGTTTTTATTTTACCATTGAACCTATTAGCTAATCTTTAGAGTTCTGTTTTATTTTTCATGTGTTTAACAAAAGAACATGTCTACAGCACTGATGAAAATGTTACCAGAATATAAACAAAAATTAATTTTTCAGGTTAAAACCATTTTATTTGTTAGTAATATATATCTATTAACCATTAAATAAGTTATTCCATTACCTAATCCATATTGCTTCTTCTCGTCCAAAAGAATATAGTAAGGTACATTACCAAATACATACCTCTGACTTTAGTGGGCATTTAATGTATTATTAGAGGATCCCGATATCTGTATTTTTTAAAGAAATTAAACTCATCCCTAGTGATTATACTTTCTTCATCTAACACTATAATATTAACATTTGGAAAAAATGTCTAATAATTAACAGTAGATTTACAGAGTATTTTTCAATAATTTTCTAAAATTATCTGAAAAATTTGGCCAGAATCACTATAAAGTTCACATCTGAGCTTATGGAAGCCAACTTTATTCCACTCTAAAATGACAAAATTTTATATTTTTAGTTTTATCTTTTAAAGTGTTTTAACATAAGGGTAGTGGAAGACCTTACTAAAGGTAGCTTAAGATAGTAACAGATTTGTCATCTCAGTTAACACAAAGACCATAGATGGGGCAGATCTACAGGATGCAAAAACTTTCCTTTTTCTTACCTCATAGTAGCCATATGGCTACCGCAATTCTCTGGCTTCATGTGCTTACAAAATGCCCGTTAGTTAAAAATAGAAAGAGAGAGAAAGAAAGAAAGAGAAAGAAGAAGAAAAAAGATAGAGAAAGAAAATAATTTCTTCATATGTCTATTTAAATTAAGAAAGGCGTGAATTTTCCTAGACCTCCCTGTGATGATTAATTTCATGTGTCAGTTTTACTGGGCTAAGGGTTGCCCAAATAGCTGAGAAAACATTATTTCTGAGAGTATCTGCGTTTCCAGAGAAATTAGCATTTGAATAGGTAGACTGAGTAAAGAAGATTATCCTCACCAATATCTATGGGCATCCTTCAATCTATTCAGAGCCCAAATAGAACAAAAAGGCAGAGGAAGGTTGAATTTAATCTGTCTTCTTGAGCTGGGACATCCATCTTCTCTTGTCTTCCAATATCGGAACACCTGGTTCTCAGGCTTTTTGGCTTAGGTTGAACTATACTACCAACTTTCCTGGACCTCCATCTTCCAGGCAGGAGATTGCGGAACTTCTCAGCCTCCTCGACATCCTTGTGATCCAGTTCCTCCCAAGAATTATCTTCCTCTAGCTATCTCTATCTCTATCCCTATCTCTATCTCTATCTATAGCTATATCTCAATCTCTCTCTATCTCATCTGTATCTGTATCTGTATCTCTGTCTCATCTATATCTGTCTCTATCATCTGTATCTTTATCTCGTCTATCTCTATCTCTATGTCTACCTCTATGTCTACATCTATCTTAGTTATCTATCTCAGTTACGGTTCTGTTTCTCTGGAGAACCTTAACTAATATACTCCCCTAATAGGCCTTATCTTACAACTCACTTGCTAGCTTACCATGATTATAACCAAGTTCATCACTTCAAAGGAATATCAAATAATATATATATTGTTTACACTAAGACTTAGCTAGCCACCCTCCTCAAGCCAAATCTGGCCCCCCACCTCACTTAGTATAGCAAGCAAACTTAATGTAGATTATACATTTTGTATTCATTGAAAAAAACCCAAAGAATAACTTATCATGACATGCTAAAATTATATTAAATTTAAATTTTGATATACAAATAAAATTTTATTAGAATACAATTATATTTATTCATTTACATTTACATTCGTTGTCTATGGCTACTTTTATACTAATGCAGCAGAGTTTGTTAGTTGAGACAGAAATTGGCCGACAAAGACTAGCATTTTTACAATATGACCCTTTACAAAAAAAAAAAATTGACCCTTGGTTTAGACTGATCAATAATCATATGGGAGGATTTTGTTGATTTTCATTTGTAGCCAACCAAGCACTTTTTTTCCTTGGCTAGGATAAATTTAGAACATCTATGTCCTTCCTCAAAAGTGGCCTCACATACTTGAAAGTCTGATTCTCTCGTAACTATACTTTTTTCTCTGCTGTTACAATTTGAGCTCATTCTCTTCAGAAATAAAGAGCATAATGAAATAGAAACTAAGCAGTCCCATTTTTCTTTTGCCATTTATAAGAGCCTATACCACCTAGTGGTGATTTAGTATGTATTAACAACCAGGTCACTAAGAAAAACTGCTGTATTTTTAGTTTGCTTAATTTAGTGGTGTTGATATTTCCTCAATTACCAATTTTGGCCTATGAACATGATTTCTTTGAATGCAAAGTTGGGAGGAGATGAGCACTGTGTGCTCCTATGAGGAGTTCCATCTGGCTTAAACATAAACACTATTAATATCACTTTCCTCTAGACTGTGATTCTCCTTGATAATGCTTCTTGCATTACCTCAATATAAAAGTTACAGTCCTTATTATTTTTGAAAAACTCAATTTGTATAGGACTCTTGATAATATTTTAATGTGTGTATATTTTATGATTTTTATTGATATTATTGTTTCTTTATACATTTTTGTTATCCTTTTTGTTTATATAGTCAGTTTCCACATTAAATGGGAGAAAAACTGACATTGCTCAATTCACACTGGAAATTCTGTTTGCCAGATATCATATTATATTTCTTTTAATGCTCTAAACAATGTTGTGAGGTAAGCGTTATCTCTGATTCGCACATGAAGAAACATATTCCCAGATTAATAAATTGCCCAGTTTCACACAGGGAATAAATTGGAGCACAGGAGCTCTAAATAGATAGGACTTCACAGAGTGAAATGCACAGATAAACAGTTCACTTTCCAGGAGAAATCACAGGACAATGGATATCAGAAGAAATGATGGGACCAGGATAATATTGGTTGTTTTGTATATAAAAAACTAATTTGGGCAACAAAAAAGGATATAAAGCCACTGAAGCAAAATATATGTTACCAAATTTAAAAGAAAATATGCTATTGGTAAGCCATAGCTACATTATATAAAACATTTCATTTCACATAAAGTATTAATACTACACTATGACTATGAGTTAATTTTAAAAAAATTGACCACATAGGAAATAGGAGAAAAAAGTGGCAACACTGTGGAAAGCAAAGAAAATGACTGCAAGATGCAGCTATCACCACCATCTCCAGGCCACTTAGGGACCTCCTCAGAAGCTTAGATTAACAAAGAGAAGAGACTGGAGTTATCAAAATTTGTAAACTCAGAGTAAAAGCCTTCCTGAGCTGAGGCTAGATCTCTGAGGAAGAGATATGTTCCAACTGCTGCTATTACCTCTGAAGAGGCACTTTCTGGGGCTCTGAAAAAATTGGTAAACTGAAACAATTACTGCTCCTAGGGCAAGGGGATGTTCTTGGGAGAATATCAGCAAGGACAGAAAACAAACAGGAAAAGGAGATATATTCTTCCATTCTCTTGCCTTTATATGTTTCTCTAGTACCTCCCAATAGCAGAACCTAGCAGGATCCCACTTGAAGGAACTTGGAAAACGTAGCTTGCTGATCCCCATCACAGCATCAGAGCAAATTTATTGTAGAGAAATGTGGCTAAAGATCAAGATTATTAGTAAATCAATTTTCTTACCTAATTTTTAATCTGTATTGATTTCTCATAACATAAATATCTGTGATTATAGAGACCTCAGTATTTTCTTTGTCTTCTGTAGGAGCATTTCAATCTTTTTTGAAGTTCTACCTCTCTTTCACTTCTAGTTCGCACCATGTGAGAGCAATTGACCTAATCATCACGGGCAGTGGTTATAATATGTCTCAACTTTTCCATTAACCATATGGTTCATTTGGTAATATGCTCACGATTTCACCTAGTCTAATGAGAAATTTAACTAGAAATTTTGTTGAAATTATTGAGTAAAATAATGTACATTTTCTGAAAAAGTAGCTTAGCTAGTAAGATATAAGCTCACTGCTACTAGTGGCCATCTTGATGTGGAACATTACCGAGAATATTTATTCAGATACTCCTTCAAGAAATGTGTGCAAAACAGAAAAGAGAAAGTTAAAACAATGAGAAACTTTTTACATACTATATTCAGTAGATGCTGAGGGTAGCTCTAAATCTAGATACTTAGTAAGAAAACTATTGACAATAAATAATACTCATACAGCAAATACTATGTGCTAAACATTCTTTCATGTACTTTATAAGATTAATGTATCTAATACTCACAAGGACTCTATGAGATAGATATTATCGTCCAATTTTATATATAAGAAAACTGAAGTAAAGATAAAGTAAGTGACTTGTCCAAAGTCACATAGCTAGTTAATAACATAACTAAAATAAATGCTCTTTCCCACATTATTGTATAGTCTCATGTGCTTCAGTTATGAGAATCAATGCTTTTCATTTTAGCTTATAACCACTGAGTTTTTTTGTATTTGTTTTTTTACATCCTGCAAATAAAATGCCCTGACAAATTATATTCTCTCAGATAATCATCTTTCTTTCATATGCAATCAACGTTTTATGTGTATTCACTTATTATGTATCACTCCTTTGATTTCTCAAAATTTATTTAGGAGTATATAAATATTTTGCTACTACTGGAATAAGTAAAAATTTAAGGTTAAATTTTCAAACATGTCATTGCCCTCATCATACTGTAGCAAGAATTAGTGATCAATGATACACTAAGGATTAAAGTCAAGTCCTAGAAAAATCTCAGTTAAAATATTAAATAATATTAAGTGATACAATTTGGTCCCAAGTACATATTTCTGAAGAAAATATATTTTTCTTATAAAAAGTTCTACACGATTTGATAAATCGAGATATTCCATTTCCATCGGCTGAGAATATGGTTTCTTATGTTTTACTATTCTCGACACATCAAGATTTTCCTCACTTTAAGATATGTTTCAGCATGTGCTTATTTTGTTTTTGAATATAATGGTGCATGTCTGTTTCAGCTCTCAGAATTTTTTAAGCCATTAATTTTATCTCAGGCCTTTTTTGCATTCCACACCTTCCTGCATACTAATTAGGCGTGTAAATTTCTCTTAAAATCACATTTCCTTACCAGTCCAAATCAATTCATTCTTCCCCATCATACATATTCCTCTTCTATTACCTCAGAAACAATAAAATACTTTAGTTTTGTCATTTATTTCTGATTGTAAAGTAATGATACAATAGATTTAGATCCTCATTTTAGCCATCACTAAAGCGTGATCATGTAGGCTTTAAGAGTTCAGCGGTTTCAATGCCTATTTCTGTCACTTGCATGGATTCCGTTAATAGAGTGGATTCAAAAGTATTCATGTAAGTTATATCAAGCACAAGCTTAGTTTTTTTTCTATTATATTATATTGTATGTCAACTGTGAAAATTTGGTGAGGACAGTACTTTCATATCAAAGCTACCACTATGAAGAGATGCAATTTGAATCCCAGGGATGAGACAGGAAGCTACCAGGATATGGTCACTCCATACTGTTCTCAAAATATTTACATCCATACCCTGTATTCCATCATATACTTTTTTCCCCATCGTCAATATTTTATATATCAGTGAAAACATTATGCTCCTTTCCCAGTATCACCCAGGGAATCTTGGGCTCCTCAGTCAAAAAGTACTTTGAAGTCTCAGTATAGATTAAAGACTGAATAAATGACTGTGCCTCTATTCAAAAGTTCCACTAAAATGAAAGTATATATATAAAAATAGTATAAATCTTCATTTCAGAAAATAATGGAAGGGAAACATCAATAGAGTAAGATTTTGGTAAATATCTGATAGGCAGAAAGAATAGTGATACCCAATAAAGCAGTCCAGAGAAATGCTTAGCCTAGAGTATACGTTAAGTAGGATGTAATTAAAAAGGATCAAGTAAAAAAACCCAGAGTGTCTTCTCAGCCAATAGGTAGCTAATAAGGAGAGTAGGAATTAAAAATTCAAATTTGAGGCTGCACAAACCACCATGGCACACGTTTACCTATGTAACACACCAGCACATCCTGCCCATGTACCACTGAACTTAAAAGTTGGAAAAAAATAAAAATAAGTAAATATAACTATATATAGAAGATATAAAGGAATATATATATATACACACACACATACACACACACACACACACACACACACACACATAAATACATACTAAAATGCTAGAATTTTTGCATACCTGGCTGGATAAAAAGAAGTGCAAAGTCCTCTAATTTCTGGCAGTTGGTAGCCCTCATCATTAGTGAAGCTGAAACAATAAAAAGCTCCAGACTGAATATAGAGTTGTCAACTATCTTTATTCTCTCCACAAACAAAGAGCAAAACTTGGTGGAAAAAGGTCTCCAAACTAAATTGTATACACAGTAACATCTGAATGTATATTCAACCTATAAAGCAAGAATTAGGTGTTAAGAAAAAAAAAATAACTGAACACAAAGAACTTTCCAGAAACTGTAAAAATTGCATTAAAATATTTCAAAAACAGTAATAGAAAACAGTATCATTAAAAAGTAGAAAATCACAAAAAATATAAATGAAAGATCAATTCAGAGGGTTCAATGTAACACTAAAAAGTGTTATTTGGAAAACAGAAAATATAAGTAAAAATCATAACAAAAATACATAAAATTACTAAAACTAAAGTGCATGCGTTTTCAGACTGAATATGTCCCTCAAATGATCAAGACAAAAACTCCTACCCAATCAAAAATTTGAGAAATTACAGAATATTAAGCATGAAAAGAAGCCCCTGAACACAATATACACATCCAGTAATTTAAAAATATGAGTGCATATTCTTCAATATTCCTCCCATTGAGAGGGATCTATATTCCTACTCTTCCATCTGGGCTGGTTTCTGGTTGATGCAATAGAATATGACAAAAGTGATGCTATCTATTTTCTAGGCTAGGTAATAAAATGCCAGGAAGTTTTCACTTTGTTTACTGATACACTAGCTCTCAGAGCCTTTAGCCTCCATGTAAGAAGTCAGAGTAAACCTGAGAGTACCATGCTGTGAGGAATTCCACACAAAGGAAAGAACACTCAAAGGCACTCTGGCCAACTCTCAACTGTGCCTAACATTTATGTTATTTCAGCACAGATGCCTTACATGTGTGTGAAGAAATGTTCACATGATTCTCGCCCCAGGGTGTTCAATTCATGGTGGACTCATTGAGTCGTTTCAGCTGAGTTTTCAGCCATTGTGGAGCAGAAATAAGACATCCCCAATGTGCTCTAAATTCCTGAACCCCAAATGTTTGAGCATAATAAGATAATTATTGATAAATGATGGTAAACTTTGGAGTGATTTTCTTTGAACTGATAAATAGAACAGAATTTGGTAACTGAAAGAACTTTGCTGCCAAAACAAAATATAAAACATAGAGTGCTGATTATTGGACTGAGCCTTAGTGAAGCATAATGAAGCTTAAGGAGGCTGTTGGTAAAAGTCTGAAGTAAAATGTAGAAAATAACTATGGAATTCTAGAGAAAAGGGAGCCCTTGTCAAGTAGTGGAAGGCATTCGTTTGCAGTGATGTGGAAAATAAGAAAAGGTACAGTAGTGCATTGGTATCCATGGGAGATTGCTTCAAGGTATCCCCCACCATGTGGATACCAAAAACCTGCTGATGCTAAAGTCTCTTATATAAAATGGTGTAGTATTTGTGCATAATCTGTGCATATCCTCTGTAGACTTTAAATCATTTTTAGGTTGCCTATAATACCTAACACAATTTAAATGCTATGTAAATAGTTATTTTACTATATTGTTTAGGGAATAATGAAAAGAAAATATTTGTACATGTTCAGTGCAGACACAATCATCCACTTTTTTTCTCAAGGTTTTTGTTCCATGTTTGGTTGAACCTATGTATGTGGAAACTGTAAATATAGAGGGTCGACTGTACCTAATAATGTTGCTGACTTAGCTAAAGACATTTTTGAGCAGAATGTTGGAAATGCAATCTGGTTTATTCTATCTTTCTATAATAAAATGAAATAATAAATAAATTAAAAAGTATTTATATTTCAGGTAGAATTTAGAGAAAAAATATATAGCACCCAGAACAGTTAGCAATTAAAGGGTTCTCAAAGTAAGAAAGGACAGTAGAATTCTTAATTGCCATTAATGAGAGGATCAAAGACTGTATAGTGCACACTAGTTAATTGTAATTAATTTTTCAAGTGGCAATCAAAAAATTAATTCTGTCTCACACAAACTATTAATTAATACTCAGTTTCACACAATGTTATATCTGGCTTTGCCTAATGTTATAATGTATTTTTTGAAAAATTTCATAGCTCTAAGCCACCAGAGCAGGTTTCCATTTTGAGAACCCAGCCCCTACCAGACCGCATCCTGCCCTGGGGCCCAATAGCCTCTGAATCGCCACATTGCTGGAGTCCCACTGACATCATCCTCCTACAGCTGGCACCACTGCTGGCCGCTGCCACTCAGGCCAAAGTACAAGCCACTGGCAATGACTCTGCTTTTCCTAGCAGTGTAGCCACCACACATTTATAAGCACCCTGAGGACAGGCTACTTTGCTCACAGCTGCCATCTGGGACCAAAGCACCCTATGCCTATTCCTATGGCTGCTGTGACTAAAAGCTATTCTACCCTTCCTAGTAGCAGGACAAAAGCACAGCCACTGCATTCCCAACCTGAGTATTTCACCAACAGCCTAGGACTACCATGCCCATAACTACACCATAGGTAACACCTGCAAGGAGGCCTGAAAACTGATCCAGCTGGCCCAGCTTTGCTCCCCAACACTGGTCCCCACACATGCTGTCTGGGGGACTGGGAATAGCCCAGCCATGTCTAACATCATTGGCACATGAGAAATCCTCCTGGATCCATAAGGTTGAGCCCATCCAACCTGGCAATACCACCACAGCTGGAACCAACCCAAATGTACCACATATGGGCCTGCATACTGGCCTAATCCTCTTGTTGCAGCCACCGCTAACATCAGTTTGAATTGCATGGAAGCCAGAGGGTTGTCCCAGCACTGCTACTGACAGCCTTACGATGCCCACTACCCAAGAATCCAACTACCCACTCAACAGCTCAGCCCAACACTGCCACTACTGGCACCCTTGCAAGCCTCCTTACAGTCTAAGGAAGGGCCCACCTAATCCTATTACAACTGTGCCAGCGTATGCCACCATACAGCACAAGGAAAGTCACATTCAGCCTGCTGCTGCCATCACTGGGACCCAATGACTGGCCCATCTGGCATCCTCATCCCCAGGAAAACTTCACCACAGCCTCCACTAATAACCATAACCTATGACGATGAATACATTACAGACACCACTGATGCTCTTTACAGCTGAAGAAATCATGCAGAGACTACCTTACTGCACATACAGAGACTCAAAGCCAAAGGGCCCTAACCAGCCAACGTGGTACATACAGCCTCAGGGAAAAATGCTTCACAATGAAAGCAGGTTCTGAAAATTGAAAGAAGCGATTGTTACAACAGATATGCATATTATCAACATAAGGACACAAGAAAAAGTTAAAAAGCAAGGAATATGACACCTCCAAAGAACACAATAATTTTCCAGCATAAAGAAAATTCATAAGGTTCAGTGAAAATAAACCTTATGAAATCTCAGAATGAGAATTCAAAATCATGATATTTAAAAAGTTTAGTGAGATACAAGAGAACAAAGACAAACAATACAAACAAATGAGAAAAACAATTCAGGTTATTGAAAAATTACCAAAGAGATAGATATCACAAAAAAAAGAACCAAACCGAACTTCTGGAACTGAAGAATTCCTTGAATGAAATACAAAGTATATTCAAAAGCATTAATAATAGACTAAATCAAGTAGAGAAGAAAATATCAGAATTTGAAGTCATGCCTTTTGAAATAACCCAGTCATAAACAATTTTTTTTAAAAAAAGGAAAGAAAAATATGAACATAGCCTATGGGATATATGTGGCACCATAAAGTGGCCAAATGTTACAGGTTTGGGTTTCCCAAAAAGCAAAGCAAACATGGAAGGGATAGACAAGTTATTCAATGAAATAATCCCTGAAAAATTCCCAAGCCTAGCATTACATTTAGACAACCCACTTACATGTGGGAGCTAAAAAAGTTAATCTCATGAAGATAATGAGGTGAATGATAGGTATCAGAGGTTGGGAAGGGTGTGTGGAGGGGGTGATGAAGAGATATTATTTAGTGGGTACAAACATGTTGTTAGATAGAAGAAATAATTTCCAATGTTCAATAACCAGTAGGATGACTATAGTTAACAACAATGTATTGTATATTTCAAAATAGCTATAAGAGGGAACTTGAAATGTTCCCAACACATAGAAATTATGAAAACCCTGGAGGTGATGGATACCCCAAATACTCTGACTCGATGATTATACCTTCTATGCATGTAAAAAAATATCATATATAAGCATGCATACTTATAAGTATGCATAAATATTATGTATCATGTAAAAATTTAAAAAGTTATCACTGTTAAAATATAGATGACCAAATACAAAATAAATGTAGATAAAATCTAAGAAATATATTTAAATATAAGAAAACTAAAAGAATTACATGTAGGTGAATATTTGGTTAAACAGTTAAAAAAAGAAGAAGTAGGAGGAGGGGGAAAAGAAGAAGAAGGTAAAGATGGTTGTAGAGGAGGAAGAGGAGGAGAAGGAGGACATTTGCTTTACTTAAACAGGAAAATGATAAACTATCATAAAACTATCATAAATTGTACACTTATTTCAATCAAGTGCTGTTTTAGGCATTTTAACATATGGTATATTTAATATTCACATTAATCCAAACAGTGCATATTCTTAGTCAACATTTTATGGAATTAATTTTTCCATGGCCGTCTCTGTAATAAGTGGTGAAGCCAATATTGGAATCTAATTTAATACTGAAAGGTCTATAGGAGTCCATTCGCCTGGGATAGTGTGAACTTTGCCTGAGAGCTGAAATTGCAAGTTTTAGTTATATTGGCTTGGGTAATAGCGCTTTGGAAGTAGTTAATTATAATAAAATAGGGTAATAATTGGGTTGTATTTAAAATGTATATATTATATTCAATTACATTTTAAATTACATAATTTGTGTTGTAAAGAAAATATGTATCTTAATGTAGTATATGTAATTAGTTGATATAAAATGTTTTGTCATGGATTAAGTAATATTTCTCATGGTTCAAAATGTATTAAGAAAAGCAACCAAAATACAGAGACCAATGCTACAAATTACCAACAGTTGAATGAATCAATATACTCCAATTCACAACAACTCAGGAATTTAGGAATGGGTTGTGCATTAAAGAAAGGAAAAGCTCAAAAAGGGAAGGACTAACATGTCTATTGAGGTGACTGTTAATAGCTTGCATGTGAATGATTTCTTAGGTAGCTCAGGAGTGTTTTCTAAGAGCAATGTCTATAAACCAAGTACTCATGAGCCCATATGGTACAAATTAGAATTATCACATAAAAACGTCCCTTGCTTATAAATAGAGAACCTCATTCTCTTTTTTTTTTTATTATTATGCTTTAAGTTTTAGGGTACATGTGCACAATGTGCAGGTTTGTTACATATGTATCCATGTGCCATGTTGGTGTGCTGCACCCACTAACTCGTCATTTAGCATTAGGTATATCTCCTAATGCTGTCCCGCCCCCCTTCCCCCCACCCCCACAACAGTCCCTGGAGTGTGATGTTCCCCTTCCTGTGTCCATGTGTTCTCATTGTTCAATTCCCACCTATGAGTGAGAACACGCGGTGTTTGGTTTTTTGTCCTTGCGATCGTTTACTGAGAATGATGGTTTCCAGTTTCATCCGTGTCCCTACAAAGGACATAAACTCATCATTTTTTATGGCTGCATAGTATTCCATGGTGTATACATGCCACATTTTCTTAATCCAGTCTATCGTTGTGAGAACCTCATTCTCTTAAGGGCCTTTATAAGTTGGCTTTGTTGCTACCAACAAGCCTACAAGTTGGATTACTTTTCTTGATCCTTCTATAACAAAGCAAGATGGGACCCACTGACAGGGAGCAGAATGGGGCAACAGAACATTTTAAGAAACCAAAAGAAGTAATCCCTGAGGTAATGAACCTTAGGGGGTGCACAATTGTTTTTGAACAGTTAGATTTAGCATAAATGGATTATTCCTCTGTAAAGCAGAACCAGAAACAATGTGGAATGAATAATTGCAGGGATTCAATGCTAGAAATGGCTGCATTGGGTATTATATTTTATTCATCATTGATGGAACTAAATGAAATAGAATGGTGCTTAGTCAAGAATACTTTGCAGGTAGTTTCCCCTAGGGATAAGCTTGTATCAAATGATATTGAAGTCTCTCTCAGGTCGAAATTATTTGATACTAATCATTGTGGAAAAAGAGCAGTAAAAAAAATTCAATATATAATAATTAGCTATTGAACAATATGGATGACAGAGAAACTGCCAGTTAGTTAAATATGTTTTCTAATGAAATAACTGCTTTATATAAATATATTGACAAGAGACTTTGTAACATTATTTGTAATACAGAAACAATTTCTCCTTTAGCTATGATTCAGTAGAGAACTTTTAAGTAGAAAGAATTGAACAGTGTATAATGTTTCTGTAACTATGGGGGTAATTAGGGAAAACGAAAGACAGATGTACAAGATTAATCAAATTACCAAAACAATCACCTCAGGAAAATATTCACACAAACAACAAAGTTAATGGATATTTATTAATAATAGAATTATACAACTATTTTAGATATGTATTCCAACTTTAATATAAAAAGAACAATTAAGTATGGTTCTCTTATCATTAAACAGCTTTAGCTTTATATATGCATGATATGACTTCTATTAAAGCTGTATCTGCTGTTTATCATTTCAGCAAATTAGGGCTTGGGATGGCAATCTGATTGGACTGGAGATTCAGAATTATCATTTTTATTGTTTTCATTTATTTTATAATAATCAGTACTCTTTCCACCTCTTTTAAGATCAGTGTTGTTAATTATCATAACCTAGAAATCATTGTCACTTGAACTCTGATTTTCTGCATAGAGTTGAGCAAACAATATGCCAGTTTTGTGTGTGTGGTTATTTTTACTACTCTATTATTATTATTTTTTTGCTTTATTGACTCTCCTCCAACTTTCAACTTTTTTTTGTTAGTATAGTCAATGACATATCTACTTCCATGGCTGTGTCAAAGAATCAGTCCTTAAATTTATTTGTTATTTCTGTATTACTTTTATTTTCTAAATTATCAATTTCTTCTTTCGAGTGTAGGTTTTTCTCCCCAATGTATTAGAATGCTTCTAAAATTAATTCATTTTCATTACATACATACATCTATATACATATAGATATATAAAGTACATTGTTATATAGCACATACGTGCGCATAGCATAAAATTAGGTTTTACCTTGAAATTTAACATAAATATCTTCTTCTTATTACTATTATTATTTTGAGACGGAATATCACTCTGTCACCAAGGCTGGAGTGCAATGGCAAGATCTCAGTTCACTGCAGTCTCTGCTTCCTGAGTTCAAGTGATTCTCATGTCTCAGCGTCCTGAGTAGCTGGGATTACAAATGAGCACCAACACGCCCAGCTAATTTTGAATTTTTAGTAGAGACGGAATTTTACCATATTGGCCAGACTGGTCTGGAACTCCTGGCCTCAAGTGATCCACCCACCTCAGCCTCCCAAAGTGTGGAGATTACAGGTGTAAGCCACTGCGCCCAACCACTGTCTTATTATTTTGATACATTGGTATAGCCCATTTACATTAGTTATTATTATAGGCATGTTATATCCTAGTTATACTTGAATATTTTATGTTGTAGTTTTAAGTATTTTGTTTCACTGAAGTATGCTATTACATTTTATCTATTTCATGTCATTTTTTGTTTTTAAAAATAATATGATTTCCGTTTTTGTTCTTCTGGTTAGTTTGTAACTATAATTTGAATCTTTTATCTTCCTAATACTCTCTATATTAGAAAGTAGCTCTCTATACTTATATCTTTTCTTTTTGTTAAATAATTGCTTCTTTGAAAAACTTGCTACTATAAATTATTTAGGATTTATTTTGACAAATTATTTCCAACTTCATAATATTAATTTAAAAATAATCATATGTAATTGAGGTAGTTGGTCTATAATACCCATAGCTGCATTATGTGTTACTGGCAGTATGCATTTTACAGTCTTATAAATTGCATTAATTTGGATTTGTCAAGTTATTAATGAGGTAATTTTTTCCTACACTTTAAGAGTAAAATGTGGTATTAACTCAGAAGTAACACAAAAGTGGGATTATAGCCTGGCTTGGTAATATGCTACCTCTGTGACCTTGAATTTGTCACTCTAGTCACAAACTTCAATATTAGATGTGTTGAAAATAGTATCATCTACTTTATAGGTTTGTTAAAATTATAAAATAATGCTGGTAAGTGATATGCATAGCTATGCATATGGTATGTATTTTGTTCTCAGAGGATGGCTATTATTTTAATAACTTTACTACTATTTTTACACTATTACCTTTATTACTGTTATTATTTTTGTCATTCACTATTTGTCTTTCTTGTCTTGGGAAGTATTATGCTCATTCTGTCAGGCTATCATATTGGAATTATTTTTTATTGATTACTACAATTTATTATCAGATTATCAAAATGTTTATATTTACAACACACTTGTTTCTCCTCCCTTTTAATTTCATTTGGCTGTTGTCTGAACCACATGTTAAAATTTTATAAAAGCTATTAGACTAATGTTTACATTTTTCTTTTTTATTATCTTAAGATCATATGCATATTTATAAAATTTCATCATTTAAACAGCCCGTAAAAATCTCCCACTCCATACACAAAAATGTGTTTCACTGGGTATATGTTCTCCGAGATAAAGAGGCAGAGGCCAGGCGCGGCACGCCTGTAATCTCAGCACTTTGGGAGGCCATGATAGGCAGATCACTTGAGGTCAGGAGTTTGAGACCAGCCTGACCAACATGGCGAAACCCCGTCTCTACTAAAAATACAAAAATTAGCCAGGCGTGGTGGCAGGCGACTGTAATCCCAGCTACTCGGGAGGCTGAGGCAGGAGAATTGCTTGAAACTGGGAGGCAGAGGTTACAGTGAGCCAAGATCATACCACTGCACTCCAGCCTGGACAACAAAGTTAGACTTCATCTAAAAAAAAAAGAAAAAGAAAAAAGAAAAACCCAAAAATTTAAAAAAGAGACTGTTCGAGCCTTCTTTACAGTAAGGTGGCTCTGTGACTATGTTGTAACAAATGGAATATGTTTAGAAATTATATATCAATATACAAATTATAACCACTTAAGAAAAAGAGTATGTTGTTCGCTTTCATTAATCACTGCCTTTTGGCTGAAAGGCAGATTTGAAGGTGGGATCCTTATTGGGCCACAAAATAAAACTACATATTGAGAATGGGAGAGCAACAAAATAGGAACCCACGTCTCTGATGACCATGGAGCTGACTTCTCCTAAATTTTACATACAAAAGTAAATATTTATCTTGTTTAACTACTTTCATTTGGGGACTCTTTAAACAGAAACTACAACAGTCTAATGTAAGAATAGCTATATCTATTTAGGTGTTAAAGTGTTCATACAGGATTGTAAGGAATTATCTGCAGATAATTTTCTGCTAGCATAAGTTTAGGGGCCTAAGAGTTGATTTAGAAATGAAGAAATCATATAATTTAGGGATAAGGATTTGTTTTATTTACAAATAAAATCCCCTCAAGTCTTAGTAGGCTTCTTCTGGTTATTTTGCTTTAATCATTTCTGTGTTCAAGATCCCAAGCCAAACATCTCCTTTAGACATAGTTTAGACACTGGAAGTTCATTTTATTTTATTTGTTGCCTATTCTACTTTTTCTCTCAATTTAACAGACATTATTAGCTCAAGGCCATCTGAAAAAAAGATAAAAGGTTGGAATGGGAAGACACACATTTTTCCATGTAATAAGCTGATCTCCTGGCTATGATTAGAACTGTACTTCCTGCAAGCTCTCTTTCTATCTCTACATTATTATAGCCTCTCAAGAATTTATCAATTCTGCAAACACATTAATATTTTTGTATGTCGTGTTGTGTGTCATCCAATATGTCTAGAATTTCTTTTATTATACTTCAGATTGTCATTTTAAAATTAGCTACCATGTCACCTCTTGAGAAGCCTGGTCTGAGTCCTCCAGAAGTATTAGGAGATGTTAACATACCATGTAAGGAAGTGAACTTTAGGGACAAGCAGCCTGAATTTTAATTCCACTTCTGGCACATGCATGACCAAGCTATAATCTTTGTACCTTACTTTCTTCTCTTACAAAATATGGTTGAATCTATTATTACCTATAGAAGAAGGCTGAATTAAATGACACATGATTCAAGTAAATTGCTGAACACAGATTGTGTATGTATATATGCGTGGGGGGTATGTATATACGTGTGTGTATACATGTGTGTATATACATACATGTGTATATGTGTGTGTATTTCTCATGCTTAAAATGTTGGATATTTTTAGCAACTAATTAGAAACTCCAGTCTATGGACTTTCATAAATATAGATATATGTTCTAGCAATTCTCAAATTATGTTATATATGTTATAGTTATATGACTATATAGCTTTTTGCTCACTAGTCTATTAGAGTTGCACATGGTGATAGAAGGGAGACACTCAATAATTATTCAAGTGTTGAATGTATGAAGGTAGCATAGCAATCAGAGTTAACTCTCAACTCATTGATTTTCCAATGCTGGGATAGGCATCCCTTTGTGGTTGCATAGGCAGAAATACATTTGTTTACCTTTCTTAGAGATTTATCTTTGGCTAGAGAATAGGGAGATAAAGGGAAAATAAAAGAAAGTAAGTAGATTTACTTATACTAATATGAAAAATTCTCACTCTTCATATCATCATATCAAATGTTATAAAATATCCATGAATTTGAATTTGGTTAGCCATACTTCATTGTATCTCTGCTACTCTTCAAAGACCACCTGGCTGGAGAAGCTGTCAGTTTATGTCAGCAGGGAGCAACCTCGTCATATTGATCTGCTCAATGCATGTCAAGCAATCTGGCCTTTTATCAAAAGAAATATTCTAGAAAATAGCAAGCAATATTATTATAATCAGTTAAGGATATAACCAACAATGGGAGGTGAAAACTATTCCTGAAGTTAACACCAATTACGACACAAAAATGCACTAATCTTTTCTTTTTTTTTTTGAGACAGAGTCTCTCTCTGTCGCCCAGGCTGGAGTGCAGTGGCGCAATCTGGGCTCACTGCAAGCTCCGCCTCCCGGGTTCATGCCATTCTCCTGCCTCAGCTCCTCCCAGTAGCTGGGACTACACAAAAATGCACTAATCTTAAAAAAAAGTTAAATTTCATATTCTCATAATTAAAACCTCCACCCTTCAAAAACGTAATTAAATAAATAAGAAAACTCAAGCAAGATGGTCAACTAGATGCAGCAAGGAACAGCTTCTCCCATCTAAAGACACTAGACCATCAACTAGACTGACACACACTGAACAGATCTTCAGAAAAGAGGCATTAAGAGTGAAGAGGGGGCCGGGCGCGGTGGCTCACGCTTGTAATCCCAGCACTTTGGGAGGCCAAGGCGGGCGGATCACGAGGTCAGGAGATCGAGACCATCCTGGCTAACACAGTGAAACCCCGTCTCTACTAAAAATACAAAAATTAGCCGGCCATGGTGGTGGGTGCCTGTAGTCCCAGCTACTCAGGAGGCTGAGACAGGAGAATGGTGTGAACCCCGGAGGCCGAGCTTGCAGTGAGCCGAGATCGCGCCATTGCACTCCAGCCTGGGCGATAGAGCGAGACTCTATCTCAAAAAAAAAAAAAGAGTGAAGAGAGGGAAGATACAAACCCTGGGCTTAAAGGAGAGGAAACTGGAAATCCTGCACAGGGTTGTTGAGTACCAGGATTTGTTCCTGGCTGTGAGTTGCTTGTAGGAAAGGGGTGAGTGAAATAGGCATAGAGTGGAAAACTCTTACCATGAACCTCCAGCATCCTAGCTGTGGGAGACCCCATGACCCCAACAGATATCTGAGTTGGCAGGGAGAACTGAATGGAGAGTTTGCACAGACAGAACTCCAGCCTGCATGGAGCCTGGAGGGTTTGGCATGGCATAATGGCTGCAGTGGAGCGTGGCAGAGCATGGTCATGGGCACCCAAACCTGAAGATGTGCCATATTTCTGTAGGCAACTCTAGCTTTTGCTGGATGCCAGATTTGGACAGAGAAGTGCTGTCTTGGCAGTAGGATAGGGCCAGTCTTATCTGAGCACCCTAATGTCTGCTGGCATCTCCCAGGGCCTCTACCTGGCTGCACCTACTTATAGCACAGCCTCAGCTGCCCAACTGAAGCACTTGCTAGGGGCCACTGACATCTACAGTTCTTTCCAGCAAATCTTACCTAATCATCAGAGAGCTTTTGTTGATAGACCCCTGCCAGTGCACACCCGTCCACAGTCTCCACCTGCTGGTGCGCACCCCCCCACAGCCTTTCCTTGCTGGCATGTAGCCACCAGCAGCCTCCCCCTTCCACCTCGCCGGTGTGCATGCATATGTGAACTCCCCAGCACCCCACCAGTGCACACGCAAGCTGGGCCCTCCATCGCCCCACTAGAACACATTTACTAGGAGACCCCACTGAAATGTTGTCAGCGGACTGGGAACACGTTGACCCCAGCAGTGCTGCAGATGCTGAACCACAAAGGGCCAGAATAAAAAGCTGCAGGACTGTTTCTAGCTCACTAGGCACATTGTCCAGGAGTGCTGAGCTGAGCATTGGCCCACTGAAAGCATCCAGAAATGAAGCCAATCAACTAAACCCAACCTATACCACAGTCAAATCCTCAAGGGCATCAAATAATATAAAAGCAAATACTCCAATTCAAAAACAACAGCCTTAAATATTAAAGGAACATCAATCTACACAGATGAGAAACAACCAACACAAGAACTCTGGCAACTCTAAAAGACAGAGTGTCTTCTTCCCTCCAGATGACCACACTAGCTCCCCAGGAATGATTCTTAACAAAGCTGAAATGGCTGAAATGACTGACATAGAATTCAGAATCTGTATGGCAAAGAAGCCAAACCTACTGAAATTATTACAATAAATCAAAGAGGAAACAATACTCCCTAAGTCATTCTATGATGTCAGCATCATTCTAACACCAAAACCTGTCAGAGATACAATAAAAAAAAGAAAACTGCAGGCCAGTATTCCTAATGAACATAGGTGCAAAAGTCCTCAATCAAATACTAGCAAAGCAAATCCAGCAGTTCAGCATGATCAAGTAGTCTTTATTCCTGGGAGTCAAGGTTGTTTCAACATAGGTAAGTCAATAAATGTGATTCATCACATAAACAGAACCAAAAACAAAAACCACATGATAATCTCAATAGACACAGAAAAGGCTTTCAATACAACTCAACATCTTCAGTTAAAAAACCTCAGCAAACTAGGCATCAAAAGAACATACCTCAAAATATTAACATCTGTTAATAACAGATTCACAGCCAATACTGTAATGAATGGGCAAAAGCTGGAAGCATTCACATTGAGAACTGGAACAAGACAAGATGCCCGCTGCCACTCCTCCTGTTTAAGATGGTACTAGAAGTCCTAGCCAGAGCAATCAGGCAAGAGAAAGAAAGAAAATGCATCCAAATTGGAAGAGAGGAAGTCAAACTCTCTTCCCAGATGATATGATTCCATACTTAGAAAATGCCATAGTCTCTGCCCAAAAGCTACTAGAATTGATAAATTCAGTAAAGTTTCAGGATACGAAATCAATGTACAAATGTCAGTAGCATTTCTATACACCAATGATGTCCAAACTGGAAGCCAAATCAAGAATGCAATCCCATTTGCCATAGTCACATAAAGAATAAAATACCTAGGAATATAGCTAACCAGGGAGGTAAAACAGCTCTACAATGAAAATTACAAAACACTGCTGAAAGAAATCAGAGATGATACAAACAATTGGAAAAACATTCCATGGTCAAGGATAGGAAGAATCAATATCATTAAAATCAACGTTGTTAAGGACAATTTACAGATTCAATGCTATTTTTATCAAACTACCAAAATCATTTTTAACAGAATTGGAAAATCTATTTTAAAATTCATGTAGAACCAAGAGAGAGCCCAGCAACCAAAAGAACCACAAGCAAAGGATGAAGCCAGAGGCATCTCACTACCCAACTTCAAAGTATACTACAAGACTATAGTAACCAAAACAACATGGTATTGGTACAAAAACAGACATACAGACCAAAGGAACAACTTAGAGACCCAGAAATAAAGCTGCACACCTACAATCATCTGATCTTCAACAAGGTCAACAATCACAAACAATAGAGAAAGGATTCCTTATTTAATAAATGTTTCTGGGGTAACTGTCTAGCCATATACAGAAGTTTGAAACTTGAAACTGGACCGCTTGCTCTCACCATATACAGAACTCAACTCAAGATGAATTAAAGACTTCCTTTGTAACACACTGGCTTTTAAAGCTTTCTATCTCTTAATGAGTACTCTTTTCTGCTTCCTGTTTTATTATTTTATTTTCTATTAATATTCCATTGCTTTTTCCCTTCTTATTTTGTGAGAACTTTCTATAGTCCAATAGGCCTTCTCTATAAGCTAGTAATAATATGATTATTTAGAAAGATGAGTTCTAACTATTCTTCTTGGCTATTTGGGTAGCTAAACAGAAATTTACAACATACATACATACATACATACATACATACATAATGGTAATATTTTTTCCCAAAAAAGGCTGTGACTTTTTTCCTTTGTTAATTGAACAGGAAAATCACTATTTTTACATATGTCTCAAATAAATTAAATTCAGTTTGTATTTGGGTAATTTGCAGAGACAATATTTTATCAAGATCTCCTGGACAGGAAACAACTCTTGAAAATTTTAGTCTCATAAATGGGCTGCAAATTTATCTTGCACTTCATTTTAATGCAAACCTTCATTCAAAGCTAATATGCATAAGACACAGTTTTAATAGTGTAGTTCCCCAAGCCAAATACATAGTGTCTCTACATTCAAGAAATTCAGTAATATGATCTCAACCATTACATTGTGTTGATAATTATTTTCCTGCAGTTTTCCATATAAACTCAAACAAGCTGTCTCTCCTACTTTCTTGCCTGATCTATCGCGTTCACTCTGCCTAGAGCACTGTTTGTCCATCTCCTGTTTACCTGTGCAATCCTCCCTTTCCTTGTCAACTCAGTGCCTTAGTTCTCTAAGTACTTTCTTAATCCTAAAGTCTAGAAAGGAATATACCTAAACAGCTAAGGTTATAAATGTGATATGGGTACCCAGAAGTACTTCTGTCACTCCTTTATCAGAAGCTTATTTTCTAAATTTTCAAACCCAAATGAAGACATCCCACTTTACTTTAAAAATAGAAAAGTCAGTAGGCTTAAAAAAAGAAGCCAATCAGTGTGAGAGGTAAGCAACAGGTGAATGGCCCCACAGACACAATCAATTTTTTAAAACACACCATGTTCTGTTTCTGTCTGAACAATCACATATCCCATCCCAATCAAGTAGAAATAAATATTACTGCTAAGTTATGAATATGATAACTGCAGAGAACTGTTCATTATCTATTGTCTGGCATCCTCTGTGTTTTAGTCAAAATAATTTTTAAAAATCAAACCAACCTTGTTAAAAATATACAAGATATCTAAATGTATTGTAGTTGCTTTTTAAAAGTCAGATAAAAAGAGAGCTACTACTAAATCTTCAAAAAAATTAAAACATATGTTGGAATGTAAAAGGTACCAATATTTTAGTCTGGGAGGAGTGTTTTTGTCAAGAATGAGCTCCTGACTAATAAAGAAAAATTGTGTCTGGGTTATTTCAACATCACTAGAGCCCTAGATACAAATTTTTAAAAAAGTTATTCCAATTATATTTCAATAACTTTCATAGACAGCTTAAATCCTAACATCTTTGGGTAGGTTTCTGAGGAGTACATTCTCTGAAGATGCCCCTTACATTCATTTACATTTTAACTTGCAGCCATTTTTAGCCCTCCACATGATGGCAGGCCTTTGCAAGAAACCACACTAAATGTTTCATGTACCAAATGAGGGTGAGTAAAATTCCCCGATTTACTAATGGGATACCTGCATATGCAGCCACAAAAATAATGCATGAGATTTGATTATTCTAATATAATTTCTAAGATGAAATTTTAGACCCATTCAAAATGAAAGTACATATAAATAAAATATTTTGCATGTAAATTCAGGTGATTCCTACGCTTTAAGAAGCCATGGGGTACTCACCATGATGACTTTAAAACAAATGGTCACAAGTTTCTTCATATTTTTCCCTTTGAGAGATGGAGGTCAATGTCAATCTCCCTAAATCTAGGTGACTTATGATTTATTTGTAACCTAAAGAACCTGGCAGGAGTGACAACGCATGGCTAGGTCATAATAGTTAATTTATCTTTCACTTTATTTGCTGGAAAATTTGTACTTGAAGTCCTGAACCACTGCCTAAGAAGGCCCATCTAAGGCAAAGCCACCATACTGTAAGAAAGCCAATCCACATGGAGAGGCCATCTGTAGGTTCTCTGGTTGGCAGTCCTGGTCTTCGAGTCCTCCTAGTCCTCCTAGTCTTGGTGCCAGGTATAGGCATGAATAAATCCTCAACGTGTCCAGCCTTGAGTGATCAAGAAACTTCTAGGTTTTGAACATTTTCAGCAGAAGAATCATGGGGCAGAGATAAGGAGCTCCTGTTGTATCATTTCTAAATTTCTAACCAGCATACCCATAAACAAATATGCAGTGAGCTTTTGTTCATTTGTTTGTTTTGCTTTGTTATTTGTTTGTTTTTCTAGCTAAGTAAATTTGGGGTAATTCGCTATGTAGAAATGCTAATAACACCAACCTATGCTAAAAAGCTTACATCTATAGAGAACAGGACTCTAGAAACACTGAGTTTGACTGAACTCAGCTGGTCACCTAAGGGATTGAGAACAGAAACATTTTTGATATTCTGTCTATGCCTGGAAATGCAGATTTATGAAAATGAACTAGAATTTTAAAAACTCGGTTCACCAAGTTAGCATGTGACAGCCTCAACTGTGACCTTTTAAAAGATACACAGAAATTCAAAATAAAAAGACATAAAATGACCATTAAAAGCAAAAAAAAATAGTAAAGTTAATCTTCAGAGTTCATACTTTTGGGAATCCCTTTCCCAGTGATCATACTATTTCACCTCCTAGATTTGGAACATAGCCAAGATATTTTCCTTGTACTGATCAGGATATATTAGGCTTGGGTGTGAAACTATATTAATCATTACTCTCTTTGCGGCATAACATAAAAAGGTTCATGTATTCTCATAACGGAGATTTAATGCATGGCTGGTGGTTTTGGAGGGTAGGGAAATTTTTCTGTATAGTCATTCCATAATCAGACAGAAAGGGCTCTTTCATCTACTAGTAGCTCCATCATTGAAGACATGCATCTCTGCATTTTGAGGAGAAAATATAAAAAAGATCTTAAGAATTATGTGAGATATTTTAGGGGCCAAGCTTGAAGGAATCTTAGAAAATATTTGCCTATATATTTTTGGAACCCCCAGATAAAGTCTAAAATTTGACTATAAAACAAGCTGGAAATATAACCTTTCTGTGCTCCCAGAAAAAAAGAAAAAAAGGTCATGCATTTGGATGAGCACCTAACAATGACTTGTCAAATCCTGCTGAAAACTAAATTCTGATATTTTATCAATGTTTTTACTCTACATCTCTTTTGGGTGTCTGGCAAATCTGACTCTAGACAATATTCATTTTTGGACCTTTCATAATATGAATGGCCTGTTATATTAAGGATTAGGTGATAATTAAATTCAAAGAACAAAACAAAATTTATCAGAAATTATGGGAGATGAGTTTAAAAATACAAACACAATGTGCTTTGATTCAAAGTAAAAATTTCACCCCATTTGGTATATTTTTTGACCAAAGAAGGACATAAGGGAAAGACAAGAAGTATAATTCATTGTATCATAAAGGTAATATGGCCGGGCACAGTGGCTCATGCCTGTAATCCCAGCACTTTGGGAGGCTGAGGCGGGTGTATCACCTGAGGTCAGGAGTTTAAGACTAGCCTGGCCAACATGGTGAAACCCCATCTCTACTAAAACTACAAAAATTAGCCAGGTGTGTTGGTGGGCACCTGCAATCCCAGCTACTTGGGAGGCTGAGGCAGGAGAATCAGTTGAACCCGGGAGGCGAAGATTGCGATGAACCAAGACCGTGCCATTGCACTCTAGCCTGAGCAACAAGAGTGAAACTCTGTCTCAATCAATCAATCAATAAAAATAAATAAATAAAGGTGCAATACATTTGGGCAAACACAAAGTGAAGCAATTAGCACAAAAGCAGTTTTTTGTCACTTTAATATGTAAATTCTGTGTTTTAGACAGTACAATTCATAATATTCTAAAGTCTCTATTTTTAGTATGGGAAATGATACACAATTAAGTTTTCTGGTTAAAAGTGCATTTAATTATTTCTAATAGTATTATTTCTCAATTAAATCAAAGTAATTATTGATTGGTCTGTTGGAAATGACCAAGCAAGCAAACATTCTGGATGGATCTACAACTATGTAATAATCCCATTCATCAAAATTATTAACATCATTTTTCCCTACAGAAATGTTCCTAGTGGAGTAAAAGTGTTGTTTATTCTTCAGAACTATTCTCTTAACAAGAGTGTAGTGACAACTGGTATTTAAATAACATCAAAATACGTGAATAATAACAGATAAATTAGCCATAATTTTTTTCTTTCTTCTAAGAGTAGCTCCTATTGAAATAATCATCACTCAGATAAAAATTATATAATCTGGAAAAGATGTTAAAAAAGAGAGCAACAATATGAAGGAACTGGAGAGAAACTTAAAGCAGGCAGAAACTGGAGGGAGATGGAGCCTTAAGAAAGGAATTGGACCAGTTTATACTTGTGGTTGTAACTTTTTGCCTAAAAACACTTGGCAGGCTAGGAGGTGAGAGACAGTGAGTAGCAGTGTATTCAAACAAAAGTTATAGTCTTTCTAAACTTGAGAATCAGAGAATAGATTTTAGCACTTCTTGCTTGGCTGGAAAGTGATAGAGGATATAAGATTTGTGGTTACAAGGTTTTTCACCTGAAAGAACATACTTAGCTTTGGGAGTTGTGGGAGTGAGGAAGGCCACTGTACCAGGAATATAGAATAATAATGTTTGTGATTATCAATATTATTAATATTACATTATTGGTTCCATTTATGTATCATGAAATGTCAGCCAGGCACTGATAGACATTTAAAAGAGATAAGTTATATACATAAATATTTATAATGTAGCAGGGCAGAATAGAATATTAATTTTTATTTTTGAACATAATACAAAACAGAGATACAGAAAATCACAAAAAACTAATTTATAGCTTAATGATTATTAAAATGTGTAGTCGTTCTTGTAGCCACCACCAAGTAAAAACAGAACTGCACCAGACACCAA
The DNA here is from genome assembly GCF_009828535.3 of Hylobates moloch. Taxonomy (NCBI): domain Eukaryota; kingdom Metazoa; phylum Chordata; class Mammalia; order Primates; family Hylobatidae; genus Hylobates; species Hylobates moloch. Next base: position 51,935,040 of record NW_026652278.1, read on the forward strand.
CGAAACTTCAAGTAGCTACATATCAAGTACAAGCCCTGCCTCCTGCCATAAATAACCATTATCTGACTTTCAGAGTCACCACTACCTTGTATTTATTTTAGTTTATTATCTTTTAAGCCCCTTTATTTTACACATCTACCCTCAACTATTATTTTCCCTTACATTTGATCTGTTAAAGAACCCAGAGCATTTGATCTATATAAGTTTACAGAAAAACAGCTTCTATGTTCTCTGCAAATTGGGAGCTGAAAGCATAAATGTGGCCAGACTATTGCATTCTTTATCAATAGAAATCTGACGTCTGCTCTCTCTTTTTCTGATGTTAGCTGTTGTTGAAGTGTCATACCTACATCCATTATTTCATATGGATTTGCAGAATAGTGATATTCTAAGTCTTTCAAAGGTAAACAATATTGGAGATCAGTTAAATAGTAAGAACAAATTTTATTCAGTAATATGTTATTGCAGTAGAGAAAAGAGTCCAGCATGACCTGAATTCAACTTTGATTTTTATGCATGTGACTGGGCATTTTAAAGACAGAATGAAGGAATAAGGAGGTGGGAAGAAGAGAAGAGGTTCTCAACAGTCAGGAATGTTAAGCATTGTTAAAAGCCAAAGCAGGAAGTGGGCATTGATCTATGTGAAATTCATCTGGATTTGCTAACTGGCACTTATTGATGTTAGGTTTCTACCACCTTAAACTCCAGAGCCTGGGAGCCAGGGGCCCAATCTTCAGGTATTAATTGGAATAAACTTTAATGTTTTTTTTCCAGCCTTTGAGGAAGACTGGGGTCATCCTAGAGTTGTGGCCATGAGCTGTTAGAAACTATGTTCGTGTTTTCTTCTAGTCTTTATAGGCCAAGACTGAGGGTTAGTCGAGAAATGACTCAGAGGAGTCTGGCTCGAGTCAGGTCAAGGAGAAACTCTTTGCTATCTCTTTTCACTTATTAGTAAATGTAAAGGAACAGTTCTCCTCATCTGCTATTTGATTATCCAGTGGTACCAAATTCATATAAAAAAGGAAAGAGCTTTATCTTTGAGGTACAGGTTTTCTAGGTAAAGAATTGTTCTTAATTATCTTTCAAATTATAATAATCCCCTTCATCTGAGGTTTCACTTTCTGTGGTCTCAGTTACCTGGTCAACCATGATCTGAAAATATTAAATGGAAAATTCCAGAAATAAACAATTCATAAGTTTTAAATTGTGTGTTGTTCTGAGTAGTGGAATGAAATCTAGCACCATCCTACTCAGGCCCACCTAGATGCAAATCATCTCTTCACCCAGCATATCTAGGCTATATATGCTACTACTCCATTAGTTACATAGTAACCCTCTTACTTATCAGGTAAGCTGTTGTGGTATCACAGTGCTTGTGTTCATGTAGCTCTTATTTTGCTCAATAATGGCCCCAAAGTGCAAGAGTAATGTTGGCATATTGCTATAAATGTCATGTTTTATTGTTATTGTTTGTCTTTATGCCTAATTTATGCAATAAGTTTTATCATAAGTATGTGAGCATATGAAAAAGCAATATATATGAGGTTTGATACTATCCACAATTTCAGACATCCAGCAGCTTTTGGAACATGTCCTTTGCAAATAAGAAATGACTACTGTCATTTAAAAAATATATTATTGTGAATTCACTCATTTAAACCTCTTTGGTGGATTTCAATAAATTTTTATCATCATCCTTTTTGAATATTAAATTGTTCCAATTTTTTCCAATAGCTTCTTCTTAGAGTTATAAATTCTTTGTGTAAATTGATAAATGGATTATATACATAAATATTAAAAGTGGTATTTGGGTTTTGTTTTGTAAAAATAGCCAGGTTGTTCTATACCCAAACAAAAAACTTTTAAATCATTAAAATATCCTGTTAACTCGTTATACTGTGTGTGTGTTTGTACATGTGTGTGCATATATGTCTTTGTGTATGCATATTTATGAGTATATGTGCACATGCATATGTGTTCCTGTATTTGTGTTTGGAGAAACCGTGGTCTCTCTTTCCAGAATTATCTGCCACTGACCTCAGTGTAGCTTTATTATATTTCTTTCCTTTGAATGTTTTAAATATTCATTCCAAGATCTTCTGACCTAAACCTCTGCTACCAAGAAAGTTAATGATAATTTAATTTTCTTCCCCTTGTAAATAACTAGCTAGTTATTATATTTGGCTAGTCATCTAGAAAAATAATTGAAACTCCAGTAGCTCTATTACAGTGAGTATTGGTTTTCTGTTTTGATATTTTCAAGTACTATATATGATATGATCATTCTACATGTAGATTCATATCATTCTATATATAGTTTTATATACTTTTAGGAAGCTTTTAAGTTTTTGTTTAGTTATAGTTTGTTCTATTTTGTGAAACTGCTTTTCTGTTTAAGAGACTCCTATTATCCATATGTTGGATATCTTTTCTCCAATCTAATTTTTATCACTTTCTTTTAAATGTGTTTTAACAAAATTTTTTTCTTTATTTTATTTTACTTTCGGTCTACTTTATAACCTTCTGTTTTTCTTAAGGTATTAGCTGTTGTTTATTCACTCAAGTGTTTCTTGTGTTTTAGGGTTTGTTTATGAAATGATGTATTTTTCTCTTCTAATTATTTCCTGAGCTATATAACTTCAGATGTGTGTGTCTTCTAATTTTGATATATGTTAGCTTCTATGTGTTACCTTTATTTTTAATGTGTCTTTAGTTTGTTTTGCAATAAAAATTATAGTTTTGAGGTTTACTTTGATCATATCTTTTCTGCTATGCTTTTTTTTCATATTATTTTTTCTTGTAATGATCTGGTATTGTATTTGATTTTTCTGCTACTTAATTTTTTGTAATGAATTTTCCTGAATGTTTAGAAGAATATGTGATTTAGAGTAACTTTCCTAATAGAGCTAGATCCCTCTTCCGTTGTTTTATTGTAAAATAAAACAAATAAACAAACAAAACAGTGGTATCTTGTTTTTGAGATTTCCTGACTCTGTCCTATTTCCCTGCTTTTATTTGCAACTTCTGTTTCCACCATCTTTCCCCCCTATACACTCAATTTTGATTTCATTCTTGACAATTTCTCTTCAGTTTTGACCCTAAACTGGAAGGGAACTTTTATAGGTCAGTTTAGAGAGTTAACAAGTGAGAACTACACTAGCCTTCAGTATTACCATGTGTCTTGTTGGAATCATTTGTTATTGGAGATGACAAATATTTTCATCTCTCTAGTTTCAGCTTATTTTCTCAGATTGGCCCGTCCAACCTTCTAGTGATTGCCTTATTGGTAATTTGGAATCATCCACATCTCAGGATCCCCAGATTTCCTGCTGTTTCCTCTTATTTATCTTGAGCAGATGCAGGTACCAGCCTGTTTGTTGCCCTTTGTATTTTATATTTTTATTTGTGTTTTGGAAATAGTAGAGATGTCTGGACACCTTGCTCTGTTATAGATGTTTCTATTTGGTTTTGGTTCTGATATTTAAATGTCCTCTCTGTCTTTATAGAGGTATTCAAATGAGATGTAAAATCTATACTGAGACTGCCATCTTTCCCTCTAGAAAGTGTATTAGTACTAACCAGCAAATGCCTGGCCTAGTGCTTGGTTTATAAAGACTTAATAAAGTATTTATTGACTCTACAATGGAATCAATGTATAAATTCATTGATATACAAATAACTTTCTAAGTATTTGGTTACAAAATCACTTTCTCCTTTATGTTACTTGAATAGGAGACAGTGAGTATCACCCTGTCATCAGTTTGATTTATTGTAGGATGACTATGCAGTTTGTCTTACAAAACAAATGCACTTGGGTGTGAACTAGAATACATGTAATAACTGTACTGGGGTAACAGATGAAAATAAACAAACAAGGACATATGGTCCCCCTATTTATACTTAAGTCTTTTTGCTTAACCTGTTCAAAGAAGATCACATATACTCCCCAAAAAGCACAACAGTCACCTCTCCAAATGTGAAGGTTTCTTATCTCACAATTAAAATTCTTTAAAATACATTAATTAATTTGGAAGCACAGGGAACAATAAATTCCCAAGTGTGGTGATAAGATAGACTAGTAGGAATAAATTATATTAGGTTTTAAGATTTACATTTAATTTCAAATTTTGTCAAATAGCACATGTGGAACAATACTATCTAAAAGAAATATATCAAAATAAGCATAAGAAATAGGTTCTATGAATAGCGTCTGTTGACCTGTTCCCGAGACACACTTAAGCAAGGTAGAATGAGAAGACTGGCAAAGACCAACTATGTATGTAGAATATAACCGAAAAACTAATTGTGCTACATCATGTATTTTACCGACAAGGAAATACCTAGTGGAGGTGTAGTGCTAATAGGACCTCAATCCCTTAGAATAAATATTTTAGAAATCATCAATCCAAGCAAAAATAGACAGTCCCAAAGTATCAATGTGGTGCCTGGACTGTCTACCATCTCATATGAACATTTATGTTCATAAGTAAATGTTCGTAACATAAATAACATTTATGTTATTCTAACGTGTTTCTGTGCTTTTTAGCTCATAAAATAGTTGCTATTATATGTTTAATTTTATCTCTAAGAAAATATTTAATACTTAGTAATAATGAATTTCTTTACCAAAAACTCAACAAAGCATATTTCTAAAAATACAGATTTTAAAAATCAGCTTTCAGCAACTATAATTTAAATTCACCTAAATAATTTAATAGTGAAAATTCTACCTATATTAAGTACTAAGATCTGAAGAGTTAATTTGTAGCAAGAACCTTATAGAAAAAACACTTATTCTTGAATTTATAGTCTTAAGCAAATGAAAATAATGAACATGTACAGTATTTTCCGTTCTATATTTATTTTTTCTTGCAGTTAAAATATACACAAATACTAAAACTGTAGGCATTGCTCTTTATTTTAAACTTTTATCTTGGATTATGTAGATACCTTTTCATGATATTATTTTTAAATTTAGGCCACCTATGTATCCTTCCAGGGTATATTTTATGGACAATAACTTGACTATATTATTTTTCTTATACAGAAAGAAAAATAATATGCCTTACTGGCATAATTATGTCAATATTATCATGATAACAAATAATTTGGAAAAAATATCAGATATATCTATCTATCTATATATATAGACAGAGAGAGAGAGAGAGATTCCAGGATTCTGTAACTTTCTCCTTTTTTCTTTTGACAAATGGAGGCACATTCAATCTAACTTTCTTCTTCAAGAAACTATGCTGTACAGTGTGCTTCAATACCTTAGCTTTGCTCTTTGAAGCATCTTTCACGTTACTAGGCCACAAACCAGTGTTTTGCATCTCATTTATCCCTACTGGCATAGTGAAGTGCTCCCAAATGGGCTCCTCAATCTTAATCAGAATGTTTTGGAGCTCAGCCAGAATCACCAACATGAAGCCCTTTGGCCATAAGAGGCTGTGATGACCACGCATCCTCCTTTTCACTCAGGACTGTGAAATGGATAGGTTGTCCAAAAACAGAGTTTGCCATCATATCTGCATCATTTTAAAGTGATATATATCTGTTGCTATAATGTGTGTGTATGTGGCAGGGGACTTCTCCTACTCAGTGTATGACCTTTTAATTGTTGCAGAAAAATATTTGACAGATACACTCCCAACTGTTGGCCAGGTGGCTTAATTATACTAAATTAGCTTTATTCTTAGATTTTATTTACTCATGACATTTGAATATTGTGGTGAAAGAACCCTTCCTGTAATCAAAAATATATTTTACTTTGTTCTATGAAGCCTACAAGGGACAGAGGAAGCAGTAGAATTCTCCTTTTACAATGTAGGGATTCACAATAAAATTTAGATTAGCTAATCCAAGTACAATGAGATCTTTGATATAACAAGAATTTTCCTATTGTCTATGAATAACATCTGATAATAAAAAGCCAAAATCAACAATGACAATAGACTTATTCTCTACCATACCTATCAACACAAATACACACACTCAGACATGCACACACATACACACACACACAAACACACACACAGTCTCATATACTGTCATATACTCTGGCATAATTATGTCAATACTATCATGATAACAAATAACATATTATTTAATTTTATATATATATAACAATGAATATATATATCTCCAAAGCATTTCTAATATTTATAATATACAGAAAGAGAGATATTCCAGGACTCTGTAATTTTCTCCTTTTGTACCATTTGGCTTACAAAAACTTAATAAAATATTTATTGAATCCACAACATAATTGATGTATACATTAATTCATATACAAATAATTGTCTAATGATTAAAAGCAAACTGTCTTCTAACAGCACATCTTGGTTAGTTACATACTGCTGTTTTCAAAAGTTCCACAGAACTTAGAGCTGTATAATGAACATTTACTGTCTCATAGTTTCTTTGGATGAGGAATCTGGAAATGTATGGATCTTCTTCCTTAGGATTTCTCACATGCTTAAATTGAGGTGGTGGCTGCACGATAGGGGAAAGGATTCATTTCCAAGCTCAAATGGTCATTGGCAGTATTTAATTTATTACTAGCTGTTGGACTGAGGTCTTCAGTTCTTAGCTGGCTATTGGATAAAGGCTGACCAAAATTCCTTGCCAGGCAGGTTTCTCCAACATGACAGCTTGTTTCAAGTCATGAAGACAAAAGAGTTTGCTAGCAATATGAGGTGATACTCCCTTGTAACCTAATCATAGAAGTGATATTGCATCAACCTTTTCATGTTCTATGGTTAAAGAAATCCGCTAGGTTCAGCCCAACCTCAAAGGGGTGGGGAGTTATACAAGGATGTGCTATCTGGAGGTAGAGATCACAGGGGCGGTTTTATTTTTAATTTTTAAGGCAATAGAGTTTTATTAGACCCTTTTTTGGTATTAAAAAGTAAAATATTAGCCTCCCACATTTTTGAGCATTAAAATTTAGACCACTATCACGGCCTGAGTAGTGTCACTACTTATATACAGTGAATACGGAAACCCCAAGGGGCTGAAACTCATAAGACCATAAAAGTCTAGTCCTGATCCTTCCACTAATAGGCTGTGTGACCTTGAACAAATTGTTCTGTATATGACTCAATTTCCTCATGAAAGAAAGAAAAAGAAAGAAAGAAAGAAAGAAAGAAAGAAAGAAAGAAAGAAAGAAAAAGAAAGAAAGAAAGAAAGGAAGAAAGAATTGCCTTGACCTTCCCCAGGTACTACTATGTGGAGATAGAACATGCACCCAGAAAGATTGTGAAACATCGGAGAGTGATATGACCCACTACTGTGACTCAGGTAAATGGAGAGATAGCAAGAATAGAATAGAAAGCCAGCTGTAAAAATGGTAGAACCGAACATGGACTGATTTCTTTGTTTTTTTTTTTTTTTTTTAAGGTAAGCTTTCCAGTGACAACAACATGGCCCAGGAAAAATATTCAGTAAGAACCAGGGACCTTTCAAAAAGATGCCAAGACAATTCCATAGGGAAAGAGCAATCTTTTCAGTAATCAGCAGTAGAACAAATAGATATTCACAAGGAAAAGAATGAAGTTGGACTCCTACTTTACAAAATATACACAAATTAACTCAAAATGGATCAAAGACCGTGGTGAGAACTAAAACTATAAAAATTCATAGAAGAAAACATAGGCATTAATCTTCTTGACATTGGATTAGGCAACGGTTTCCTAGATAGGGCACCAAAACCACAAGTGACAAGAGAAAATAATAGGTATCTTGGCCATCAGCAAAATTAAAAAGCTTTGTACTTCAAAGGACACCCTCAAGGAAGTGAAGACAACCCACAGAAGGGTGAAAATATTTACAAGTCATGTATCTGTTAAAAGAAAAGCATCTAGAATATACAAATGGTCCATACAACTCAATAATAAAAAGACAATTTATCCCCAGTAATCTAGTATTTAGGAAAATAGAAAACTTGAAATAAAATATAAGCCAATTAAAAATAGGCAAGCAATTTGAACAGACAGTTGCCCAAAGAAGATCTATATATGTACAGAGTTATAAATATAGAGAGATCTTTATATATATATATACATGCATATATATATATATAAAAACCATTAGACACATGAAAATATGGTCAACATCAGTAGCGATCAGTGTCATGCAAATAAAAACCACAATGAGATACCACTTCATATCCACTAAGATGTTATAATCAAAAAGGCAGAAAATAGCAAGCATTGATGAGGATGTAGAGAAACTGAAGCCCTCATACACTGCTAGTGGGGATGTTAGATGACATAGTTGCTGTAGAAAAAGTTGCTGTTGATGTAGAGAAATTGAAACCCTCATCTACTGCTAGTGGGAATGTAAAATGGCATAGTTGCTGTGGAAAAAGGCCTGGCAGTTCCTCAAAAAGTTAAACACAGAGTTACTATATGACCTACCAATTTCACACCTCTCTGTTAAGTTGGTGCAAAAGTAATTGTGGTTTCTGCCATTAAAAGTAACGGCAAAACCACAATTACTTTTGTACCAGCTAATATATTCCCCAAAGAAATGAAGAAATACATTCACACAAAACTTGTACAAATTCATAGCATCATTATTCATAATAGCCAGAAAGTAGAAACACCCCAAATGTTAATCAACTGATGAATGGATAAAAAAATGGGGTCTATCCATCCATACAATGAAATATTGCTCAGCAATAAAAATGAATGAAGAACCATGCTTAACTCGGATGACCCTATAAAACATTAAGCGTAGTGAAAGAAGCCAGTCACAAAAGACTGTGTTGTATTATTTCATATATATGAAAAGCCCAGAAGAGGTCAATCTTACATAGAAAGTAGATTCATGATTGCCTAGAACTGGGGGAGTTGGGGATGTGGGAAGTAGGGGAATGATAACTAAAGAGTCCGAAGTTTCTTTTGGGATGATGGCAGTGTTCTAAAATTGATTGTAATTCTGTGAATTGATTATGGTTCTATGAATTTACTGAAAATCATAAAATTGGACACTAGAAATGAGTAAACTATATGGTATGTTCATTATATCTCAATAATAGGGGAGGTTTTAGAGATCTGTTTTTCATACTGATTAAAGGGAAGTACTTGCTAAGAGCTGGAGAAGTCAATTCTGTAATCATTGGCTCATTACCCATTTTGACTAATTGAATTTTCAGAAGCAGATACTGAGATGGAGTTTAAGAAGTAAAATGTTCATTAAAGGGATCCATCAGACTGGAGCTAAAGATCTGTGACTATGGAATATAAAATTAAATTTTGATTGTATTCTATTATATCCGGTCCTTTCATATGGAGTAAGACTTTTGATGTGGTCACCTGAAGTGCATAGATATCTAACAGTGAAATACAAGTGTGTTTAGTTTCTTAAATTTCTGACAGAAGGTTCAACTTCAGCACGAAAGTTCCAGAACCAATTGAAATTAAATATAGGTAAAGAAATAGCTGTTTTCCTTCACTTCTTCATAAGTATCTTCATTAGTTCATCATTAGTATCTTTCCTCTTGTCTAATTGGAATATTATTTTTAATTTTAATAGTCTCTTATGAAACTCAGTATTGTCTCAGATATAGGAGTTATAATCCTGGCACATGCTAGTATTATGAGAAAAATTAAATGAAACAATATATGCGGAATGTCTGGGTCAGAGCAGGTGCTCTTAATAATACGGGAAACATAGAGACAGATACCTCAGAGATTTGTTGAGGTTCAATGCCAGTTTAGGGATAATCTGAAACACTCTTTTTAGTCTGTTTCAGTATACAGAGGCAGGAAAACATACAGAATATACTTGGAAAAATGACCAAGTCTCTGAGTTAGGTACAGAACCTCCTAGATTGTTTTTAATGCTACAATGCAGGAAGCAGACTAGCTTATAAACATATTATTGAATAAAGAAAATATATCTCCTTTAGATACAAAAAATCTTTTATCCTTTTAAGATCCAATAATAACATAGGCTTCAGTAATGTAAACTGTGTTATATTTTGAAATATCTAAGCTACATTTCTCTATAATAATATCTCTATTACATTTTGCCTGAAACTGCATGCCAAATTCTTTAAAGCAGCATGTGAAATACAGCATTTGCCTAGTACTATTTTTTTTCTCCAGAGATAAGTATAAAATGATATGTGATGGTCTATTTTATGCTTATTCTATTATAAAAGCACTAAAATAAGAAAGTGGAAAGCAAGAAAGCAATATCTGATCACTTTGCCCTGGCATGCTCACCACCTTATGGTATTAATAAAACTGAAAATCCCCAAAAGTTGTACTAGTTTTTGTTTTTATGTTTACCTTTAAAAAACTATGAAACTGAACTCTGCTTCTGACAGAGTAGTCCTAAATATGAGGGAAATTTTTTAATATGTCAAATTGTCCTACTGACATTTATACTTAGAAAATATGCAATGTAGAATAAAGAGAATTAATGCTATTATTTGCTCTTCATTGCCTTCTGCCTAAGTGCATACCATTATGAGACATTTTAACACAATTATTTACAACAAAATGTGATGATTTCCATTCAAGATTATAACCAAATTGACACCATTAAAATTAACCAAATGAGCATGCTACCTGTCCATCTGTTAGTAAAAGTAAAGGGAATTGACAACTACTACACGCTGTGCTTGACACTGGAGGGGAAGCAAAGATGAGGTTTTATAACTTCACCTCACCTCACCTCATCCATTCATGAAGACTGGAGAAGAATTTAATACTGGAATATCATACAGCATAAGATAATTGCCATTGAAGAAGTTTATAGAAATGACACTTGGGATTCCAAAAGAGCAAAACAATCCATTGTAAGAATAAGAAAGTTTTTGTGGAGAGGATAGGATTTAGACTGGATTTGGAATGAGTGGGTAGAGTTTCAGTTTCTGGGGAAAAGATGATAGGCAGTTTAACAGAAAAGGAGTAAGCAAAAGCATGGAGTGTGTGTTGTGATTTGCTTAGGAACTAGCTTGCATCTTATAGAGCAGAACCATAGGAAACAAGACCAGATATGGGTGTGGGAAGGCAAGATAATTGATTTCAAGTATCTTTCTCAAAGTAGTGGGAAATCAGAATAAATAATTCAAACTTAATTCACAAAAACAAGAGAGGCTTGTGAAGTTTTGTTAATGGGGGAATGATGATTGTGGTAACCAGCCTCCAAGATAGCCCACAGTGATTCTAGCTTACTGGTATACATACAATTTTATGGTACCCTCCCCAACCTCATAGTGTACTACAATTTTGTCTTTGTAACTAACTGAATATGGCAGAAGTGATATATACCCCTTCCAAGATTAGATTATAAAACATACTATGATTTCAATCTTGCTCTCTCTCTTTCATTTTTTTGTCTTCCTCGCTCATCCCTCATACTTGGGAAGCCATGTCATAAACCCTATGGAGAGGCACACATGATAAAGAACAGAAGCCTCCTGCCAACAGCCATGCAGCTAAGATTGAAAGCACATCTTCTAGCTGCAATCAAGTCTCAGACACTATAGCCCACTTAACACCTTGATTGCAACCACGTGAGAGACCCTGAACTATAACTGCCCTGCAAAATTTCTCCCAGATTGCTGACTCTCAGAAACTATGAGAGTTTCTGAATAATATAATAAATATGAATAATAAATATTTGTTGTTCTTAGGGTGACAAATTTGAAGATTATTTGTTATGCAACAATAAATAACTACCACAAAGATGGATGGATTTAACACTATTTATTCATGTGGCAGTAGAATTCTGGGTAGATTAAGAGAGAAAGCCACAGTAAATCAGAAGACCAATTTTAGTAATGTACTATGTACTTTTTATACATTTCCTCATTTAGTGACCCAGGTTATCTTTTAAGAGATATGCTATTTCTATTTTATTTTATTTTGCACTATTACATTTTTTAACCTTTATTTTGAGTTCAGGGGTACATGTGCAGGTTTGTTACCTGGGTAAACTACATGTCGTGAGGGTTTGATGTACAGATTATTTCATCACCCAGTGAATAAGCATAGTACCTGATAGGTAGTTTTTCAATCCTCACCCTCCTCCCATCCTCCACCTTGAAGTAGTCCCTGGTGTCTTTTGTTTCTTCTTTGTGTTCATATGTACTCAGTGTTTAGTTGCCACTTATAAGGGAGAACATGTGATGATTAGTTTTCTGTTCCTGTGTCAGTTTCCTTTGAATAGTGGCCTCCAGCTCCATCCGTGTTGCTGCAAAGAACATGATCTCATCCCATTACTGGGTATATACCCAAAGGATTATAAAACATGCTGCTATAAAGACACATGCACACGTATGTTTATTGCGGCACTATTCACAATAGCAAAGACTTGGAACCAACTCAAATGTCCAACAATGATAGACCGGATTAAGAAAACGTGGCACACATACACCATGGAATACTATGCAGCCATAAAAAATGATGAGTTCATGTCCTTTGTAGGGACATGGATGAAGCTGGAAACCATCATTCTCAGCAAACTATCGCAAGGACAAAAAGCCAAACACCGCATGTTCTCACTCATAGGTGGGAATTGAACAATGAGAACACATGGACACAGGAAGGGGAACATCACATACCGGGTCCTGTTGTGGGGTGGGGGGAGGGGGGAGGGATAGCATTTGGAGATATACCTAATGTTAAATGATGAGTTAATGGGTGCAGCACACCGACATGGCACATGTATACATATGTAACTAACCTGCACGTTGTGCACATGTACCCTAAAATTTAAAGTATAATAAAAAAAAGAACATGATCTCATTCTTTTTTATGGCCGTGTAGTATTATGTGGTGTATATGTACCACATTTTCTTTATCCAGTCTACCACTGATGGGCATTTAAGTTGATTCCGTATCTTTGCTGTTGTGAATACAACTGCAGTAAACATACACATGCATGTGTCTTTAAAGTAGAATGCTTTATATTCCTTGGGGTATATTCTTCATAATGGGATTGCCGGCTTGAAAGATAATCCGGTTTTAAATTCTGTGAGAAATTCCCAAACCGTTTTCCACAATGGCTGAACTAATTTACATTCCCACAAGCAGTGTATATGCATGCATTCTCTTTCCTCTGTAACCTCGCCAGCATCTGTTATTTTTTTAGTTTTTATTAATAGCCATTCTGACTGATGTGAGGTGGTATCTCATCATGGTTTTGATTAGCATTTTTCTAATGATTAGTGATAGTGAGAATTTTTTCATATGCTTGTTGACCATGTGTAGGTCTTCTTTTGAAAACTGATTATGGGATTTCTGGGTTGAATGGTAATTCTGTTTTAAGTCCCTTGAGAAATTGCCAAACTGCTTTCCACAATGGCTGAACTAATTTACATTCCCAGAATGTCCTATTTCCAGAATGGTATTTCCTAGGTTATCTTCCAGGGATTTTATAGTTTTAGATTTTATATACCTCTTGCATTGATTTTGGTATATGGTGAAAGGATGGGGTCCCATTTCAATTTTCTGCATATGGCTAGCCAGTTACCCCAGAACCATTTATTGAATAGGGAGTACTTTACCCATTGCTTGTTTTGTCCACATTGTCAAAGATCAGGATGGTTGTAGGTGTGTGACATCATTTCTGGGCTCTCTATTCTGTTCCATTGGTCTATGTATCTGCTTTTGTACCACTACCATGCTGTTTTGGTTACTGTAGCCTTATAGTACAGTTTGAAGTCAGGTAATGTGATGCTTCCAGTGTTGTTCTTTTTCCTTAGGGTTGCCTTTGCTATTTGGGTTCATTTTTGGTATCATATAAATTTTAAAATGGAATTTTCTAGTTATGTGAATAATGCTATTGTTAGTTTAATAGGAATGACATTAAATCTGTAAATTGCTTTAGTAAGTATGGCCATTTTAACAATATTGACTCTTTCTATCCATGATCATATGATGTTTCTCTATTTGTTTGTGTCATCTCTGACCTCTTTGAGCAATGTTCTTTAATTCTCATTGTAGAGCTATTTCACCTCCCTTATTAGCTATATTGATAGGTATTTTATTCTTTTTGTGGCTTTTGTTAATGGGATTACATTACTGATTGGCTCTCAGCTTGATGTTGTTATACAGGAATGCTACTGATTTTTGTACATTGATATCATATTCTGAAACTTTGGTGAAGTTTTCTATCAGATCAGGGAGGTTTTGGGCAGACGCTATGAAGTTTTCTAAGTATAGAATCATATTTTCTGCAGGACTGCATGTTCTAACTCTGGGGAGGTGGTATTGGTCCCCTGGCTTTGTTCTCTGGCCCCTTATGGTTGGGAACCTTTCTAACTCTGTGGAGCTGGTATTGATCCCCAAGCTTGGATATCTGACCTCTCAAGGTTGGGAACCTGCTGTGCTGGCAGGATCTAGTTGTTCCAAGACTGTTGGCCGCAGCACTATAATAGGTTGTAAAAGCCAAAACACTTCACTGGGCAGTGGCAGTGAGATCCATGTTTGTTTGCTTATATCAACAGTGGCAGCGTGGTAGGGTGTACACTCATCGGCTAGGGTAGGGCACTGGTGGGCCGGGGGCTGCCAGCCTCTTTGTGGGCGTTGACAAGAGCAGTAACAGTACTGGAGGAGGGAGGGGGCTGGGGCCACTGGGGTTCATGTGCACATTTGCACCTGCAGCTTTATTTTATATTTCTATCTTATAAAAACTTAAATCACTAAGCCACTTGCCCAAGGTCACATAGCTACTAATCAATGAGTCCAAATTTAAAACTTTACCTGTTTATATAAATAAAAGTTGGTTGAATGAATGAATAACTACATGAGTAAACATTTTATGAGTTGTTTAATTTCCTTGTAATACTTTCTCTTGCCTTAAAGAAAATTTGGAAAAATTCCAAATTAATCTTAAGAACTTTCTTGTTTTTGGACTTTTCCCATAAATAGAATCAAAGAAAAGTTCCCACAGAAATATATAATTTATCATGCTTCACTGGTATAGATATAGTTAAAAATTTCATAGTACAAGTATTTGTAAACTCTATGTTTAAACTACCCTGTCTGGACTATTATGTATGAGTGATTTCTGGGAAGTGCTTGCTTCTGACCTCTTGAGGTTTCAAGCAATAATACCCATTAAAAAACAAGGTTTAAACTCCAGAACTTGGATTCACTTCAATATAGTTAAAATATCTTAGCCATAAGATCCCAGCAAGGGTGGAATAATCACTCAAATGGAGGAAAAGAAAAAAGAGAAAAAAGCAACAGCAGCAAACAACGGTAACATCAATAAAACTCAATATATAGCATAAACATGCAGCTAAAAAATACTAAGATAAACCATAATACTTTGGTGTAATACAACAACCGATTTTTTTAAAGGTGTATTTTAAGAGGCAGAATAGCTTGATGATTAAGAGCACAGATGCCATAACAAACCTGCCCCTTGTGGACACATGACCTTGGGCAGTTACTTATCCTACATGCAACATATTGAAATGGGGATGATAATTATTCTTAACGCATAGCGTTATTAAGAAAATTAAATGTCAAAATATGCATAGTGTTTTAAAGAGTGGCTAGCATAAACTATTAAAAACATATTTATCATCACTAGTGTTATTTTGTTTAACTTCTAAGTCACCAGATCCAAATAGGAATGTAAAAAATATGCAAAATTGTAGCAGGAAGGGGAGAAGGGAGGCAGCATTTTTCAGGGGAGCTCTGTTGGTTTTGCCTCAGGGAACATAAGTGCAAATGATGCTTGAGGGACATACAAATTTGTATGATAATAAATTGCCTCCAAAGAAGAAACTAGCAAGTCTAACAGTTAGATTTTATAAATGCCCATCAATGATAATCAGGATATCAGTATAACTCCATGAAACAAGATGAGAGCAATTGTCCCTTAAATTTCACACTGTAGGTACCTTACTTGGTTTACCCTACTTCTGGCCTTTTGATATAAAGATGCAAAGAAAACACATAGTGGATCTCTGGGGATTCTCAACTGTTAAAACATCCTCCTGTTCTCTAAAGGAGCTGTGAAAACAAATCCTTGTGAATAATTTCATGCCCTGGTGTTTTCTGTACATTTTAAGGTTTATTTCAGGAATTTGTGGAAATTGAAAAAATGACATTTGGTACATGCTGCTTGCATTATATTTTAAGAAATCTCCTCTGCTTTTGCTATCTTTGCTAGACATAATGGTTCTTAATATAACTGCCTGGACAAAGTGTTGAACTGCAGAGGTAACACACGTGAGAATAATACTCCTACTCGAGACAGACTTCTCCCATTCTATATTTTTTCATTAGTGATTTCCTTCAAATTATTACTGATCGGTAATAATCAGTCTTGACTGGGAGGTATATATTTATCTTTATAAAAATGTCATAAATTATTGGAGAGGAAATTCTATTTTATTTGATACAAATAGTATTTTGTTCCATAGTAAAAACCAAATATATTGTGCTATTTCAACATTTTTATTAGGAAATCACCTTTTGAAGAACTGTTCAATCTAAAGGGACAAAAAACTCCATGTTGCTTCACATGATAAGTGTAAAACCAAAGAGCAGGTAAAAGAGGTAGGCAAACCTTGAAGAAATATAAGGAGACACTTTCTAAAATTGGAGTTGTTAAGCAGTAAGAGTAAAATTAGCTACCTTTTGCCAAACACATGCAATGCACCAAATACTGTGTTAAGAGCTTTGTTATCTTATTCCAACAGTTCAGAAACCTACATCATATGTATTAATAGTATTTTTCTCTTACAAATGGAAAAAAGTTAAGGCTTAAAGTAAATTATGTTTCTCCAAAGCCTTATTCTTTACATACTGTATGCAGGATGCTACCAAAGCCACTGGGACAACGCACAACTTTATCTCCTAGAGCTTAGATATAATGTATTAGACATATGGGGGTGAGAGGTGGGGAGGTCACTGACAACTGAAAAGAAAATTGATGACAAGAAAGTGGAGCTTTGTAAGATCAGTATGAAGAAGTAATGGAAAGAAAGAAATCTTGGGCTGAAGCTGGGCATTCCCAAGGCAGATGAATGATGAAGAAGGAATTTAAAAATTAAAAAAAGAACGTCTATTATATTTTGATTTCTACAACAAAAGTGTTAATAGCAAGCATTGATTCGAAGACTGCGCACATGGCACCACACTAAGTATTTTGTACGCATTATTTCAGAAACATCATACCCTGTTGGTAGGTACTACTATTATTCTCACTTTGCCAGTGAAAACACTAAGGTTTTTTATACCAGCTACACATCCAGTCTACAGAGTTATTAAGTGATGAATTCTAGGTCAAAGCCAGGTCTATTTGTTTACAGAGCTTATCTATGCAGTCAATTATCCAGCTATATTCATTCTATTATTTTATATTCTTGCATTATTTTGATTCTCACAAAAACCTTATGAGATACACATTGATGAATGCAAAACCTAAGACTCAGAAAGGTTAAGGAACAACCCTAGGTCACATGCCTAGTATTCGAACCCAAATTTGATTATATTGATGGTCAAAGGTAAATGAAACATGCACTAAAAATTAAGTACTTTTAAAGCAAACAATTTCCTAAAGAAAAGTGCCTAATCTTTGTTCTTTGGTGAAAGAATATTGTCAGTTTTAAATCACATAAAATACTTTATTGGGATGCTTCCAATACTGAACAGTTGTTTCTCACTAAGATCATTTGATATTTATCATCTGAGAGCTTATTGACGAGTTCAATGAGAACATCATTTATGAAATGAGATAATTAGTGAATATTTAGTTGTTTTTATTCCAAAAGAAAAAAACAATAATTAAAAGACTTACACAGGAAATTATAGTGTGTTTCTCAAATTGATTTCATATTAATTATATTAATGATTTCCATCTGAGAGCCTGCCACAGACTATCAACTCTGCATGGGCTTATCCTACTTATTTCATATTGATCATTGTAATAAATATATCATTCCATTGCAAGAGCTAGCATCAGTGCTAATCAGAATGTTACCGAGAATAAAAATAGGAAATGAAGAGATTATACTTGAGCAAAATGACATGATTCATCTAAGATCATAAGAATCAATGAATAGTAGTAGAAGACAGATAACACCCTTTGTTACTCTTGTTGGCGAGGATTTTTCTTGTGTTCATCAAATGGATATTTTTTTCCTTTCTTTTTTTGGAACATGGAAGAATCGCAGAATTTTGTACAGCACACTCTGCTGTGGCTGACAAATGGATCGAGAGTTAGCTTCCTATACCACGATGATAATTGGCTTAGACCTTCTCTATTAATAGCAGTAAGTCTGGCCAGAGATTGATGTAGACACTTCACCCAACATTTCCTTTACTTCTGTTTTTCTTATAGGTGTAGGGCTTTTTTCCTTTCCTTGTTTTTGTGGTTAAATTACAATATCAGCCGGGCGCGGTGGCTCACACTTGTAATCCCAGCAGTTTGGGAGGCCGAGGCGGGCGGATCACGAGGTCAGGAGATCGAGGCCATCCTGGCTAACATGGTGAAACCCCGTCTCTACTGAAAAAATACAAAAAATTAGCTGGGCATGGTGGCGGGCGCCTGTAGTCCCAGCTACTCAGGCGGCTGAGGCAGGAGAATGGCGTGAACCCGGGAAGCGGAGCTTGCAGTGAGCCAAGCCCCCCCCATCCCCAACCCGGAAAAAAAACCAAGAACCCCTCCAAAAAAAAAAAAAAAAAAAAAAAAATCAAGTTGTATATTTCAAAATGAGGATATATTATATATAACTTTAAAGTTCTTTTAAAAAATTTTAAAGTTTAAAACAGAAATTAAGAGAAAGGGATTTTCTTTATAAATTAACATTACCATGTCCCAAATGTATTTGAGAAATGGCGGTGCATCCAAGTTGTCATTTTCCGTCCTACAACTGTGGCAGACATGTAATGGATTTTTGCACTCATTTTCTTTTGAGGCTGGGCAAGGTAGTCACTCCCAAATTACTAACACTGGCTTGGTAAATGGATCTCATTTACCATCCCTGTTCAAAGCGGTGCTGCTGTATTCCAAACACATACTTGTCCTGACATAATTACATAGCAAAATTTTGGGTTGTGAAATCTTAAGGTGAAAAACAGATTACCAGTGAAATTTGAAAATAATACAGAATCATTAACATTTTTTTTTTTGACCGAGTCTCGCTTTGTAGCCCGGGTTGGAGTGCAGTGGTGTGATCTCGGCTCACTGCAACCTCTGCCTCCTGGGTTCAAGAGAGAATTACTAACTTTTTATATCAACTCAGAAGGTTTTCTATTCTACATGCCAAACTAGACAAGTCTTATGACCCTTCCTATTGCTGAAACATAGATTCAAAGACAAAAACAAGAAACCAAACAAAAAAGAGAAACCTAGGTAGCTGCAGCAAACATTTTGCATAGATACTCCATATATTGTAGGTATTCAATGGCTTACTATCAACTATTTGTGCTGCTGAGGAATGAGAGGATATTTGAAAAGCAATATCTTCCAAAGAATTCAATTATCAAATGCTTAATATTAAAAGTAAGAAAATGTATAAAATGTAAGGCTCTGTAATAACTACCTGAAGCAAAAATGGACTTACAGATACACAAGACAACAAACTATACTCCTACTAGAGTAGCTGAGGAAAATCAAGTGTAGCAGCAACAAAAACAGGCACCAATATCAGAAATGACAAATTAAAAAATAATTATTATTTATAAATAAAGAGGTAAAAATGTATATACTTCTTTTTTCAAGAGTAAATTTAGCCTTTTCAGCAACTATTATTATTTTTCCTTCCTTTATAACTTTCTGAGTTATAAAAGACCATGGAATGTCATGGCTTCTACCTGATTGTTACAGATTCTGCAGTTCAGGCTGAGCAAGTACAAGTCAACAATTCCTCATGAACAATGATTCTTTGAATACCGTTGTCTTACACAAATACCAGTAAAGGTAGAATTGGTATAAGAAGCTGGTGGGAACTAAATTAGATAGAGAGATATGAAATGAGAATGACAGTCTTGAAACCTGAAATCTGGGCAAATACAAAAAAAATTAGAGGTCTTTCTACAATTCCTAGTAATAGAAAGTACTTTGATGTCTTTCTTGTCATTTTAATTTAGAAAATGTAACACTTGCAGTTATTAGTACTGACTCAGGAAAAACACTAAAATGATTTGAAACCTAGCTTCTCTTAAAAGTTCTGGCCGGGCGCGGTGGCTCACGCTTGTAATCCCAGCACTTTGGGAGGCCGAGGCGGGTGGATCCCGAGGTCAGGAGATCGAGACCACGGTGAAACCCCGTCTCTAATAAAAATACAAAAAATTAGCCGGGCGTGGTGGCGGGCGCCTGTAGTCCCAGCTACTCGGAGAGGCTGAGGCAGGAGAATGGCGTGAACTCGGGAGGCGGAGCTTGCAGTGAGCCGAGATTGCGCCACTGCACTCCAGCCTGGGTGACAGAGCGAGACTCTGTCTCAAAAAAAAAAAAAAAAAAGTTCTATGATTTTAGATGAATTATTCAAATTTTCTGATTTTTAATTTATTTATTTTTAGTGTGAGAAATAATAGTGCTTAACTCATAAAGTTGTTATAAGGGTTAAATGAGGTTAATATGGCACATGCTGAGCAAAATATGTGGCATATAATAAATGCTCAATAAATGTTAGCTGATACAGATGTTAATACTTCTATGCACAACTTGCACTAGCTTCTCCTCATTCTGTCTGATCCTACATCCTCTCCTTCCTCATCCTCTTATCTCTTGGAGTCCTGAATCTCTTTTGCAATTATAATACTTTTTCAATCTCTTCTTCTGTCCTCGGTTTTCTTTGGTTACTCAGGCTCCCTTTGACATCTGTTTGTTTTGTGCCTTGTTCTATATTCAATCTCTCCTAGTTGCATACTGTTCCCAGATTGTCAACTACCCACATAGCTCCACTCCCTCCCTATGAGGAAGGCCTATGCCTTCTCTTTCCCGACCTTGTGTGTGTATGGACATGGCCCTGATCCATGTCCATAGAACCTAGAACACAGATTATTTCCTAGATAGAACCACCATGAAGACAGAGGAGGCTACTTATAGTATAACAACTTAGTTAAAAAAGAAAAAAAAATGATATAGTGAGCTATGTTATAATAGCAGCTGCAGCAATAAAATTTAAACCTGAAAGTAGCAAATGTTAATTTATTTCTTGCTTGGATTTCATGGCCATCTTGGGATGGCAGAGGGCTCTGCTTGATATTGTTCTAATCAAAGATTAGATTAGAGTGTCAGAGGGCTGTGCTTTATATTGTTCTAATCAAGGATCCAGACTGATAAAGCATTCATATTTGGAACTTTAATTGTTGCCATGTTTAGAGTAAAGGAGCTGCAGACCGGTGCTGTTCCTATTCAGCCAACTGGACCCCTTCCTTACACCTTTTACAAAAATCAACTCAAGATGGATCAAAGACTTAAACGTAAGTCCTAGGAACATAAAAATCCTAGAAGAAAACCTGGGCAATACCATTCAGGACATAGGCATGGTCAAAGACTTCATGTCTAAAACACCAAAAGCAATGGCAACAAAAGCCAAAATTGACAAATGGGATCTAATTAAACTAAAGAGCTTCTGCACAGCACAAGAAACTATCATCAGAGAGAACAGGCAACCTACAGAATGGGAGAAAAATTTTGCAATCTACCCATCTGACAAAGGGCTAATATCCAGAATCTACAAAGAACTTAAAGAAATGTACAAGCAAAAAACAAACAACCCCATCAAAAAACGGGCAAAGGATATGAACAGACACTTCTCAAAAGCAGACATTTATGCAGCCAACAGACATATGAAAAAATGCTCACCATCACTTGTCATTAGAGAAATGCAAATCCAAAACCACAATGAGATACCATCTCACACCAGTTAGAATGGCGATCATTAAAAAGTTAGGAAAAAACAGATGCTGTTGTGGAAAAATAGGAACGCTTTTACACTGTTGGTGGGAGTGTAAATTAGTTCAACCATTGTGGAAGACAGTGTGGGGGTTCCTCAAGGATCTATAATTGGAAATACCATTTGACCCAGCAATCCCATTACTGGGCATATACCCAAAGGATTATAAACCATTCTACTATAAACACACATGCACACGTATGTTTATTGTGGCACTATTCATAATAGCAAAGACTTGGAAACAACCCAAATGTCCATCAGTGACAGACTAGATTAAGGAAATCTGGCACATATACACCATGGAATACTATGCAGCCATAAAAAAGGATGTGTTCATCTCCTTTGCAAGGACATGGATGAAGCTGGAAATCATCATTCTCAGCAAACTATCACAAGATCATAAAACCAAACACCGCATGTTCTCACTCGTAAGTGGGAGTTGAACAGTGGGAACACATGGACACAGGGAGGGGAACATCACACACTGAGGCCTGTCAGGAGGTGGGGTGTCAGAGGAGGAATAACATAAGGAGAAATACCTAATGTGGGTGATGGGTTAATGGGTGCAGCAAACCACCAGGGCACATGTATACCTATGTAACAAAACTGCACCTTCTGCACGTGTAACCCAGAACTTAAAGTGCATATATATATAAGTAAAGGAACAGTCCTCACATACAAGTAACACAAGACACTCCATCTTACATTTTATTAGTGAGAGCAAGTCGCAAGTCCATGCCTAACTCCAAGGAATCTCAGAAGTTCTATCCTACTATTTGTCTAGAATGATAGTAAACAGCACTAATGACTACAAAATTGCAAACCAATATAATAGACTATGACTCCTGACAGCATAAAATGTATTTTATGAATCTTTACATTCACTTCCTCAAACAAAAACTTTGCCATAGTTGCTATACAATAAATTCTTTGGTAATGACTAAATAAATGATCTCATATATTGGATCATAAAAATGAATCCAAAGTTTTATTATGCTAACAGATGCAATATATAATGTTAATAGCATTAACAGTTTTAGAAGAGCTTATTTACCCAGAATGTTTATGTACACATTCATTATTGCTTTGTAAATTAAAAGAAATTAAAATTCCTCAAATCCAACCCTGAGATTATTAAGCTTGTTTCTGAATTATTGTACCATACAAAATAATATAAAGCACTCTTGGGACTTTGCCAGAGTTTGCCATTGAGATCTTCCTCCAAAATTACTCTAGCTTTAAATTGCTTAACTTGCTATAGGAGAACACTCATATCCAAAGCTTTTAATCATGAGCACTATAGTAACATGAAGGCATTTAATGTTTTTTTCCCCTCTGTGGGAGATTAGGTGTCATGTTATCACACCATAATCATTACTTTGAATGCATATTTTAATTCTCTTCTCTCCACCAATACACAACTCCTTCTAGGCTTGTAACATAACCTCTGTGTGCCTATTTCCATTTCTGGGGGAAGTTATTGTTACTGAATTTCTACTATGGCTTAATTCTAGTGGTTTTTAGACTCATACTTGACCTGATAGAATGAGTCATGAATGAACAGAAACATGTTGAAAGTGCCATATGTGAATGTTGCAAATAATTAAGACTCAGTATTAATGAAGGGGAATTACTATGCTGTGTTATCAAAAGAAGCTTTGTGATTTAGAAATCCTGAGTATTGCTGAGTTATTATAAGAAAATAAGAACTGCAATGAAAGAGAAAAACCAAAGTACTTTTTTAAAAATTGTGTTACTAAAACAGTTTATAGAAAATAAAAAATAAAAACTGTTTAAATGCAAACTTTCTATGATCATCTCTATGTTCTAACCCTTTATTTTGATGACTTAATAGTTTAACATGATATACCTGTCACTTAAACAAAATTTCATTCTCCCATCTGGGTAATTAGGCTACAAACAAAGCAAACAAAGCCAGCTAAACCATGAAAGAGTATTACTATTCTCTCTCTTCACAAGACTCTTTTTAAGCATTTGGAGGTAAGAAAAAGCTTTGCACAGGAAAAACTGGAAAATAAAATGTTTACTTTTTCCCGATTGGGTCCTCTTCTTCATTTATCTAATACTGGGTTCTTTCCTTTTCTTTACTCTATAAAGTCCTGCATTCTGCTCATCTGCCACCAAAAAAAGTCACGTTCCCCATGAAAATTTCCATGACCTTTTTTTTTTTTCCTTTCTGTAGTTTCTACTTCCCAAATTTGTCCAAAAGTTTAAAGGTTGTTTGATGGCTGTTTTCAGTTGTTACTCTTTCCATACATGAATTTTATTAGGAAAATTTGCCATGTTAGTCTAAATATAAAAAAGGATAAAGAGATGTTCAATTGTGAATTTTTGTAATTCCCTGATTTCTAAAGATGAGGTTTCCTACTTGCAGGGTAAAACCCAGAAACTTTCATGATTATGAAGAATCTGGGAAGCAGAGAAAAAGAACACTGAAAAGGCAGAAGCTACCTGGGTCTGCATAATAAAGAGCTAAGCCAGAAAGAAACAAGGTAAGACACAAGGAATTCTGGAGAAGCTTATAGTAAAGCAGTTGCTGTGAAATACTGAGAGAGAGAGAGAGAGAGAAACAGAAAAGAGAGAGAGAAAAAGGAGAGAAGGTATCAGAAATCAAAGAGGGGACATCACTACAGATCCTTAAGGTTATTAAGGATCATTAAAAGGTAATAATGAAACAACTGTGAATAACTTATGGCAACAATTTTTCCATGGCATTTCTGTGGATACATATGTACATATGTATATACATACATATTTATGTACATTAAATATGTATATACATGCATATGTACATATGTATATACATACATATGTACATATGTATATACATACATTTGTAAATATGTATATACATATCTAGCTGTACTAGAAAGCTACACATATTTTTTCTTAAGTGGTTGTACCTTTTTATGCTTCTATAAGCTGCATGTGAAAGGTCTACTTGCCACACATCATTGCCAAAACTTAGTGTTGTCAATCTCTCTAACTTTACCCTTTCTGATGAATGTGTCCAGATATAGCATGGTGACTTTAATTTGTGCTTCTCTTATTTTATAACATTGAGAGCCTCTTCATACATTTATTGGTAATTTGGATATCCTCTTCTGGTCTCTTGCTCATTGTCTGTTAGAGTTATTGTCTTTTCCTTCTTGATTTGTAGAAGTATTTTTTTATTGTTAATGATACAAGTCCTTTGCTAATTATATTCAGTATTTTAAATATTTTCTAATTCTATAAATTGCCTTTATACTCTCCAAATTGTGTCTTTTGATGAAAAGAAGTTTCTAATTTTAGTATAGTTTATTTTATCAATGAATTTATTTATAGTTACTATTTTTTATATCCTGTTTAGGAAAATTACGCCTATCCTAAAGTCATGAAAGCTGTACAGTTCTTTTTTTATAGCTAAAAAACATATTTGATTGATTTTTGTTTATCATTATGAGAAAAGGGCTGATGTTAATATTTTGTTTCATCTTGACAATATTGTTCTTTTTTGATTGCTCTGCAGGGCCACTATCATGACAAATTATGTCCACATAGGTATAAGATTGTTTCTGGACTCTCTAATCTGTGCCACTGGTCTATGTTTCTATCCTTGCACAATTGTCATAGGACTTTTTAAAACCATATGTTTATAATGAAGCTTTGTGTCTGGGTAGTTTAAGTGCTATAACTTTTTTCTCTTCAAAACTATCTTGATTATTATTTCTGCATTTTTATATAAATTTAAGAATTAGCATTTCAGTTTCTCTGAAAAAAGACAACTAGAGATTTTTCTTGGTACTGCATTTAGCTTATAAATCCTGTTTGGGGAAAGCAAATCTTTTTGATGATATAAACCTTCAAATCCATAAATGTTACATATTTTCCGTATTTATTTAGATTTCTCTAATTTCAAATAATTCATCATAATAGTGGCCTGACATCTCTTTTGGTAAAGTCATTCCAGATAGTTAATAAGGAATTAGTACAACTTGCTAGAAGAGCTAAATTGTTGCTGAGGCATAAAGTATGAATAAGAGCCAGCTTGACTAGAGGGCATTGGAGGGGTGATCTGTGGGAGATATTCAAGCAGCTGATAGGACTTGAATACAAGAGAGACTGTGGAAAATTGGGAAACACAATACAAAGTTTCATTATAAACATATGGTTTTAAAAAGTGCTATGATAATTGTGCAAGGATAGAAACATAGTCCAGTGACACAGACTAGAGTTCAGAAACAATCTCATACATATGTGGACACAATTTGTCATGATAGTGGCCCTGCAGAGCAGTCAAAAAATAATTGGGAAACTGGGAGATCTTTAGTTATGACTGAAAAAAGTAGTTTAATATGATTGATTATACTAATATATATTATTTGGATACAATTATTTGGATGTTTACTATTATTGCTTGACATGAAAAACATTGTACTAAAAAACATAATAACAATCCTTATTTTTCTCAATGTAACAAGTTATTCAGTGAGAAACTGTTGTTGCTAAGTGATGGATTTAGGCAATTTCTTCCCATAAAACTCCTGAATGTACCGTTGTATTACTGTTTTGATAAGTTAAATAGTAACTTCATGAGCCCTATATACTTAATGGATTTCCCCAGTTTCTCTTACTAAGAGACAGACAGTTAGACTTTGGGTCTCACTATAAGAAGCTCTCCAACTTAATACCATATAATGTGTAAATACCATATGATACAGCATTTGCAAATAAATTTAAAAATATATAGAACACATTAAGAGATTTCAAGTTAACTGATATATTGTATTAATTGTAATAGTGAGAAAAATGTTAAACCCTTATTCTGAAGCAGATGTGCCTTATGTTACACAGCTGCTCATTTCTTCATTATTTTGAAAAACAGGCAATAATACATGTCTGTGAAATAAGAGCAACTGATAAATAAATGAATGTAGGGGCAGGGGGACGAGAACAAAGTTCTAAAGGAATAAATATTTTGGAAATGTAGTGTAAAATCCTTGCCTTTTTCTTCAGTGTGAACACAGAGTTGCAGGAATCAAAATCACATAAATGAGTAGGAGGCATGCAAAGTGTTGGTGATAAAATATACAAACATGGGGAAGGCAAGTTTGAGGTATTTTAGATTGGAAATATTTTAGAAGAAATTCTATAAAAGATGCAAATGATTTGCCATATATATTCAGAATGAAACTTAAAATGTCTTAGTAGAATGATGTTTATGGAATGTGGACTGCTGTTAAAACAAAGTCCACTTACCATTATTTTTTATCAGCATTTGGTATTGTGATATAAGAATTCTATCACAGGGTAATAGTAGCTTGAATTCATACAAGTCAACATTCATTGAAAGCCATTACGGTTGTTTAAGATTTTGTGAATTGCAGGAGCAACTGACATTCTGTTCTCATCAAATACTTGAAGCAGGTGTCAGTATGGTTTGATAAAATTAAATAAACTTGGGGTAAGGAGACCAGGGTTCCAACACCAGCTCTGATTCATATTAGTTGCTTGGCCTTAGGAAAACTACATGGATTCTCCAAGTTTTCTTGAGAAACAAGAAAGTTCCTTTTAAACCTATGAGTGTATAATTTTTAAAACCTGATTGCAAAATGTATCTATTTGTTCATGTAATGTAAGTACAGTTAGCAGGCTAAGGAATTAGTTATAGTCTAGAGCTACTCTCTTTACAAACATGTAGAGGCCATTCTTTGCGGAGGGTTATTTCAAAGGACAAAACTATGAGAAAACCACACATTTGGAGCAGCAAGCCCTGCCTTGCTGAGAATGATTTAACTGTCACCTGTGTTACCTGATAAGATTTAGTTGAAGACTAAAGTAGCCCTGCTAATTTCAAAATCCTCTCTCACTGTCAAAAGTTAGTGTTTGCAGCATTTCATCAGTTAAGACCAGCTCTCTTTTATAATTAGCAAGCCTGCAGATGGATGCCCATCCAGGACACCTTCATCTGCTTATTCCAGCCTAGCACGCTGGGTATACACAAAGTCTGCTGGGAGCCTGAGGCCACTCCCAGGAAATTAAGTGGAACCATCTTCATTCTGCTAGCCTATCTTTCACAACAGGCACATGTTGATTAAATGTCATTTCCATTTTATTTTTACTTCCTTCTCACCCTCTGGTTCTATTTTCCAGTTAAAACAACTTCACTGCCTTAGAAATTATTATTAAAAACTAATCACTAAAATAAATTCTTCTAGGGTCACTTTTTAAATTTTTAGTCCACTCTGAGATGTGACAAATAATATTTTTAATACCAGTTATTTTATGTAAATACTATTCCAATTGTAGGTTTTTCACAATCAGAAAAGATTTAGCAATATTTAGATTTCAGTTTATAATTCTAGTGTTTCTTAACCATTTTCCAGCATTCTCAAAACAGTATATAGACAGTCATCAATTTAATTAAGAATCCTATTTAGGAGAAGCACTGAAAGTAGAAAGATCATCAGAAAATAAGCCATTGAGGGATTAATGCAAATATAAATAGAAAAAAGAAAGCCATGCAAAGAAATTTCACATTCTCAGTAGAGCTGAGATTAGCTGATTAGCTGATCTTGACAGCTTATCTCATGAGTAGTGACTCAAGATTTTTCACAAGGTTCTTGAAATTGTTTTCATTTCTACATAAAAGATACAAATCAATTATCTTCAGTGATGCACCTGGATTTATAAAACACACTACTGGAATTATTGATATTATTAGTCTCAGAAAAAAATTCATAATCAAATGCACTTCGAACTATCATTTGTCAAAGATTAGACGTCTTTGAGATAGCTTTCAATAAATTTTTGAAAATGCCTGTAGGTGTCACAAAGAGCAGTTAAGGAAAAGCAGAAAGGAAGACTGAGGTTACATGCGCAATTTCACATTACCCAGCCATAACTTTTTTTTTTTAACTTATGAAATACATCCTTGCTGAGGATGCATATTTTTGTAGTTGTTCTCTATAAACGAGAAATCTAAGATTCTATTAGCTATACATGAATACCTTCATACACAACCTTGTCCATTTCTTTCTTACCTTTTAAATTCTCAGGGCAATGACAAACTCAGTGCGGCCTTTGGCAGTGGTCCACATGGCTCTTTCATTTTATTTGACTTTCTACCTATGAAAATAGTTATTTGACTTTCTACCTATGAAAATAAGACTAACGTTCATAACTAAAAGCATTAATTACAGTATTTTTCTGAGAAAATAATTATAGTACACGATAGTGGCCATGACATAAATCACATATCAAAAAATGTTATTGCATTCTATTTTTAAAGACTTTTTAATGCTATGAGAAAATGTTCATTAAATCTTAAATAACACAATGGTATACTATAATATGAACCTATATCACAACACTATATACATGTGTAATATATTCTTTATGAAACAGAGCATATATTAGATAAAATAAAATTATTAATTATATTTATGCTTTGATTTTATGAGTAATATGGGATTTTTAAATTGTATTTTCTAAGATTTCTACAATTTTATATATTAATTTTACAACTGCAAGAAAAGAAAGCAATACCCATCTCTGAGGCACCGGATTAGCCAGGTGTTTCAAGTCTCTACCCAGTATGTTGAGATTTTATCTACGTCAGCTTCTGGAGAAATGTTTAAAAATACAGATTCTAGAGCTCCTAGCACAGACTCATTTTAGCAATGATTACTGGCAACCAGTATTTAAGTAAAAACATCCTGGAGATTCTGGGGTTAGCCAGATATAGGAAAGCCAAGTCTAAATAGCAAAAGCAGATGGTTAACGACCAAATCATTGAGAAGCATTGCCTGCAGGTGCCTGAGATGAGGTCTATTAGAAATGCCTAGGGTTTCCTTGGCTATGCAGGGTCTTTTATGGTTCTATACAAATTTTAAAATACTTTTTTCTAGTTCTGTAAAGAATTTCATTGGTAGTTTGATAGGAACAGCATTGACTGTAGATTGCTTTGGGCAGTATAGTCATTTTAATGAAATTGATTCATCCTATCCATAAGCATGGGATGTTTTTCCATTTGTTTGTGTCCTTTCTGATTTCTTTGAACTATGTTTTGTAATTTTCATTGTAGAGATCTTTCTCCTCCCTGATTAGCTGTACTCCTAGGTATTTTATTCTTTTTGTGGCAATTGTGAATGTGGTTGCTTTCCTGATTAGGCTCTTGGTTTGGCTGTTGGTGGTATATAGGAATGCTAGTGACTTTTGTAATTGATTGTGTATCCTGAAACTTTGCTGAAGTTGCTTATCAGCTGAAGGAGCTTTTGGGACGAGACTACGGGGTTTTCTAGATATAGAATCATGTCATCTACAAATAGGGATAGTTTGACTTCCTCTATTCCTATTTGGATGCCCTTTATTTCTTTCTCTTGCCTGATTGCTCTGGCTAGGACTTCCTAGATTATGCTGAACAGGAGTGTTGAGAGAGGGCCTCTTGTTTTGTGCCGGTTTTCAAGGGGAATCCTTCCAGCTTTTGCCCATTCAGTATGAGGGTGGCTGTGGGTTTGTCATAAATGGCTCTTATTATTTTGAGGTATGTTCCTTCAATACCTAGTTTATTGTGAGTTAGTAACATTAATAGGCTGTTATCCTTAGCAAACTAATGGAGGAATAGAAAACCAAATACCACATATTCTCACTTAAAAATCGGAGCTAAACAATGAGAACTCATGATCACAAAGAAGGGAACAACAGACACTGGCGTCAACTTGAAAGTGGAGGGTAGGAGGAGGGAGAAGAGCAGAAAACAAAATTTTTGGGTACTGAATAACGTACCTGGGTGATGAAATAGTTTGTACAACAAACCCCGTGACACGAGTTCACTTATGTAAAAAACCTTCACATGGACCATCAAACCTAAAATAGAAGTTGTTTTTTTTTTCTTTTAAGAGATGTCTTATTTCAAAGGAGATGCAAAACCAAAAGCTGTACAGCTTTTCACACAGACAAAACAGGAGCCCTGGCAGCCTCAGTTCTAGCACTTCCTCATTACCTTGCTCCCAAAGTCAAAGATTTTGATCTTCATGACCTCTTTAAAATTACTCTTCTTTCTTGCCAATGTCTACATCTACTCCCCACTGGAGGATGGATAAAATAAACTCATGGCATTTCAAGCAGCCAGTGGGCATCAGACAATGACAATTCTTAGAACTTTTACCTACAAATCAGTTCACCTAGAAGTGTAAAGACTGGAGTCTTTCCTCTTGCTTAGAGATTTGTATTTCACAGACTTCTGAAAAAAGTAGGCTGTAAAATGATTGAACATTCACTTGCTGCTTTTAATGTATTATTTATGTATGAGAATGTATAATTTGAGAAATAAAAAGTGAATTGAAAGCCTGGGTAATTAAATATACAGTTCTTTGTTCAATTTTTAAAAATAACATTTCCATTTTTTACCAATATTAAATAGATCAGCTAACTGATAGGTTGAGAAAAAGATGAAAATCTTGAGAGAGAAGACACCTACGGTGACTTTTTATTTAAATTTATTCTAACAAAGAAAATGTCGATTTTGTAGTTTCAATTCAAATTTTGTTTTATTTATACTAAATGTAGGTAAGACTTGTGCTCTATGGTTAAGCAGGAGCTCCGTTTTGATATGCTGTCTCTCTCTCAGGCCAGTATGACAGATACTAGAAGTGAGAGATTCTGAAAGCATGGTCTGGTGTAGTTGTGCTTTAGGTCAACATGGATTACACTTATTTAGCAGATGAAAAATTGAAACTTATGAAACAAGGAAAAATTTTTTGATTTAAGTAAATTAATGAGTGCCATGAGGGGAGCCAGGACCCATCTTTCCTGGCATCTCTCATATTATGCTGGTAGATATTTTTACATTTCTGTAGTTTCAAAAAACAAAAATGAAGATCAGGAAAGTAGAAGCTAATAGTATTGGGTACACTTTGTCATGAAAGAGAATATGTAGATAAAATTTTAAATGATACCAATTTCCCTTTCTCCTAAACAATGCATCTTTTTACATGCAATGTATTAAGAAGTGCTGCCATGCTCTCCCCTGGACTATGCAAATAATCAGAAACTATTTATAGTTCATTTGTTCCAGGAAGATGACAGATGAAGGTTTAAATCTAAAACCTGTGACTAGCAGCCAACTACTGTTTTCATTAGGCTAAATGGGAATTTCAAAGTACAATCACATAAACAGGAATTTAAAATTTCTATTAAATTACAAAAATATTAGGTCATATAACAAAAATAGGAGGAAGAATGCTAATGGAGAAATTATATTAAATATATTTGTACAAAAATTTCCATTAAGAAAGGTTCACTTATGTATTCATTTATTAATTTATCCCTGAATATCGATTGAATATTTTATATATTCTATGTGTAGTGACCTACACAGGTTAATCATGATAAATAAAGCAGGCAATATCCTTATGCTCATGGAAATTATACTGCAATAGAAATAACAGATTTTTTAAAATCTCACAAGTAAATAATGATAAAATATGAGTTCAATGAAGGAAAAGCACTACTTATTAGAGATTTCAAGAGGAAGACCAAATTTACATTGAAAGTAAATAAAGTTTCCTCAATAAATCAGTAGGAATTACTTTTAAAAATATCATGAGTGTACGTGTGCATGTATTTATTTCAGGCAAGAGAATAAATATGCATTTCAGCTAGAAATTATTGTATTGCCTGAAAACCCGGAAATGAGTCTGACCATTTGGAACAACTAAAATAATAAACAAAACAAAACAGAATAGTGAAGTTGGACCATCGCAAGAGACAAGAGGGAAAAAATAATAATGGTGTAGGCAGTTACCATACTGTGGCAAAATCTCATGAAATTTTAAATATATTTTCTCAATGTAGTAAGAAGCCATCGAAGATTTTTACGTAAGGAGGATTTGACAGAACTCGCTAAACAATATCAAATAATTTAGTGACTCATTCAAACCAATAGCAATCTAAAAACTATACTACTACCTCAGAAACAGTTCTTTCTATTGTGGGGCACCAACCCTAACCCAGAGAACAACCATGACATCCGTTTTTACCAGAAAGCTTTCTGGGTTTGACTTATCAACTACATCTGTAAACTGCATACTGATCTCTGGCCCTGGGGAGATTTCTGCTGAAAAGCAGGCTGTTAGCAAACATTTACAAATTCAGCTTTCTCAAAAAGCCTTTTTATAATAACTATTAGTCACAAAAGTCTGCTTGGTTGTAATTTCTTCTCCTACCTGTTTTAGGAGACCCTGAAATCAACCCTCTCAGAAAATACTGAGAACACTGGATGGTATCAGAAAAATTTTGAATGTCTTTGAGAACAGGTAGATGACACAATCTCTACAACTAGTTCTTCCAGTGAATGTTGTCAGTGGAAAAATATCTTATTATTTAAACCTTTGCAAAATAAATGCTGTAAATAGGTGTTTCCATCTCACTCTTAGTCCATAGTAAAACAAATGTAAAACATGGTTTGCATGTGTTTGCTGCTGAGTGGTATGTCCACCTGCTTCAGCACCAGTAGCATTTGCAGATCCAACAGACTCCCATCATTTTGTACTCTGTCATTTTTAGTACCATCTGGCAGTGATTTGCTGAAACACTTTTCTCAAAATCTTGGGTGGAGGGGTGGTCTTCACTGGATTTTGATGGTGTTCACATCATTATACAAAGGCCACGTGCACATTT
Source organism: Hylobates moloch (assembly GCF_009828535.3). NCBI lineage: Eukaryota > Metazoa > Chordata > Mammalia > Primates > Hylobatidae > Hylobates > Hylobates moloch. The sequence goes on from NW_026652278.1 coordinate 51,968,611, forward strand.
ATTTTTCATGATAATCCTTTCTCTATGTTTGGGTTATTTTGAGATGGCTGAGGGGCCTCAAGATTCCTAGAGGCCTTACAGTTTGATTGAGAGGATTTATGAAGCACACACTTAATCTCTTGAAAGGGCCCTCTGTGACTGAATATTGTGACCTTTTGATCTTTCTCAGGTTTGAGAAAAAGTTTGTATAGGTACACCCATTTTTCTATGCCACATTTGTGGAGGAAATTTCTGAATTTTAACAGTCTTTGCCATAAGGACAGGCCAAGAATTTTCAAAACTATCAGTCCTTAGATCCTTTTGATTTAATAGTTCTTCCCTTAATTAACTTCTCTTCTTTCACATTTTATTATAAGCAGCAAGAAGCAATCAGGATGGCACTTGCAACGTTTTGCTTAGGAATTTCTTTAGCTGTATAACAAGTTCAACACTTACAAGTTCTGCTTTTCACATAACTTCAGGGGACAATTTTGCTAAGTTTCCTGCTACTATTTAACAAGGAGGTCCTTTTCTCTAGTTTTCAAAATATGTTCATCCATAACTTCAGAGTGCTCAACAGCAGTATCCTCTAGGTCCAAATTTTCACCAGCCACTTGTTCAAGGTAATATGGGCTTTCTCTATCATTCTTCTCAAAATTACTTAAGTATTTGTTTAAAAAGCACCCATTTCCAGGCATCAAAATATATGTTAGTTTTATATTGCTGCATAATAATTACCACAAAATTAACAACTTAAAAATAAATCTATTATCTCACAGTTTCTGTGGGTTTTGAGTCAGAGCGCTGCTTAACTAGGTCTTCTGCTTCAGGCTTTCACAAGTCTGCAATCAAAGTGCCAGCAGGGACCACAGTTTCATATGAAAGAGCTGGTTATTTTTTAAACTCACACGGTTGTTTGTGATCCTCACAGTTGTAAGACTGAGGCCCTTAGATCCGGGAGTTAAGTCACAGTTCTTTGTTGTGGTTGCCTCCCATAATATGATGGTTTTCTTCATCAAGCCAATAAAGAGAGCAAGTCTGCTATAAGGATGGAGAATTATAAAATGTCACGTAGTCACAGAAGTCATGTACCATTACTTTTTCCATACTCTTTTAGTTAGGAACATATCACGGGTTCCTTCCATGCTGAAAAGGAAGGGGTAATAAAAGGACAGGAAAACCAGGTGGTAGAGATCATAAGGACCACCTTAAATTGGTCCACCACACAGCTGTAGCATGTAAGTGTTAATAGCTCTTTTTTAAAAAATATAAGAAAAACAAGAGAAGAAAACATTCAAGTACTTGTAAGCATAGTCATGAAAAGGTCTCATTTTTTCTGATTCAAAAACACATACTGATATGGTTTGGCTGTGTCCCCACCCAAATCTCATCTTGAATTGTAACTCCCACATTTTCCATATGTCATGGGAGGGACCCAGTGGGGGGTAATTGAATCATGGGAGCAGGTCTTTCTCATGAAAGTCCATAAGTCTCACAAGATCTGATGGTTTTATACAGAGGAGTTCCCCTGAACAGGCTCTTTTTTGTCTGCTGCAATCCGTGTTAAGATGTGACTTGTTCCTCCTTGCCTTCCACCTTGATTATGAGGCCTTCCCAGCCACATGGAACTGTAACTTTATTAAACCTCTTTCTTTTGTAAATTGCCCAGTCTTGGGGATATCTTTATCAGCAGTGAGAACAGTAAATTAGTACCAGTAGAGTGGAGTGCTGCTGAAAAGATACTCCAAAATGTGGAGGCAACTTTGGAACTGGGTAACAGGCAGAGTTTGAAACGGTTTGGAGGGCTCAGAAGAAGATAGGAAGATGTGGGAAAGTTTGGAACTTCCTAGAGACTTGTTGAATGGCTTTGCCCAAAATGCTGAATAATGATATGGAAAGTAAAGTCCAGGCTGAGATTATCTCAGATAGAAATGAGGAACTTGTTGCGAACTGGAGCAAAGGTGACTCAGATATAATAGCAAAGAGACTGGCAGCATTTTGCCCCTGCCCTAGAGATATGCAGAACTTTGAACTTGAGAGAGATGAGTTAGGGTATCTGGCAGAAGAAATTTCTAAGCAGCAAAGCATTCAAGAAGTGAATTGGGTGCTGTTAAACGCGTTCAGTTTTAAAAGGGAAACAGAGCATAGAAGTTCAAAAAATTTACAGCCTGACAATGGGATAGGAAAGAAAATCTCATTTTCTGAGGAGAAATTCAAACCAGCTGCAGATATTTGCATAGGTAACAAGGGGTTGAATGTTAATCACCAAGATAATGGGGAAAATGTCACCAGGGCATGTCAGAGACCTTTGTGTCAGCCCCTCCTATCACAGGCCCAGAGACTTAGGAGGAAAACATGGTTTTGTGGGGGGGGCCCAGGATTCCTCTGCAGTGGGCAGTCTAGAGACTTGATGTCCTGCGTCCCAGCTGCTCCAGCAGTGACTAAAAGGGGCCCAGGTACAGCTCAGGCCATGGATTCAAAGGGTGCAAGCACCAAGTCTTGGCAGCTTCCACATGGTGTTGAGCCTGCTGGTACACGGAAGTCAAGAATTGGGGTTTGGAAACTTCCACACAGGTTTCAGAGGATGTATGGAAACACTGGATGTCCAGGCAAAAGTTTACTGCAGGGGAAGGGCACTCATGGAGAAGCTCTGCTAGGGCAGTGCTAAAGGGAAATGTGGGGTGGGAGCGCCCACACAGAGTCGCCACTGGGGCACTGTCTAGTGGAGCTGTGAGAAGAGGGCCAGCATCCTCTAGACCCCAGAATGGTAGATACGCTAACAGCTTGCACCATGCCCCTGGAAAAACCACAGACACTTAACACCAATGCATGAAAGCAGCCAAGAGGGAGGATATACCCTGCAAAGCCACAGAGGCAGAGCTGCTCAAGACCATAGGAACCTACCTTTTGCATCAGTGTGACCCCAATGCCAGACAGACAGTCAAAGGAGATCACTTTGGAACATTAAGATTTGACTGCCACATTGGATTTTGGACTTGCATGGGGCCTGTAACCCCTTTGTTTTGGTCAGTTTCTTCCATTTGGAATGACTGTATTTAGCCAATACCTGTACCCTTAATGTATCTAGGAAGTAACTAGCTTTCTTTAGATTTTGCAGGCTCATAGGCAGTGTGATTGTTAATACTGAGTGTTCACCTTGATTGGATTGAAGGATGAAAAGTATTGATCCTGGGTGTGTCTGTGAGGGTGTTGCCAAAGAGATTAATATTTGAGTCAATGGGCTGGGAAAGGCAGACCCACCCTTAATCTGGGTAGGCACAATCTAGTCAGCTGCCAGTGTGACCAGAATAAAAGCAGGCAGAAGAAAGTGAAGAGATCAGACTGGCTTCCCCTCCCAGCCTACATCTTTCACCCATGCTGGATGCTTCCTGCCCTTGAACATCGGACTCCAAGTTCTTCAGCTTTGGGACTCAGCCTGGCTTCCTTGCTCCTCAGCTTGCAGATGGCTTATTGTGGGACCTTGTGATCTTGCGAGTTAATACTCCTTAATGAATGCCCCTTTATTAACAGGATAGATATACATCTATCCTTTTAGTTCTGTCCTTCTAGAGAACCCTAATACAGGTGGAAGGGACTTGCCTTGTCTTAGATGAGACATTGGACTGTCTCATCTGAGTTAAGGCTGAAATGAGTTAAGACTTTGAAGGACTGTTGGGAAGGCATGATTGATTTTGATATGTGAGGACATGATATTTGGGAGGGGCCAGGGGCAGAATGATATGGTTTGGCTGTTTCCTCACTCTAATCTCACCTTGAATTGTAACTCCCACAATTTTCACGTGTGGTGGGAGGAACCTAGTGGGAGGTAATTGTATCACGAGGGTGGGTCTTTCTTGTGCTGTTCTCATGATGGTGAATAAGTCTCACGAGATCTGATGATTTTATACAGAGGTGTTCCTCTCCACAAGCTCTCTTTTTCCTTGCTGCCATCCATGTAAGACATGACTTGTTCCTCCTTCCCTTCTGCCATGATTATGAGGCCTCCCCAGCCATGTGGAATTATAAGTCCATTAAACTTCTTTCTTTTGTAAATTGCCAGTATTGGGTATGTCTTTATCAGCGGGAGAACAGACTAACACACATACGTTTAAGTTACTTCACTTAATCTCATGAGTAGTTTGACTGCCTTGAACACCAAGATTTAACAATGTAAAGTGACTAAAATAATACTTTTATGAAGCTACTCTGAGTATTAAATTAGATCAATTCTATGCCTGGTCAGAGAAGAACTCATTAAATGCTAATAATTATGATGATTATCATAATTTTAAAAATGTTCTCAAATTCTATATCAAGACTTAGTAAAGTCTTGGTACAGGCATGGCTTTCCTGTATTATATCTAAGATCAACCTTGAGTTCTTTATTAATCTATGGTCTTCCTTCGTTGGAGATCCTGGCTTCCTTTCACTACGTGAGAGAAAAAAGTGGAGACTTACTCTTTTATTCTTCACTCGCAGAGTTCTAAGGAAAGGGACCCTCACTAAGAATGTGAGCAAGATGTGGTAGAAGAGTGTGGCCTGATAACAATTTACAGAATACTCCTTCCATGATTATATCCCCCTATTCTATTTGTTCTAAACACTTTAGATGCTAAACTACCTTGAGAATCAAGTACAAGAAAGGCCACAGATAAAATATTCTATCTTCCAAAGCTTTCAAAATACATTTTAGTTTCTAATAGAGTCTGAACTAAGTTTAGCAATAAAACTCTCAGCTGGAAGCTGTTATATAGAGGGAAAATAGTGTTTACTTTAAATCCAAAGTCCTTATGGATTAAGAGATATCTATCAGAGTTCATTTTATAGTAATTTAGTCAAATGTTGAAATTAGTCTAAATTAATTAATTTTATTAAAAATCGGTTAACAATAAGCCTTCAATATCTACTATATGAAATGTATTTATTGAATCTAAGAGGATAAAAAGAACTGAATCATAGGTCCTGGCTCTAAGAAGTTGAAGTTCAAATAGGGAGGAAACTGAATGCATATAAATAACTCCAATATAAAATAGATGAGATTAATGCCATAAAATATTATAGCTAAAATGCTAGTGGAGTTCAGGGAGGAAGGTGAGGTTCCTACTGAGCAGGGCATTTCACTAAAAAGATGGTGTTTAAGCTGTGCAATGAAGAATAGGTAAATAAATTATAGCATATTACAATAAAAAATAAAATTGCAGATAGAGTGGACTTACAAACCAATTCTGAGTGGGAGAAGGACAGATTGTATAGAGAGACTAGCAAGTAGTTCAGTTTTACTAGAATTTAGACTGTGAAAATAAGAATTGGAAAATATAAGAAGAATGAGGATATCTTAAAAAGGCATTAATTTCCAGATTCAGGTGCTCAAAACATAATCTATAGAAGAAGGGAATTCATTTGAGCTTTTTAATTATTTCTTTGTTTTCTTTTTAGCATGTCTGATGGAATTAAATGTCTGCAAAGCAAGACAAATTTGACAATGAGATTCAAAATGAATTGGAGTTCATAAATGGTGATACAAAAACCTATTGAAAACAAACAAAAAAACCCAAATCTTTTAATAGCTTATATGAGAATTAGCGGACCCAAAATAAGAAAATAGCAGAAATGACAAGATGGCAAGCAATTTTAACAATATAAAAGAGGCAAAATAAAGAGGGTAAAAAAAAAATTCAAAAATGATTTCAATAAGGGAAACTTGAGTGACTGAAAGGTAGGTTATGATCTTATCTGAAATCATGAAATCACGGAAGAAAACTGAGTTAAGTCTTGTTTTAATTTTTTTTCCAGGCAGATGAGGCTATGTATTCCATATCACACAGGTGTAGTTTGAGTTCATATCATACAGAGCTCTGATGACATGCTTGGGCTATTCTACATGGTGGGGCAGAAACCTTTGGGAGGGGTCTTATTGAGGCTTAATTACCGAAAAGAAAACTAAAGTAGTGAGCGTATGAGACTAAATGAGACTGAAAGTGACCACTATAGGAGCAATGATGAAAAGAGAGAAAAAAAAGCCAAGGAACAAAACTTGGAAAATCTCTATATTTAAGAAGTGGAAGAATGTAAGCAAGACTGTAAGAAAATAAGAGAAGAAAAAACCCGCAAATTTAATACAGAAGGAAAAGACCTTTAGGAGTGGCCAGGGGGTACAAGAACTCAACAACCATCTGAACACGAGTATTGATATACAAAAGACAAAAAGGTTAGGGTTTTTTTGTTGGTTTCCGGTTTTTTTTTTCTGTTTTTTTTTTTTTTTCTTATTCTGTTGATGCACTAAAGGATTTCAAACTGCAGTGAAGCATGAGTGTATTTATATATTAATATATTCAAGTAATCTGCTTTGGAATAGCTGAGTAACCCTAGGGATGTATAATTCTTTCAAATCATACATACATATTTAAGAGAATGGTCTTTAAGTATATATAAATATATGTCTATGTTATTTACAAGTTCTTGTGTATTCTAATAGTCTACTTTTCTATATACATAGTCATAGCATCTGCAAGTGAAGATACATTTAATCCTTCTACCACACAATTTATATTTTTTTGCCATGGCATTAGCTAGAACATTCTAAACAATTTTGAATAGCAGTGAGGATAGCAACAAGTTAAGATTTCTTTCTGCTTTGTAGAATAGTCTAGCAAGTAATTATGACACATAACATTAATAAAGGATTTTTTTCTGTAGAAAACTACCATATTTTAGTAAATTTTCTTCTAGATACATGTATATTTTCTAAAAACTCACAATCCTTTCTTTGGAATTCCTTAATATTATTCTGTAGAATTATATAGCGAGATAAACATTTGATGCATTTTATTAGGTTTATTTTTCCCTTCACTCTTGACATTACTTCATGATATTTCTCCTATTTAAGCAGGAGCGAAGTTGTTCTCTGCTTACAGCTTCATTGAAAGGAGGACACAACAGAATGTGAAAATCAATAAAGTCAATGCCATGCCCATGGGTTTTAAAAGTCCAAGTCCTGAAGGACCCAGGGCATAAACAATAGATTTTAAAAAATAGATGAAGAGTCAGACTGCCTCACTTCCATGTTAACTAAAAACTCGCAGGAAGAAAGGAAGTCATAAACTTAAGAGGGAGCACTGAATTGTGTTCCTGTACCCTGACTTATCCCTATCCCTGTTCCAACTTGTGTATGTGTGAAGAGGGAGACGAGGCTGCAGGGCAGCAGGACATTGGAGTTCTGATTATTCCAGAGTAGAGGATATTTGTTTGTGGCCTTTCTTGAGAGAGCAGTGGAACTTTAGATTTCCCCTTTGCCAGGCTGCAGACACAGCATGCAGGTGGTATATTGTGAGATAGCCTCCAAAGGTCCACACCACCAAGTGTCAGGCCCTGCTGTCATCCCATTCCCTTGAACATTGGCTGGACCTATAATTTCCTTTGGTCAAATGGAATATGGCACAACTAATAGCATGTCATTTCTGAAACTATGGTTTCCACCTTGCCATCATCCTCCTTTCTTTTTCTGTTTCATCAAATTGGAGAAAGTGTGCTATCATGTGATGAGTGTTCCTATGGAGAAATTCACAGGAAAAGAAACTGGTCTCTGGCCAAGATCAGCCAACAACCACATAAGATGGCTTGAGATAACTGCAGCCCTGGAAACACCTTGCTTGTAACCTTGTAAGAAAACTTGAGCCACAGAAACAGTTAGGCCTGGATTTCTGAATCAATGTTGATATATGTGTTGGTCATTTTAATCCAGTAAGTTTTTGACCTGATTTTTTTTTTTTTACAAAGCAATAGAAAACTCATACTGAGAGCATTATATGGGGTGATTCTGCAAATAGATTTGAGATTGGTTCTCAACCCAGTTCAGCGATAGTAGAATAATATCTTATTTACCTGTCAATAGCCCTAAGGAAGTACAGGGTCTTTAAAAGCTACATAAATTTCATTTAGATCCAGAGTAACATGAGAGCAATGAATGTAACCAAATATTTTCTGACCCTTGAGAGGAGAATGGCATTTACTGAGAGGAAGCTGAAACTTCAGAGACTGTGTACTAGGTTAAAAAAAAAGATGATCTACCAGTTAGTTATTTTGAGTGAAAAAGCAGTGCAAGATGGTATAATGCATATATCCAAGGATTTAGTGTATTGTGATAACAAAAACCAGATATTATCCCTACTCTGTAAGCACCGTCACACAGAGTGCTCACTCTGCTCTCCACTTCCAAGAACTTAGAATTAAAATGACTCAGATTAAATTTCTACCATCAAGTAGAATGTAAATATTGAAACATGTTCAAGGTAATTTAAAAAAATCACAAATGAATAAATAGATGTAAGTCACATTTCACACATATTAGAATTTGTTCACTGAGATTCAAACTACAATAATAAAATAATTTTCTCCCATAATTTATAAATAAAATAAACTGTATTAATATTTCAATGATGTTGAATTATCCTTACATTACTCGAATGAAGCTGATTTTGTCCTTTCCTACCTTTGAATAATTATTTTGAACCCCCAAAACAATAACTACATAATTTATAAAATAATTATAAATAATTTCAACAAGGAAAATACAGGGCCTTTCTCTTAACCTGTTTTCTGTTGCTTATAACAGAATACTTGAAACTAGGTAATTTATAAAAAAAATATATTTATTTCTTACAGTTTTGAAGGCTGAGAAGCCCAAAGTCAAGTGGTGAGGGCCTGGTTAGGGCTTTCCTACTGGTGGGGACTCTGCAGTGTTCTGAGCTGACACAGGGTATCACATGGCGATAGATATAAGCGTTCTATCTCAGGTCTCTCTCTCTCCTCTGATAAAGCCAGTAATGCCACTCTCATAATACACCATTAATCAATGAATGGATTAATCTATTCATGAAGGCAGAGCCCAATCATCTCTTAAAAGCCCCACCTCTCAATACTGTCATATTTCAACGTAAGTTTTGGAGGGGACCAATATTCAAGCCACAGCAGTCTCTAAAAAATAGTGGGTTTTTTTTTGCTTTTGTTTTTGTTTTTTCCTTTTAGAGACAGGGTCTTTCTATGTTGCCCATATTGGACTAGAATTCCTGGCTCAAGTGATCCTCTCACCTCAGCCTCTGGAGTAGCTGAGAAGACTACAGATGTGTACCACTACAGCTGACAAAATAGCCATTTTAAATAAAATTTGTATTGGTATAATTTTAGATTCACATGCAGTTATAAGAAATAATAGGAATATATCTTATCTACCATTTACTTTACCATATTCCCCTAAATATAACATTGTACAAAAGTATAGTACAATATCACAACCAAGAGATCGACTTTGATATAATCCACTAGTCTTACTCAGGTTTCTCCTCTTTTACTTTTACTTGGATGTATGCATGTGTATTTAGTGCTATAGACTTTTATTACATGTGTACACAGATTAATGTATCCACAAACACAATCAAAATTCATTTTCACCAGCAATGTATGAGTGACACTTTTTCTCTCCATCCTTATCAGCATTTGTTGTTTTTTATTTTAGTCATTCTGAGAAGGCTGCAGTGATATCTCCTTGTGACTTTAATTTGCATTTCCCTGATGGCTAATGATCCTGAACATCATTTCATGCGATTGTTTACCATCTGTGTATCTTATTTAGTGAAAGGTATGGCCGTGTCTTTTGCTCATTTTCTAATGGGAATACGTGGTTCTTTTACTATGGAGTTTTGAGAATTCTTTGTGTATTCCAGCCACTAATCCTATGTTGGATATATGGTTTGCAAATATTTCTCCAAATCTGCTTTTTGTCTTTTTGTTTTCTTCACATGGTCTTTCCTTGTGTTGTCAGAAGGTCTCCCTTTTATATGGGGGAAAAACGACCTTACCTCTGCTGCCTTCTTTTATTAGGTTTGGGTAAGGAAGTGCAGGACTTTAACTGCCTCCTTCTGTTGGGTGGGGGGACATAAAACAGTACTGCTGTGATTTCCCCCAAATCCTTCCTTGGGTCTCAACCAGTGTTCCTTCCTCTCAAAATCTCTTAAAGTTCACCTGTGATTGCCTCTTCCACTATTTCCAGTGTTTATAGTTGTACTATGTGAGGACAAACAGAGAAACATCATCTCCGGACTAGAACTATAAGCATTTTTGAAGAATATAAAACATGAACCAAAAAACTAGATGAACAAAAACATGAAAGAGTGGCAACAATAAATATTGAATCATTATGGGCAGAAAAATAAGTGGTGTTATATCAAGAGAGGAAATCAATTGGGGGAAGTAGAAGCGGGAACATTATGGGCACATAATATTTTAAAGATAGCTTCCTTCTCAAACCAGTATTTTTCTGAACCATTGCCAAAATTCCATCGCAAGATGTGGAAGATGCTATGTGGAAATTGTAGAGATTTGGCAACCAAATAGGACTCACTTCCTTTGTTTTTAACATCAGTTATACAAGATTTAGGGGTCCATGGTTTTAGGAGAACTTTTCCTACAATGCCAAAATTACAGAAAAATTTCTATTCTGTAGTTGCTGAAATATTTGCTAGACAGTGACATGTACTACTTTCATATTCAAGGAAACATAATGCTAAACTGATATTCCTCTTCTGTCACCCAATATATAGGAATAATAAAACATCCAAAATTATCTTGATTGGCTATTGTAGTATTAATAAATTCTTAGTGAACAACATGCTATTAACAATTTAAAATTACAAGTTGAATAGAGTCTTCTATGAATAATAATAATTGAGTAATTATGAGTTTGGAAATGTTATTAATATTTTTCCCTATAAGGAAAAAAGGGATACAGGAAAAAATAGAATTATAAATGATAATCCAGTCATTGTTTACTAGAACTCTGAATCAAGTTGAAAACTGTAAAATTCTATTTGTGTTCTGAAGTATGAGAAATTATTAAGGACTTCTGAGAGTCAGTCAAATACTGCATTGGAACTGTTAAATAGTAGATTTATAAATTGTAGATTATAGAAATAATCTCCCTACTTTCCAAAGACCTAAGGAGGAAAGTATAACTTGTTCATTCCTAATAACATTAGCTAATATTTATAGTGAATTTCACGAGTTCTCAGTGCTATCCTAAGCATAATTTTACATACATTTATTCATTTACTCCTATTGACTATATAAGGTGGTTACTCATCATTCTTTGCATTTCCATATGTGATTACTGAGGTCTAGAATGAATAATCTTCCCAAACCCTAAATATTGTTGCTAGACTACAAAGGGATTTAGGGGAACCAATAAACCATATAGAATTATTTTTGGCCAGGTGCAGAGTCTCATGTCTGTATTCCCAGCACTTTGGGAGGCCAAGGCAGGAGGATTACCTGAGGTCAGGAGTTCAAGACCAGCCTGGCCAATGTGGTGAAACCGTGTTGCTACTAAAAATACAAAAAATATTATCTGGGCATAATGACAGGTTCCTGTAATCCCAACTATTCAGGAGGCTGAGGCAGGAGAATCGCTTGAACCCAGGAGGCAGATGTTGTAGTGAGCCAAGATCATCCCATTGCACTCCAGCCTGGGCAACAAGGGTGAAACTCTGTCTGAAAAAAATAAAAAATAAAAAAAAAAAGAATTTTTTTTCTTTTCTTTTTTTTTGCTATTGGAACTAAAAGTCATTTTTAACTTACCTGGTGACATTTTATTTATTTATTTATTTACTTGTCTGTTCGTTTTTTAAATATCTTGTTACATACTGTATTAGTTTGTTTTCATGCTGCTGATAAAGACATACCCAAAACTGGGAACAAAAAGAGGTTTAATTGGACTTACAGTTCCACATGGCTCAGGGGGGCTCAGAATCATGGTGGAAGGTGAAAGGCACTTCTTACATGGTGGTGGCAAGAGAAAAATGAGGAAGAAGCAAAAGCAGAAACCCCTGATAAAACCATCAGATCTTGTGAGACTTATTCACTATCATAAGAATAGCATGGGAAAGACCAGCCCCATGATTCAATTACCTCCCCCTCGGTCCCTCCCACAATACGTGAGAATTCTGGGAGATACAATTCAAATTGAGATTTGGGTGAGGAAACAGCCAAATCATATCATTTCAACCCTGGCCCCTCCAAATCTCATGTCCTCACATTTAAAAACCAATCATTCCTTCCCAAGTGTCCCCCAAAGTCTTAACTCATTTCAGCATTAACCCAAAAGTCCACTGTCCAATGTCTCATCTGAGACAAGGCAAGTCCCTTCCACCTCTGAGCCTGTAAAATCAAAAGCAAGCTAGTTACTTCCTAGACACAATGGAGGTATGTGTATTGTGGAAATACAGCCATTCCAAATGGGAGAAATTGGCCAAAAAAAAAGGGCTTTCAGGGCCCATGCAAGTCCAAAATCCAGTGGGGTAGTCAAATTTTAGAGCTCCAAAATGATCTCCTTTGACTCCAGGTCTCACATTCAGGTCACACTGAATCAAGAGGTGGGTTTCCATGGTCTTGGGCAGCTCTGCCCCTGTGGCTTTGCAGGGTACAGCCTCCCTCCTTGCTGCTTTCATGGGCTGTCATTGAGTGTCTGTGACTCTTTCAGGCACACAGTGCAAGCTGCCAGTGGATCTACCATTCTGGGGTCTGGAGGATGGTGGCCCTCTTCTCATGGCTCCACTAGGCAGTGCCCCAGTGGGGACTCTGTGTGGGGCTCCAGTCTGACATTTACCTTCCACACTGCCCTAGCAGAGGTTCTGTATGAGGGCCCCACCCCTGCAGCAAACTTTTGCCTGGGCATTCAGGTGTTTCTATACATCTTCTGAAATCCAGGTGGAGGTTCCCAAACCTCAATTCTTGACTTCTGTGCACCCGCAGGCTCAGCACCACAGGGAAGCTGCCAAAGCTTGGGGCTTCCACTCTCTGAAGCCATAGCCCAAGCTCTATGTTGGCCTCTTTCAGCCATGGCTGGAGCAGCTGGGACACAGGGCACCAAGTTCCCAGGCTGCACAAAGCATGCAGATGCTGGATTCAGCTGAAAAACCACTTTTTACTCCTGGGACTCTGGGCCTGCGATGGCAGGGGCTGCCGTGAAGGTTTCTGACATGGCCTGGAGACATTGTCCTCATGGTCTTGGGGATTAACATTAGACTCCTTGTTACTTATACAAATTTCTGCAGTGAGCTTGAATTTCTCCTCAAAAAATAGGTTTTACTCTTCTACTGCATCGTGAGAGTGCAAATTTTCTGAACTTTTATGCTGTTTCCTTTTTAAAAGGGAATGCTTTTAACAGCACCCAACTAACCTTTTGAATGCTTTGCTGCTTAGAAATTTATTCTGCCAGATACACTAAATCATCTCTCTCAATTTCATAGTTCCACAAATCTCTAGGTCAGGGGCAAAATGCCACCAGTCTTTTTGCTAACACATAGCAAGAATCACCTTTGTTTCAGTTCCCAACAAGTCTCTCATCTCCATCTGAGACCACGTCAGCCTGGACCTTATTCTTTATATCACTATCAGCATTTTTGTCAAAGCCATTCAACAAGTCTTCAGGGGGTTCCAAACTCTCCCATTTTCCTGTCTTCTGAGCCCTCCAAACTGTTCCAGCTTCTACCTGTTAACTCAGTTTCCAAGTGACTTCTACATTTTCAGGTATCTTTTCAGCAATGCCCCACTCTACTGGTACCAACTTACTGTATTAGTTTGTTTTCAATCTGCTGATAAAGACATACCTGAAACTGGGAACAAAACAGGTTTAATTGAAGTTACAGTTCCACATAGTTGGGGATGCCTTGGAATCATGGAAGGAGGCAAAAGGCACTTTTTACGTGGTGGTGGCAAGAAAAAAATGAGGAAGAAGCAAAAGCGGAAACACTTGATAAACCTATCAGATCTCGTGAGACTTATTCACTATTACCTGAATAGCACATAAAGACCAGCTCCTATGATTCGATTACCTCCCCCTGGGTCCCTCCCATAACATGTGGAAATTCTGGGAGATACAATTCAAGTTGAGATGTAGGTGGGAACACAGCCAAACCATATCATATACCAGTCTGGTGAAAATTTAAAAGTTAATACAATATTCAACAGATACTAGATTATGAATTTGTTCATATGTAAGTATATGGATTTATTTTATTATGTGCATAAATCAACTATTTTATTGGCTTCATTATGCAACTCATATATACTTTCAAAGTGACTTTTCCTGATGTTCACTTTTTCTCTATTTTGTTGTCCACAGAACTACTCAAATCAGAGTGGTTTCTAAACATACCTTGGTAATAAACCCCTTCAAAAATATTAATAGATTTACAGATTCCCTCATTTGCACCTCACATGCAAATACAATCATAGACTTAAATGTGTTGATACAGTTTCAGATGGTATGCTAGTCCCCTAATGCTGACACCAGGTTAAAAAAAATCTCCATTTTATTTTCTATTTTCTAATTTGTGTCAGTCAAGTAACTCAAGTCACCAAATTTGTACATTACCAACTAAACCCCTATTTGATGTTTAATGGCTAATCTGACATCCACCTGGTGTGGATATAGTTATGCAAATTCTAAATATTTTAATTGGTTGTCTTAACTGTTATTCTTCAATGACCCTGGTCATTAAAAGTTCATAGTATGTGTTCCATTAAATTATGGTATCCTTTCCTTTATTTTGTAGGCTTTAATAGGCATATCTCATGAAATATTAACATGAATAAGTCATGATAATTATGAACTGAAGAAATGTTAATATTGTTACTTAAAGAGTGTCATGAGAAACCCTTTCAATGCCATCTTCAAGCATGAAATTACTTCTCCCACCAAAAAGATTTGTGAACAGGACTGTCATGATCTCTGTATGCTAAGGATGCCAGTCAGACAGAAACACTAATGCTAATAGAACAGAGAGATCACTCAGGGGAAAGAGCTGAAGCTCATGCAGATGTGTTTGAGATCAGCAGGAAGGCAATCTGCCAGTATTTTGAAAAATCCACTGAAAGAAAGGTAACTCTTCTTTGGACATCAATTTTAAAAGATACTGTACTAAAACCCTTATATTTGTGTTTTGAAGTATGACAAATTATCAATATCTGTGAAGACCCAGACAAATTCTGCAATACAACAGTAATTTCTGCCTGTAATTAAGAACATAGAAAAAGGAAGCAGATAACTTAGATAAGATTGTATTGACCCAATAATATAGGGTACACAAGAGGAAAGATAAGATAACTAGTTCAGGCGAGAACTGTTTCCTTAGTCACACAGGTTAAGGGTTATCATGAAATCCTTGGTGAGGAGGAACTGAAGACTGATGCCAAAATTTATTATATATCGTTGATAGGTCAGTAAAATATAGGTCATGGTTTTAATATAGAATTATCACCTTGCTCTTCATAAATTCTTTACACATATTCTCAAAATCCAAAATTATACATTTTTTTTTTTTTTTTTTTTTTTGAGATGGAGTCTCGCTCTGTCGCCCAGGCTGGAGTGCAATGGCGTGATCTCTGCTCACTGCAAGCTCCGCCTCCCGGGTTCCCGCCATTCTCCTGCCTCAGCCTCCCAAGTAGCTGGAACTACAGGCACCCGCCACCACGCCCGGCTAATTTTTTTGTATTTTTAGTAGAGACAGGGTTTCACCCTGTTTAGCCAGGATGGTCTCGATCTCCTGACCTTGTGATCCGCCCGCCTTGGCCTCCCAAAGTGCTGGGATTACAGGCGTGAGCCACCGCGCCCAGCCGAATTATAAATTTTTTGAAGTACTATCATGGATAGAAGACAGCATCAAATATAGATAATAGAGTCTAGTACCTAAATACGGATATTAAATAAGCACCTTATTTGTGAAATTATCTCTCAAAAAACCTTTATTCTCTCTGCTTTGCTCTATTTTAAAGTCTGCCTGTGTTGTGTGTTGAGTGTCGTATGTGGTAGATATTTCCCCCTTTTCATACTAAGTTTATGCCATACAACATTGCTAAATATTAAGACACACAAAAATACTCTCATTTTCTGAGTATATATTACATGTAAACACACATATGAACATGTGTTTGACAGTCCTTGACTTATAAAATCACTGTTCAGTGGTAGGTAGGCCTATGTAAACCTTCCCCTAAAGTTCAAGGAAGCTGACAGGTGGAAGAAAGAGGCTAGCAAATCCAGTTTCTTAGGAAGAAACATTTAATAGGGAATTACAAACAGAAGCCACATATGTGTCTCAGGGAGCAGTAAGACAAGATGATGGGTCAATGCACTATAATCCCACAGACCCAAGGTTTATATATTAACACCAAAGGGAAAGGATGATTCAGAATGCATGTGTAGGACAATTGGAGCATGGTAACATCAAGGTTGTTTGACCTAAGGGAAAGATTTACAGCAAGTACCTGCTCTTACACAAATAACACTAGAAAGATTAGAAAACTTAGAGCCATTCCTGGAATTGGGGCTCGTCAGAAGTCAACGTGGTGTGAGGTCAGGAGATCAAGACCATCCTGGTTAACACGGTGAAACTCTGTCTCTACTAAAAACACAAAAAATTAGCCTGGCGTGGTGGCAGGCGCCTGTAGTCCCAGCTACTGGGGAGGCTGAGGCAGGAGAATGGAGTGAACCTGGGAGGCAGAGCTTGTAGTGAGCCAAGATCACGCCACTGCACTCCAGCCTGGGCGGCAGAGCAAGACTCCATCTCAAAAAAGATAAATAAATAAATAAAATAAAATAAAATAAAAAGAAGTCAACGTGGTGGATTAGCATCCAAGATGGGGTTAACTTAGCCTCTACTATTGAGCATTAATTTTTTTCTACCAATTAATATTATATTATTATTTACCAAGGTTAAGCTAACCAGCACTCAAACATATATCACCAAACGTTTTGGGGGAATTAGAATACTGCATTGAAAAGAACACATGCAAAAAATCAAAAATTAACAATGACAAAAACAAAGCTGAAAAACTATTCCACATTAGTGCATGGACATCTCTAAAGAATCTAAGCATCACTACCTTTACCTTCTTAGCAAAATGGTCTTATATAAAACCAAAGTGAGTTTAATGGTCGTATATTTATAATCATTTTCCTCAGCATTTGTTTGTATCTTTTAAAGAGTTAACTTTCTCTCTCTCTCTAAAAAAAAAGAATCTCCCTTGTATTTGCATCATGGCATATTATGGCTTCACTTAATGGGTTTAGTAGCTGCATAATTTTAAGTTTTTGTATCAACTGGGGCCCAACAGTGGGAAATTCAATCAAATTTCAGTGAAGTAATCAAGTTCTACTGCTGTCATAGTTTCAGCACATTCTCAGTTGCACAATTATTCCAATTGACTGTAAAATGCAGGAACAAAGCACCTCCCATTTTGTAGCAATACATCAGTGGTTAATCAAAAGCAAAGGTGTTATTTTTCAGGCCTTTGAAAAATTAAATTTATAGTTATTCTTTGGTTAAGCTTTCTATTAATGTAGAAAGCACAATAACTTCAGTTAACAAATGTCACTTCTTATAATATCAGACTCTTTGTTTATTATATTTTTTCTTTTAAATAAAAAAACTAAAATATGCCTTTTCAGACAATGTATGATCAGTCCACTCTAGATTACATATTTACAAATAGATGATGTAAATAGTCCAACTCTCACTATTCTGAGAATTGGAATCTACTTCTTCTGTTGCTTTATAAATGTTTTATTTGCAGATTGGAAGTACTGTGAATAAGAATATTAATAACAACCTAACTGTAATAAGAATTTTTAATAATTACATTAATTATTATATATATAATAATTAATACACATATAATATTTATCCCATGCCAGGTACTATTCTAAATACTAATGTAATTCATTACCAATTTAATTCTGACAACAATTCCATAACGTAAATAATTATAGAATTGCTATTTTAAAGATGAGAAAACTGAGGCACAGAAAGTCAAAATAATTCGCCCCAGGACAAACAACTCATAAGAAGCAAAACTAGGATTTAACCTAGGCAATCTAATGCTGTTCTGATGTAAACATGTATTTGTTCAACTTCTTTCTTCCTGTGAAAGTTAATTCCATATTACTCTGCTATTAGAATGGCATCAGTTTGAGCCATTATATTCCTAAGGGCTTTTCAAGAAAAGGTAATAAAAAATAGGCTAGCAAATTTTGTTTGATATCAAGTATGAAATGCACATTGATTTCAGAAGATTTAGAATATTGTTAAAAATGAGCAAATATAAAAGGCATAAGTCATTTTTATGTGTCATGTTCTTGAGGGTGAGAATAGTAAGAAAAGTGTGTTCTACTTGCTATTTGAGAAATATTAAATTTGTTTGCACATATTGAAGAGGGAAGATTTCAAATATGAAGGAGAAAGAGAAGGAAGAGAAAAATTAAAAGATGAAAGTTTCTCATTACAAGGCTTTCCATTCTCATAATGGAATATTGTGATGAAGCTGGACAGCATTAAGATGATATTATACCATGTATTTGAGATCAAAAACAAGCAATGATAGCACTAATATCATTTGAGGCTGTGCTGGTGACAAATGGAAAACTATTAATAAGAAAACCCTTGGATATACTTTTAACATGACTAAATGAAATATTAATTTTCTATACACTATTTTGTCTTGTTGTCCATAGATCTTTTTTAAAAAAATAAAATTAAGCCAATATTGTCCTGTGAATTCTGTAGGCTTTCTAAAATACCACCCCAGAGAACAAAGTTTTTGCTGAAGAATCTTAACTTCTGAGTCTAAACCTTCTGCCAGGATGCATTCATTGTTTGGAAAATTAGTACTCAGGGAATATGTAGTGGACATCTGTTGATTTATTCTACTTAACCCATTTTCTCCTTCTTCTGTTGGAAGCAACTCCCACCTTAACTCTTTGCCCAATTACACACAGAAGCACACACGCATGCATGTTTCTTTAGAACTGCTTCTCCCCATTAAATTCCATGTCATTCTAGTAGAGCTTCTAATCACAGTATCATATGAAAAGGCCATGGTGAACAGCCCCAATGATTGGGTTTATCACAGAAGCTAGCTGTTCTTTCTTGGGTTTACATATATTGAATTGGAAAAATAAGTTTTCCTCCATGAGACTGCTAAATTATAGTAATACAAGCTTGGAGTTAACCATAGACATTTTCTCCTATCCTCCCACTTCATATGGAGACAGAAAGAAAGAGTGCATTGCTTCCCTTAATTCTTGTGGTTTTTGCATTACATGAATTAATAAATTTCCTTTTTAAAAAATCACTTGGGTTTCTGTCACTTTTAAATAAAAGGAGAAAAACGAGGAGAGATATGTATTCCGATGACAGGTTACTGTAACTTCCCTGGACAATAATGGTATTTTAATGACCATTAAATAGTTTCCTGATTAATGTACAGTCATAACAATAACATCAGGAAATATATTAGTATCACATTTACAACTACAACAAAAATAAACCCGTGAATTAATTTGCAACATAACACAATAGGAGAGTTAACTACCATTCTTCTCTACCACTCTTCTTTATCTACACAGTTTCATGCGTTTCATTTCCAAAAAAAAAAAAAAGATTCTATGAATTCTACAAAATTACAGGAATTTTTTACTATTCTGCAAACAGTGGGAATAAAATTGAGTAAAATTTTTAGTGATACATCTTAACCATTTTTTACATCTCTACTCAAGTGCAGGTTTGAGTAGAGCATCTTAATATTTACTCAGAGATATGGGGTTAGAAAGGACTTGAGGGATCCTGGAGCCATGCTAGCTAAAAAATCTTTTAATAAAATATGCAGACTTAGTCTGGCATTCCTGCCAAAAAAACACCTGAGAATAAGCTTTAGAAGTCTGTACAACTCAGGTTCCACTACAGACCTTCCCAATCTTCAGGAACTGCTTCTAGGAGTGTGAATTTTGATAAAAACCTCTGTCATTCTGATGTTCACCTCTGATTGAGAACATCATTCATGCACACATTGATTTTCTCTGTCATGTGTCTCAGTAAACACACTATGCTCTGAGACTAGAGACCCCTTGCAGTCAACATTAGGTAATATGGGACTGGCACAAGGAGGTACTTAATACATTTTTGTATCATAAATAAGTCGAGCTGCTTTGAGTTCTTTTTTAATTTATCTAACAGAAAATATCTGAATTCCTGGTGTCACGACTTGTTTCTTCCTGTATATTAAAACACTGGTTTTTAGGATACCGTGTCTTCTTTTCAATTACATGTTTTATTAAGATGACATGTTATAATTTAAGACTAAAAATGTACTATTCAACATACTTGTAGTACTCACCCACCACTGTGCAAGAAGCTGGTAGAGCAGGGTACAGGATAAAATAAGGATGAGGGGATGGCTCAGGCTTTAGGGAATGCACAATCCTGAACTTGGAATCATTACTGGTGTCCTACATAAGCCAATCTCTTCTGACCTAGATGTACTCCATAAGACAAAGCAAAAAATGAGCATTTCCTAACCATAGCCTCAGTCCTTAGAGAGTGATGATAGAATAATATCCCCAAATAAATTAAAAATCTGCACAAAATTGAAGAGGCATATGCTGGATATTTGGAATAAATGAGATCACAAAGGTGCAGCCATATATATGAGGATGCATGGGAATACAA
This sequence comes from Hylobates moloch, assembly GCF_009828535.3. Classification (NCBI taxonomy): domain Eukaryota; kingdom Metazoa; phylum Chordata; class Mammalia; order Primates; family Hylobatidae; genus Hylobates; species Hylobates moloch. The sequence goes on from NW_026652278.1 coordinate 51,989,145, forward strand.
TTTTTTAATGTAACTGGCTATGATGGAGATCAGTTTGCTTGATTTTTGGGAAAGTAACACTCTTCTTATTGCAGAAACTATATTTCACTTAATGCATGTACATTTTTAACTTGCACAAAGAAGTAGGACAGTACATAGCTGGGTGTTTTGTTTTTCAGCACCCATTCCCCCCTTTACCGCCTTTTTTTTTTCCTTTAGAGAAGGACTGTTCTCCTATCCTCTATCTGTGTCTTTGGACTATAAATAATATCACTTTACTGATATGAGGATAAACATATCATGATGATTAAGATTGGCAAATTGGAATGTCTCTACTCCTGGCCACAATAATTGGTTTGGAAATGAGCATGTAGCCTAAACTATCTCAGTAAGAATCATCCTCCATTTTTTATTTATTTTTTTATTTTAGAGATGGGATCTCACTATGTTCCCCAGGCTGCTCTTGAATTCCTGGCCTCAAGCACTCCTGCTACTTGGGCCTTCCAAAGTGTTGAGATTACAGGCATGAGCCACCATGCCTGGGCAGCCCCACCTTTTGTCAGTACTAACGGTAAAGAAACATCACTTTATTCTCTGGTATAATGTAAGGCTGGAGCTTCTTCTTAGTTGTTAGTCACTACAGGGAAAACTGCTTGAAAAGAATGAAAATTATACAGAGAACAGTACAACTAATAGGAAAGAGAGAGGAGAGAGACAGGAGGAAACATATTCATGGAGAGACAGACAAAGAGAGACAGACTAAAAGAAATAGAGACCATGTGCTAATGACATTATTTGAGGCTCTGTTTCCAAAGGTGCCTCAGGAGACCTCTTTCTCTTCCTTTGAGCTTCTTATTTATGTAATAAACTCATTTGTTGGTTTGGGTAAAATTGAGCCAATATTTCATGATTTGCACCAATAAAAATCCTACCTAAACCAGATTAGCCAAGTGTTTTTAAAATTAAGCTTGAGACAAGCATGAGATGAATTCGAGGGTCAGACTGGATCTAACAGGGGCTCAGGATCTGTCTCCACCTCCTTGGCTTTTGAGATCATAGAAGCAATTACAAATTCCTAAAGAAGACAAGCTTGCTTGTGTACACACACACACACACACACACACACACACACACACACACACACACAGAGTAATGCCTAAACTTTCTTTACAAAAAGAAAAGTATTTCACCCAATCAGAGATTAGTCAAGATATTAGTCAAATTAATGTCTTGTGGAGAATGGAGTGAGGGGATCTTATGGCTTCAGGTTGGTTTTCCAAAAGCACCAAGGAAGGATGAATTTATCATTCAAACTAAAACATTTCTCAAAGTCCAAAAGCACACCAGTAATAATGACATCAGGACAACAGGGATGAATCAGAACTATTCTGGAGTGATCAAGGCATATTTATTCCACATAAAAGGAATGAAATTGAAGAATGGAGAATACACCATATTTAGTCCAAAAGTCTCAAGATAAAAATCTTTAATTTGTCTTTAATTTTATTTGGCATATTGCTTTAAAACTCAGAATTTGTTTTTGTATTTTAAAAATCGAGTTACATCTTTTATCTTAAATGAGGTTGTTTTGAAGCTCAATTAACATATTCAGTTTTAAAACTACTGAGTTTTCTTTTTTAATTGAAATCTAATTTTCATAGAAGAAAAGAAGGACCACAAAGACCTTATATAGCTGAAGTGAGACAGGAAAAAGAAAAAAAAAAAGTTCAGAACCATGAAAAGTGGCCAAGAGTGTCTGTATATACCTAGCACTGAGTTTATTCATTGGCTGGAGGTCATCCGAGGACTTTCTTGAAGACTGAGGGCACCACCTGGAGGTTAACATGGGTACATTATTATGTATTGCCACAGGTACTATGAGTCTTTGTAACAAGAACAATTTTGTGAGCATTTCCATCAAGAGAATTGATCATCGGGGATCTGGCAGCCTGCCTAGCTTATTATCCAGAGTAAACTCTGGCCCTACTCTGATCCATTTAAATATTATGTCACCTTATAAAAAATTCTTGCAAATAAACCTTCAAGGATTTTGAGTTCTACTTAATTCATTAAAAAACATCCTGGTGTAGACAGGGATTCAGAGATCTTTAAACATTAGTCCCAGGTCAATGACCACGGAACTGTGTGATCTTGAGTAAATCACCTTATTTCTGAAATGTGTTTTCCTAAATTGAGGGACCAGTATTGGTGTAGCTGAGCTATTAAGAGCAATTACTCAGCAGTCACATATGAATTCAAACTGTGCATCCACCATACACCTGTGGAAAATCATCTACCTTGCCAAATCTTTGGTTTACCATCTGAAAAATGAGAAGAACATTAGTAACTATCTCATAAAGTTATTGAGGGGATAACATGAGATGCTGCACTTATCACAGCACCTGGTATATATGAAAGGCTCAGTAGCTTAAAAAAAAATTCCTGTGACTCCTCCAAGCAGCAATATTGTAATATTAAACCTAGTGCTAAAAATAAATAACTTTAAAGCTAAAGTAAGTGAGCTATATCATTTATACAGCAATTGTATTTTCCAAAGTTTGCTATACCAATATACAGCCTATCCTAAATGCTTGAAATACAACATTAACATCCCTCTATTTAGAGATAAGAGTCTAAGTTTGCTCTCCTTTTTAATTGTATAGACCAATATAGTATAGAGGAACTAATGCTAGATGACTTCCAAGACTAGGTCTGAGAAGGCAATACACATTTCATCTGGCTCTCTCAGAACAAGCTTTATGGAACCCCTGAGCCAACATGTCAGAACTCTGGTTACGTTCCCCACCCTGTGTCGAAGTGTTCTCATTGTTCAGTTCCCACCTATGAGTGAGAACATGAGGTGTTTGGGGGCCTGTCCTGGGGTGGGGGGAGGGGGGAGGGCTAGCATTAGGAGATATACCTATGTAAATGACGAGTTAATGGGTGCAGCACACCAACATGGCACATGTATAGATATGTAACAAACCTGCACGTTGTGCACATGTACCCTAGAACTTAAAGTATAATAAAAAAATTTAAAAAATAAAAAATAAAAAGAAATAAATGATAAAAAAAAAAAAAGAAAGAACTCTGGTTACCTGAATCATCCATGCTGCAGATAACCCATGGGAAAAAAAAAAACACAGGAAGACTGAACTGTCCAAGGAACCCCAATTGTTCTATTGTTCCAATCACTGGCTATTTTGGCTCTCCTACCATCAACTGTTAGACATGTGAGTGAGCTTTCAGGTGACTTTAGCCTCTGCTTTTGAATCATCCCACTTGACACTCTGTGAAAGAGGGGCAAGCTGCACCTGTGAAATATTTCCCAAATTGAAGCTACATGAACAAACTAAGTTATTGATATTTTAACCACTAATATTTACAGTGGGTTGTTATGTAGTCATAGTAACCAGAATATCTAGGAGTTCAAATGTATTGTTTATATGCCCACTAACAGGAAAAAAGTTCAGGCTCCTGAATTTAGAAATCTAACTCATCTTTCTTCACTTATTCCTTTGACTGTGTGGTAAAGATGTGTAGACTATATGACCCTGCACCCCTATGGATAAACGCCTAGTGATAGGGCAATCACAGTTAAACATATGAGCTCAAAAAAGCATCCAAGGAAGGCTTGCCTGCTTCTAATGTTTTTCTTTGTCTTTATTCCATACTGATTAGTCTTGACAATAGAAATGATTTCAGACACCATGTTCATTTTAGGTACAAAATATCCAAATGGACATATATATTTACTTTCTTCCTATATAGTTCTTTAGACCAATGTTGTTTACTCAAAATTCCCAAACTTTTCTTTCTTTTTTTTTTCAAATACAGGTGTCATTTTTATTTTCTAAAATAAATACAGTGTTCCTGGTTCAGTAAAATTAATTTCATCAGGAGCTATTATTCCTCATATGATTTCATTATTTGGGTTGTTTTATCTTATTATTAATATTGAAAATTATTTGAAATCCAGTGCAAATTTTATAGCTACTTATCCTGGCTCAACAATTTAAAAGATCAAATTCAGGTACTTGGAAATTTTGTTCTTGAGGTTTTTACCCACCAGCTTCATCAAATCAACATTGACTGCATATGTCACAGGTAAAGTATTGGAGCGTTGCATGCATGACCTTCCATAGCACATCAGTCTCACTTCAAAGGACAGAATAGAAAATATGTATTAATAAAGAATATGTGTTTTATCTTTGTTGTTAAATTCCCCTGTTGAACACATCTGGTGATCACAAATTAGTATTTTAAAAATTAAAATGTAAATTAAAGGGTAAGATGCTAGTGTTTTGCAACAAACTTTTAAAAATTAAAGGTAAAGGTTGTCTCAGAAGAATAGGGGAGAAGCTAATCAAATATGATGCACTATTCATTTCAGAAAGTCATATTTGAAAGAGGAAGACAAGTTCTGAAACATACAATATAAATCATATCAAGAAGGCTTTCCAATCTCCCCTTATTTTGATTCTTTCTAAACTTTCAATTATTTTTATTATTTCTTCTAAAGCTAATAGTTTCTAAATATATAATGTAGACTATTAAAAACAGTTTACTTTTGTGTCACTCTGCTTGTGAATTATTGGACACCTAACCCAAATTTCATAGAGACCTAGAAAAATGAAACTGTGGTGTCAGAGAAAAATCAAAATGATCAGGAAAGTGGAGGAAACAACATTTAAGTAGAGGCGATGGAGAGTTAAGTTTCTGGAGAAAACAAACAGACACTGACAAAAAGTTGTATTCTAACGCTATGAAGTTATAACAATATAAATTAAATCATATATCATATTCAATTTATATTGTGTTATGTACTGTGAAAGCTTTAAAGTAAGCCAGCTGATATTTAAACTTATTGTAGATGGTATGAAATTAGAAAGTGCACAATTTAGGATTCACTAATGTTCTGAGACAGTCTTCTGGTTCTAATGCTAAAGCTAATTAATAGTATAATCTAAAGTTATTTAAACTTTACATAAAAAGTTGCTAAATTCCATAATGTATACCTTAATGTATACCTTAATGTATTCCATAATGTATAACCTTGCTAAATTCCATAATGTATACCAATTTATAAGGGGCTTTTTTATTTGGGAATATTTTACCAGGATAAAAGGAGGGGCTATAAGGGGAATGTGAATTCCCTAATATTTTGTGGACATGTAATATGGTGGTGAAGAAGGCCCTCACTAGAGCCTGACCATGCTGACAGCTGGATTTTGGACTTCTCGCCTCCAAAACTAAAAGACAATAAGGGCTCAGGCCTATGCTGCCCCTGCCCCTTCTGCTCCCTGACTATCCTTAGTGTTCTCCCAGGTGCCCCGGAGTGGGGAGCCATGCCTCCTGTTTGTAGGGATCCAGATGACACTGGCTTCCAGTACAAAGGAGTCCATGGATAAGCCACCTACAAATCCCTGAGAGAAGGAAGCATAGCTATTCACATGGAAGAATGATTTTTCCTTGTTCTGAATTCTTAAAGCAGATTTTTCATGTAAAATATTAAAAATCATTCCTACCATGGCCAAAAAAGAAAACAACTTGATTACATCTTCAGGGTGTCTGTGATTCCCAAAAGCTTAAGAACTACATAATTAAGCAATTTAATAGTCTCTTTTAGGACAAAGATTGGACATCTCAGACCTACCAGTTAAATTCAGACTATGTATGGCTACAGAGTATTCTGATTTTTAGCTAAATGATGCAGTTAAATTCATTGATATAGAGTTGAGTCATGAGGAAAAATTAGAGATTTTTTAAGAATTTGCTGACAACTTCTCTAACTGATGTAAAGGAGAGGAAATGTACCATTCCACAATCTGGCTCATGATGGTGTGCCATGAAACTTTTGGTCCAGCTACTCATACGCTCTGATTGTAAAAGACAATGAATATTGTAGGCGTGGATAAAAAAAGCATAAAATATGAAACATTTTCGGCACCTCGTAATAATTTCAGTAACTGAAATTTTTATCAGGAGGTTCACCTATACTTATAAAGGGGTTCAGGATCACTGGGGTGCTGTCTTCCTTCATAAACACTGATCCCTGTGTGACTATTGAGATAAACATTGCCTTTAAGAGCTTTCATGACTCTTTGATGAGTCTGTAATTTCAGTCATGTGTCCAAGCTGCTACCTGGTGACTAGTTCTGAAGGTAAGGAATGCTGCAAAAGTAATGCTAATTGGCAAATAAAACACACAAATTTACCAAACGTTGATTTATAAAGAATTGATATTGCAGTATTTGGACATTTTTTTTTCAGGTATTATCTGATGCTGTTGTTCAAAGCAAAACTTGCACGAGACAAATTTAAACAGGCAAGAAAAATTTTATTTATGGTTATTACAATAGAGATAAAGATGAGAACTCTGGGTTCAATTTTGATAAAACAAAGAACAGGAGAGTTTCTAAAAGCTAGGGTCAGGGAATCATAGGCCATCTGAGTTTGTTAATTGTCTTTATCCAAAGGAAAAGTAAACTTTCTTTTAAATTTGTGACAACGTCTAGTTTTATAACTTGGAGCAAGGTAACCATCACAGTTAGAGTCCTACTCTCCCCCAGAGACCGGGAGATAGGAGCACTGTCTTTCTTGAGGATTACATTCCATGAGATGACTCTCAGGTCCTTGAGAAAAACATCCTTGGGTTGTAAAATTGGCAATAGGCTTTTAAGAAGATTTACATCTCAAAGAGACAGAGAAAATTTCAAAAGTAAGTGCTCTAAGAAAAGGAAGGTCAGGGCCTAGAGTCAGAAATAAGCCTGTCTAAAAGTTTAGTCAAGCTGAGGGAAACACTAAGGTCACTACCAAACTTTCAAATGCACTTCACTTTTTTCATATGTCACACAGTACCTGTCAATTACAGAATCACTGACTGTACCATGCTGCCAATAAGAAGTTACCATTTCAGCTAAGTCATTCAAAAAAGGACGACCAGCAAGTGTAATATTTTTTAAAGGAGGTAACGTGAAATTTATATTCTGCCATTTAGAGTAGATTTTCTTCCTGCCCAGCAATTTATCTTAGAATTTTCTTCAGGTATTTATGTGACTTTTTAGTTGTTGTCCATTTCCTATTATTTCTACAGTACATTTTAAATGAGTGCGTGAATGTAGTCTAATTTTATTTTAGTGTGTCGTATTTATCAGAAACAGGGCAGTATTTCTCTTGACATTTTGTACAGAGCACCTATATGGTTACATATATTTTGTCTTGGTTGCAGTGTGTGATCTGCTCAATCAGCAAAATGCTCAGAATTGTCCATTGCTACACTTTGGAGTCCATCATCCCTTGAGTGCACTTTTTCTGGGGCTTCCTTATGCATCCATTATCTATATCACTCACCCTGTGCCAAAAGTAATTATGAAACATGTTCTCTAGCCAAGGACCTTGGTGCGAAAATAACCCCTTGACAGTGAATCTCTACATTAGTGGCAGTAAGAAGGTGACTTATCCCATTTCAACAATTAAAGGGACTTTATAACAGTCACATTTTCTCCCAGATGTACTGAACAAGGGTACTGAAAGAAAAAGGTTAGTGAGAGAAAATAAAGCATGAGAGATGTAGCTTCACCCACAAAGGGAATAGTAATACGTTAGTCCACTTCTTCACAGCCCTGAACTTCAGATTATATTATTACTACTCCCAAGCAAAGAAGCAGGCCCTCATTGTTCAAATCCTAACTTCAAAACTGTGATGTTAAAACTCTCCAGGCACTGGTCTGATTACATTGACAAAGCTATATTTTCTTGACTCCCAACACTTAAAGACTCAATTGAGTTGCCCAGAAACAGATTCTGAAACAGATACTGGCATGCGGAGGTTTACTGGGGATGGATTTCAGAACTACAAGTCTATAAAGGAGTGACAGAATCAGGATTGAGTAGAGGGAGGAGTTGAACTAATGTGGTATATTTTCAGCAGCGATCTTGACAGAACTCAGAGAAATTCTAAACCTGTATGGCCTTCAGAGATGCTCCAGATTGAGGCAAGGGGGTCTGGGCTTTGGGCTCCCTTATTGATGACCACTTGAATGTTGACTATCATAGGAGGGGTTGATTGAGGTGACTTTGAGCAAATAACTGGCTTCCTTTGAGAAATTTGTGAGGGCCTATATGCTAAAGTGAGGAGCAGCTACCACTTTCAGCTCTCATGGGAATTAAGGCCTCAGTACTGAAAGAGGATCTGAGTGACACAGCACAGCATCCACTTTAGTCCAAGCTTTGTACATCTTTGATCGACTTGCTTAATATAATACATTTATGCAAACTGGGAATAGTTTCACTAGAATTCTGTTTTTTTCTTTTCTTTCTTTCCTCCTCTTCCTTTTTTTTTTTTTTTTTTTTTTTGACAGGGTGTCTCTCTGTTGCCAGGCTAGAGTGCAGTGACACAATCACCACTCATTGTAGTTTTGACTTCCTGTGATAAAGTGATCCTCCTACCTTAGCCTCCCAAGTACTGATTTCTTGTATACTAGGAAAACTTGCCAATCAAAGTCAGTGGAGCAAAGTAAAGCTTCAGTAGCTGCAAATGAGATTCAGCATCTTTCTCCTATAGTACCCGTTCTAGATTCCCCTCACCTTCCATTAGTGCATCTGTTCATATAGTAGCTTACTCCACCACCTCTAAGAAGTCTACACCCCTGATTTTCATGCTCTTTTACTTCACCTTCAAAAGTATTGAGGGTTGTGCCAAGAGATACTACACTGGATCATCTGGGTGCCAACTGTATAATTCCCTGTCCCCAGTAGGTATTAACAGCTTTACCTCCTTGTAATGTTCTTTCTGATCTCTTGGCACAAGGAATACAAAGTTATCAGGTGTTTGCCATAACCTACAGTTTAATGTGAAACTTACTATGCCCCTGATATAATGACTTCCCTTCTGGAATGGAGACCTCTAGACTAGAGTCTTGAATAAAAGAAGTATAATTTTACTAAGTGCAATACCAGAAGCGATGGTATAAGTTGCAAGGCCTCTTGAGGTCTGATCTCTGGAAATGCCAGGACATCATTTCTGCCACACTTTTAGTCAAAGCCTGTCATGAGTCATCCCATATTCAGTGTGATGCAAAATAGAAGGTACCTGTTAGTGATAAGATAAACGAAGCCACATTGTATGAGAGCATAGAAGGAATTGTAGCCACCTTTTAGGGTACTGTATCACATTTAACCATTCAGATGATATATGTTGAACTAAAGCAAGGGCATTTGTAGCCATGTCATCCAGTCATTAGATGTGAGCTGCAGCCACATCTAATGAGGCATAACCTTGGGAAAGTTTGCCCTCTTTGGCTAAATGGAATTTCCAGAGTGACTCAGCTATGAGTCATCAGGAAGCAAAAATTCTGGCAGCCTGAGGAAGGAGTATTTCAGTCTTAAGGTGGAGATCTGGGCACCACATTTACAACACGCAACACACACACACACACACACACACACACACACACACAGGCACACACACACAGAAACCCACTACACACTCTGATTTGTGCACTGTGCTAATATTGTACAGATGCAAGGATAGTCACTACACTACACAAGTTAAAAAAATTATTAAATGGTTTAGTGTTCTCCTAACACACAAGGACATGTCAATTCACATATCTCAATCATTCTTCATTCACTCCTTGGTTCTGGAAAACTTGCCTACCTATTTATGAGCAAGGCTTCAAGATTTAGCACAGATGTTCCCTTGTCTGATGATCCAGATAGAATAGAACCCTTGTATCCATATGCCTTCTATCATTGGTACCAGTAAAATTTTTATTAACCTTTCAATGTGTTTGCCTGTCTCCAACTAGAAGTTAGACTTGAAAAAATGTTTATTGTCTTACGCATATATTTTTAATCCTAGGATAGCATGGTGCTTGGCACAGAGCTGGTCTGGTGGACATACCCTAAAGAAGGCCCCATGATCCCTGCCTTCTGTTATTTATGTCTGTGTGCGATCTTCTCCCCTTCTAAGAAATAGAAGAACATGGTTGATAGAATATCAAGCCTGTGATTATGTTATGGTATATGGAAAAGGGAAATGAAAAAATGAAGAGATTTTTTAATATTTAATTAAGATTAACTTTTAAAAGCAATTTTTAAAGTTGTTTTTAATTTTTATGGATACATAATAGTTATGCATATTTATGAAGTGCATGTGAGATTTTGATACAGTATACAATATTTAATTATCAAATCTTGTAAATGGGATATCCATCACTACCAACATTTATCATACCTTTGGGGTGAGAACATGTTAAACCTTCTAACTAATTTGAAATATAAAATAGTTAATTATAGTCACCCTATTGTTCTACCAAACATTAAATCTTATTCCATCCTTCCAAGTGTATTTTTGTAACCATTAACCAACTACTCTCTATTTCTCCCCTCCCCACTACCCTTTCCAGCATCCGGTAACTGTAATTCTTCTCTCTACCTCCATGAGCTCAATATTTTTAGCTTCCACATATGAGTGAGAATGTGTCTATTTGTCTTTCTGTACCTGGCTTATTTCATTTAATATAATGTCCTCCAGTATCATCCATGTTTCTATAAATGGCATGATTTCATTTTTTTGGCTAAAACATTGAATTATGTATATAATGTATATATACCACATTCTTTTAATTTATTCATTCATTGAGGGACATAGGTTCATTCCATATCATGGATATTGTGAAATTGTGTTTCAGATAACATGAGAGTACAGATATCTCTTCAATATATTGATTTTCCTTTTTGGTTAAATATCTAGCACAGGGATGGCTGGGTCATATGATAGTTCTATTTTCCATTTTTGAGGAAACACCATACTGCTTTCCATAATGACCGTACTACTTTACATTCACCCCAACAGTGTGTGAAGGTTTCCCTTTCACTGCATCTTTCCCAGCATTTATCTTTTGTCTTTTGACAATAGCCATTTCAACTGGGGTGAAATAATTTCTCATTGTTGTTTTGATTTCTGATGTTAGTGATGGTGAGCATTTTTTTCATATACCTGTTGACTTTTAATGAGTTAACTTTCAATCAATCAAAAGAGAGATTTTCCTGAGTGGGCCTGATCTATTCAGGTCAGCCTATAAAAGAACGTCTAAAGCTTTCCTGAAGTAAGAGACTTGAAGAAGCAGAGACTTTTTCTCTTCATTTCTGACTCTAAAGAACAAGCTGCCATTAATTCTCTAGCCAAAGGAAATGCATTTTGCCAGCAACTTGAAAGAGCCTAGAAATAGACCCTTCCCTTGTAGAATGTCAGATAAAAACTTAGCAGGGGTAACATCTTGATTTTAGGCTTGTGAGACCCTTAGCAGAGAATCCAAGTAAGGTGGACACAGACTGCCTAACCAGGAAAACTGTGCGATAATAAAGATGTATTGTTTTAAGCCAAAAAAAAAGTGTGTTAATTTGTTTTACAGCAATAGAAAAATCAATAAAGGTGGCATCAGTAACTGTTAAGATAAATATATAAAATTTAGATGCCGTAAATTTATTACAATGGACAGTATGCCTTTCACTATAGATATTTTAAGATATTGATATAACCATAAAACTTGAAAAATGGTGCAATTTATCTGGTTCAAATTTTTCTTCCTCTATACAAAGCAATTGATACCAAAAAATTAAGTGAAGTGTCCATGGATAAATTATTGATAAAATTAGGATTCTAGCATATATTCATTAATAATTATTTCCACTCTGCCTATAACATCATGTTTGCTGTCTATGTGAGAATGCACTTGAATTATCCTTAAAATGGTAAGTCCACTAAAATTATTTTATTATGTGTTTCTTTAGAGGTAATGTTTTCATTACTCTGGTATCCATTAAACACTCAACTTGTTTGAGTGTTTACTGAGTGCAAGGCGTTGAATGAATTCCACTAAAATATATGAGAATATGAAAGTCACAGTATCTTATACTTCAGGAAGTTTTAATTTATCTGGCGATATAATTTGGCTTTGTCCCCAGCCATATCTTACCTTGAATTATAATAATCCCCAAGTGTCAAGGGCAGGGCCATGTGGAGATATTTGAATCATGGAGGTGGTTTTCCCCATGCTGTTCTGGTGGTAGTGAATAAGTCTCACACTATCTGATGGTTTTATAAATGACAGTTCCCCTGCACAAGTTCTTTCTTGCCTGCCACCATGTAATGCATGACTTTGCTCCTCCTTTGCCTTCCATCATGATTGTGAAGCCTCCTCAGCCATGTGGAACTGTAAGTCTATTAAACCTCTTTTTCTTTATAAATTAAACAGTCTCAGGTATGCTTTTTATTGGTAGCATGAAAACAGACTAATACAGTAAATTGGTACCAGTGGTGGTGTGCTGCTGTAAAGATACCCGGAAATGTGGAAGCAACTTTGGATCTGAGTAACAGGCAGAGGATGGAACAGTTTGGAGGGCTTAGAAGAAAATAGGAAAATGTGGGAAAGCTTGGAACTTTCTAGAGATTTGGAAGGCTCAGAAGACAAGAAGATGTGGGAAAGTTTGGAACCTCTAGAGATTTTTTAAATGACTTTGTCCAAACTGCTGATAGTGATATGGACAATAAGGTTCAGGCTGTAGTGGTCTCAGATGGAGATGAGGAACTTGTTGGGAACTAGAGTAAAGGTCACTCTTGCTATGCAAAGAGACTGGTGGCATAGTGCCCTTGCCCTAGACATCTGTGGAACTTTGAACTTGAGAGAGATGATTAGGGTATCTGGGGGAAGAAAGAGGCCTAGGAGGACAAAATGACTTCCTGGGCAAGCTCCAGGACCCCACTGCTGTGTGCAGCCTAGGGACTTGGTGCTCTGCATCCCAGCAACTCCAGCCAAGGCCAAAAGGGGCAAAGGTTCAGCTTGGGCTGTGTCTTCAGAGGGTGCAAGCCCCAAGCCTTGGCAGCTTTCATGTGGTGTTGAGCCTGCGGGTGCACAGAAGTGAAGAATTGAGGTTTGGGAACCTCCAACTAGATTTCAGAGGATGTATGGAAATGCCTGGATGTATAGGCAGAAGTTTGCTGCAGGGCCAGGGACCTCATGGAGAACCTTTGCTAGGGCAGTGCAGAATGAAAATGTGGGGTTGGAGCTCCCACACAGAGTCCCCACTGGGGCACTGCCTAACACAGCTGTGAAAAGAGGGCTACCGTCCTCCAGACCCCAGAATGGTAGATCCACTGACAGTTTGCACTATGCACCTGGAAAAGCCACAGACACTCAATGCCAGCTGAGCTAAGTAGCTGGGAGGGGGGCTGTACCCGGCAATGCTACAGGGGTGTAGTTGCCAAGGCCATAGGAGCCCACCTCTTGCATCAGCATGACCTGGATGTGAGACATGAAATCAAAAGAGATCACTTTGAAACTTTAAGTCTCATTGGTGGAAGGAACTTGCCTTGTTTCAAATGAGACTTTGGACTGTGGATGTTTGAGTTAATTCTGAAATAAGTTGCAACTTTGGGAGACTGTTGGGAAGATATGATTGGTTTTGAAATGTGAGGACACGAGATCTTGGAGAGGCTAGGGGCAGAATGATATATTTTGGCTCTGTCCCCACCCAAATCTCACCTTATATTGCGATAATCCCCATGTGTCAAAGGTGGGGCCAGGCGGAGATAAGTGAATCATGGGGGCAGTTTCCCCCATATTGTTCTCATGGCAGTGAATAAGTCTCATGAGATCTGATTGTTTTATAAATGGGCATTCCCCTGCACAAGCTCTTTCTTGCTTGCCACCATTTAAGACATGACTTTGCTCCTCTTTTGCCTTCTGCCATGATTGTGAGGCCTCCCCAGCCACGTGAGTCAATTAAACCTCTCTTCTTTATAAATTACCCAGTCTCAGGTATGTCTTTATTAGCAGTATGAGAGCAGACTAATACATCTGCTATTTAATGATATTTCTGCCTTATGATTTTTATTCTATTGTCTTTTGCTGGCTACAACTAAAGGGATTGGGAAAGATAATTTGAGTATATCTTAAGGAAACAAGTCATATATACTCACGGTCATTCTCATGACATGAGCTTGTTACAAATGGCATGCTGTTTATTATTGTATCTATTGCTAATCTACTCCATCTCACCCCTATTAAAATAATCTGGTGGAAAAATAGTTTATTTTCTTAAGCAGATACAAAAACTTGACAAAAATATTCTTTATTTTCTGAGTATTTCTCTGTGTTTTCTGTAATTTTGTTTTCCCTTCTCTCTGCTTTTTCTACTTTATTTTTCTTGTAGAGTTAATGGGTAATTTTTTTTTCTAAAAGTCATTAAAATTACTGACATTTTATTTTCTAATTTTGGAAATTTGGTATAGAAATACTTATAAGATCATATTTATGGTAGAACGATGATGTAGTATTTAATTTATATACATATTTTCTCAATTTTCTTACCTGTGTTTTTGTTGTATTAGCTCAAATCATCAGATATTATTGTTAATCATAGCCTGTTTAAAATAAACTTGTTTTATTCATTCCACTACAGTATCCCAAAGATACACAGGTTGTTTTTTATAATTAGCAGGCATAAGGGCATAAAGAGATGAGAGATGTTGGAAAACTCACTTAGAAGAACAAGGTGGAAGTGGGAAAAATCATTGAAATATATGTAACATATACATAATCGACTCAGTATAGTGAATGAGACTGCTACTATCGTGGTTTTCATTTTAGAATGAAATACAAAAAAATGAAAAGAAAAGTCTAAGCCAGTTCAAATTAAATTGCAGTAGACCCACCTTATCTGTGGAGGTGGGTCTTATCTGTGCATCCCTGAAACCATGGAGAGTACCAATCCCTGTATATATAATGTTGTTTTCTGTACATATATACCTATGATAGTTTAATTTATGAATTAGTCACAGTAAGATATTAACAACAACAATAATAAAATAGAACAATTGTAACAGTATGCCAGCATCACTATGTTTGTGCTCTGGGACAATTATTAAGTAGAATAAGAGTTACTTGAACACAGCACTGATACAGCTACAGTCAATCTGAAAACCAAAGTAGCTACTAAGTGACTAACAGGTGAGTGGCATTTACAGTGTGGGTATGCTGGAGCAAGAAATGATTCACATTTCCAGTGGAACAAAGTGGAATGATGGGAACTGCCATCATGCTACTCAGAGTGGTGCACACTTTAAAAGTATAGGAATTGTTTCTGAAATTCTGTATAAATTTATTTCTGGAATACTCCATTTAATATTTTTAGAGCATGGTTGACTCCAGGTAACTGTGACCACAGAAAACAAAACCATAGATTAGAGGAAATGATTGTACAAATATGGCAAAGTAGGTATGCAAAATAATTAGTTACGTAACTGGCAAAGTAGGTATGCAAAATAATTAGTTACACGACTGCTAGGCCTTATCCTTACTGTATATAATAAACTAAATTTCACCTCATTGGAAAAATAAAGGCCTATGAAACATGTACACCAAAAAGTAACCGAGGCAGATTGCAATTGATTGGAGGTTTATTTTGCCAAAGTTGAAGATGCACCCAGGAAAAATAAACACAAATCAGAGTAGGAACTCTGACCTCTGCTCTTTCCAAAGACGGTTGTGGAAACTTCAAATGAAAGGTTAAAAGCAAGCAGTAAGGGAGGAAGAAAAAATAAAGGAGAGAGGGTAGGCAATGAGTTAAGCGGTTATATTATTGTGAGACTTTGATTAGTGCTCAGTCTACATTTTACATGTGAAAAAGAAGGGAGTAAAGAAAAAGTCAATTATACACTTGTCTTATACTCAGTGAATCTACATTTTGCATAAGATAAACTAAGCATGTAAGATTACAGATATCTGCTTGGGAGCAAAAGGAAGGTAGTTTTTTGTGTGACTTAGTTCCCAAGCTAAATTTTCCCCCGACATAGTGAGTTTGGAATACCAAGATTTTTTTTTTTTAATTTCACAAACATCGCTATTTTAAAAGAAACATTATGTATAGTTTGAGCTAGATTCAAAATGCTTAATTCATACATCAGGTATGTAACATCACCTTCTAGGTTATATTTTGGAATACTTGACAAGCTAAATATACTGAAAATTACTAGTGTAATTAAATTCTAAACAGTTCTAATTGAGGAGATTATGCTAATAATTTCAGTACAATGGGATATATATATAATGATACCAGCAGCATAGATTTAGATTTAGATTTAAAAATTAAAAGAATTAAAATAAATTAGTATTAACGTTGATTAAAATGTACAGAGGGAGCCAGGACAAGCTTCAGAGAAGTGATCAGAGAAAAAAAAGTTAAAAAGATACCAGTTTTATGTCCTATGATCATGGGAACTGATATTACAAGCTATTCCACATTGATAACAGAGATTTTTCCTTCAGGCATAAGGACCTTTCTTTGATACATGGGAGTGGGGAACACACCTGAATTAGACTGATATATACAATAAAATATTGTACAAAATATACAATAAAATGTGTCATCAGAGTTTATTATTATGGAAACAGAATGATTTGAATGAACATTGCTTCATTCTTTTCCATGAAACTACTAACAAGATAAAACACGATATAAAAATTAACAAATAAGATTTGAAACTTTTCTGATATCAAAGTTGTTTATTTTATTTTCTAAAACTGTTGAATACCAGTAAATTGAACAGTTTTAATTTAAAGCAAAAATAAATAAAATATTTTTATTATCAAGGATTTTTTTAAAATAGTAGCAATTTTAACATTGAATCAGTTTTGAGTCCATTAAACATTATTTGTCAAACTGGATTGTATTCCATCCCTCTGTTTCTGCTCAGAGGCTACTGCTTTCAGATATGTTTTACCACCCATGTGATCCAAAGATAGAGGCACCAAGATTTTCTGTAATAAGTGGAAAATAATGTGCCCATAAGTCTATTTCTCTGTACCTGGTCCCCTATCAATAATATGAATTTTACATTAGAATTTTTTTTAAAGCTGCATGAGTCTTCTTAAATTATAATGCTCTCTTTTTAATGTTTACCAAAATCGTCACCAAGAGTAATCATCTTCCAAAATTCGTTGGTCCAACAAAAACACAGTAGAGTGAAGGGCCTGCTCCCATCAGAGCTTGCAGATAACTGAACATGTGCAGACTTTCAGATGAGAATCAGTCGCATGCTGGGAGGGTGGTGCACCCCAACTCCACTGGGACAGAAGCTCCTGTGATCAGCACCTTTCTAGACCTTGCTCTATGTATGCCTTCATTTGACTGTTTATTAATATTTTTTATAATAAGCTGGTTGATGTGAAAAAATTAGATTTTATGAACTGATTAACGTAAAGAAGTAAAAATTGTTAATATTATATAAATTAGACTTAATTTGTCATATGAGAACACAACGTTCTTAAATAAATTAAAGAGACTTCTTAAATATTTCCAAAGTAGTTCAACAATTGAAGCATCTGTAAACATACAATCCAGGACTGTTGATCTTTCCATATATGCACAAACTGCATAATAATGATGGAAAAATAAATTATTTTAAACTGGAAAATGTATAAAATTTCAAAAAGTTTCTGTACATCTGAAAATAATTGGTAAAGCACTAAAATATCAACTAGAACCCAGGCCCTTACATTGTATGAATTTAAAGTAGGTTGGCCTCTCAGTAATGAATTTGTTCCATTTTTTAAATGTTTATACTATCATTTGTGTAGCCTACTGGGCAAGTGTGCACTGTAAGTGAATATGACATATGGCAACACATTATACTATTATCTTTCACACTGAGATAAAATGTTCTGAAATCTACATATTGTAAATAAAATATGTATATGTATTATATACACACACAAATATATAATAAACAGATATATAATACACATATATAATTATACACATATGTAATAAATATATGTACACATATATACATTTGTATATATAATATATACATATACAATATTGTATACAATATTATGTATACAAATAATACATATACATATACAATATTGTATACGATATTATGTATACAAATAATACATAATATCGTATAAATATTATGTATACAAATAATACATAATATTGTATACACATATATAATAAATATGTTTTATATAATTATATATTATATATAACATATATAATATTTATTGTGGATTATATGTATATACAATGTATACATATACAAAAAGTGTATGTATATTATATATGTACATATTATGTATACTATATATATTAATATATGGCATGATTACAACTTCTTTATAAACTAACTGGAAACCATTGAGAAGAGGAAATTTCTTTCTACTTGTTACCATCATTCAAGAGAACAGCAAACTATATATTGAAGTAGGTGAAATAGATTTTCTGATAATAAATATGTACATGGTATGTCTATTTCCTTTTTTGCTTTTTGTTATGTGACCCTCCCCGTCCATCCCAAGCGTCCTGAGTTTTGTTGTATTTTCAATTTCCCAAATCTATTTCTTCCTCCACTTAAGCACTATATGGATGTATCATTATATGTAATCATTTCCCCTCAGTGGTTTTATTTATTTTTGGCTTCTTGAGGGCATAATTTATACATTTCAAAAGATGTGTAAGCAAGCCTAGTGACTAGAATTTAATTAGTACTATGCCAAAATTTATTTAATTCATTGAGAAAATAATGAAGTCTTCAAATGGTACATTTTAGCTGATGTCATAGCTTTACAATAAAGGCATGAAGATTCTGCCATAAGACTAGGAGGAAATGCAGCCAGTGTTGACCTAAATATAAAAATATTTTCACTGTATTTCTAAGGACAAAGTCATATTAAATAATTATAATCAATATTATAACTGTATTTTAGCATAGATTTGTACATTGATGCAAAACCATTAACTTTAAGTAGATATAAGTAAACAATTGTGAGGTACTTAATATTGGAGATGTATTTCCATTTGCAAGAGTAATGAAGTTATTACTTAACAGAAAGGAGCATTACTAACCTGAATAACAGTAGAATGTTTTCTTGAGATGCAGTAGTTTCAGTTATAGTTTCATAAATTTTTCATCTTTTTAATAAAAATACAATTCAAGACCACATTGTTATTTCATCATATGCTGTTATTTTCTTAAAAGATTTTTGTGATTTTATGCTATTTATAAAAATTTAAATGACACAAACATACTGACATCCAACCAGTTTGCCTTTGGCTCTAATTTAATATTTTTGCTGAATATTAATTTTTATACTTAAAAATTATATGTTTTGCAGGTATTTCTTCTAATGTGAGTAAAGTGTTCTGCCAAATTAGTATTTTTCCATAATAGTCTGGGCAGTAACTTCATATAAGTGAACAAGGCAACTCTGGTATTTCTCTCCAACTTCTTTTAGCATCTTTCCCTTTATTAGGGACATAGTTGAGAACATATCAATCTTGTCACTAAAAAACTTAAAGTGAGCAAAAAATTATTACTTGTGTAACTGTATTTTAAAGTAGCTCTAAAGAATCTGAAGAGATTGACACTGTAATTCTGAAAATAAGTGCAGTTCAGCTGAATATTGCCCAAACTATTAGTCATTAAAATAAGAAAGAGACATATTATTTAGAGAAGTCTTACTAATTTGCCAATATTGAAATAATACCCAAGCCATATATACAACAGACTAACTGCTCTGTTTTATGCATCATAAAAGACTACATTTCTTTTTTAAATATGCAGACTATATGAAAATTATGATTTCTTACAAAAATTATAGTTGTAAAAATTATATTTCATATATGTATTTATCTCTCTGTCCATCTACGTGTACTCAAAAAAATGGGTTTATTCAACAATATTTTCTGAAATATCCCATCAACTTCATATTAGGTAGTCACTTGTCTACATGAATCAAATAGAAATTTGTGACAAATATGTGGATAAATGTTGATGTCATATTTAAATTCATATTTAAATTGATACTACTAATGTATTTCCTAAGTGATAATGAATTAACATTGTAGGTTGCAAAAGAAGGCAAGCTAAAGATTTCGTATAATTATTTATAAGGTTGTGGGAATTTAAATAGAACAAAAAATAATTTGGATGTTTTACAAATGCCTAACAACCCACGCATTGCTTTACATTCAATTTCTTTTGTTACCTGTCAAAGTTCAGCATGAAGCTCATTAAAAGCAAAGAAGCATTTTGCCAAGCATCTTTTCTAGTGACAAGAAAAAGGCTATAAAAATTTAACACTGTGGTACAATTTTATTTAACAGCCACCTACATTTTGGTTGTAAATGAAAATGCTTTCAAATGTATTAGTATAGTGGAAGATAATTTTCCTAAACATATTTTGTTTAATTGTAATTCTGTGTTCAATAGCATAAGATAGAGAACTTGTTATTTTCCTACTAAATAAGGGTTATGTACTTTAGTGGATATCTGTGAGTGTGTGTTTGTGCATTGCATTTGTGTATATCTTGATGGTAAGTAGTAAAATCAGGGCATTGCTTGAGAAATCGTAATCCTGAGCCCAATTACCTGTTAATTGTGAGACATATAAACATAGTTTTCATGCAGTTTTTGTTTCTAACTTTGACTGCCATTCCTGACTCTCCAATTCCACTTCTTCCCTTTTTTGCTGTTTTCTTTTCTTTTACCTCAATTTTCTGTTGAATAGTAACTCCAACATAGGATCTGGAACCACAGTATCTAGATGATCTGAGGTGACTCTGGATGAAGAATATCAAGTGAAAAATTTGTTTTCCAATAGGCCAGATCTTTAGTATGTGTCAATTTTAAGTGTAAACCAAAATGTGTCTGGGACAGGTTACAATCAATTTAGAAGTTTATTTTGAAAAAGTTAAGGACATGACTTGAAAAAAATAAAGAAGCACAAAAACCATAGGAACAATCTGGTCCCTGACTTTTTTCAAAGATGATTTTGAGGACTCAATATTTAAAGGGTAAAAGCAGGCTGGAAGGGAAAGAGGAAGGGTATGGTCCCATACTGAGTCCATGTGTTGTTGCAAGAGAAAAGGAGCAGACACAGGAAGTCGATTATGTGTTTGTCTTGCATTCAGTAAATTGACACTTGACATAAAGTAAAGTGAACATAGAGTAGCTACCTGCAGACAGATATATCTGGCCTTTTATCTGTAGCTATCTGCTTAGGAAGAAAGAAAAGCCAATTTCTTGCATGACTCAGCTTTCAGCCTAAGTTTTTGCTTTTGGCATAGTAAATTGGGATCCTGAGATTTTCTTTTCTTTTCACAGTAATAAGTTAAAATGTGTTTTCCTCCTTCTCAAAAAGTCCTGAACCAAATAACATTAGTGGATAATTTGAGGAAAATAAATATATCAAATAGAAAACTAACATAATATAGTTATTTTAAAAAATAGACTGTGGAGTTATATATGGTTTTGGGTTCTGGTTCTTCTCACTAATGGTGATTTGCCATCAACTCTACTACTTATCCTCTCAAAGCCTCAGCTCTGTCTGTATAAAATGAAAATCATTCCTTTATTCAGTAAACACTTTACAGCTTTAAATGGTAAAACTATGGTAGAATCTACAATAGCCAATTTCTACTTCACTGAAGAGATTACACAATAGAACCAATATACTACTCATGATCAGTCTTTTCATAGGCTAATCTCTAGTAAATGCTCTGAATTCTGCTATCATAAGTCAATTTCATCTATTCTAAAATCTGTTTACACTTACTGTATTTGTGATTATAGTTACAACACTTGAGTGAATATAATTATATCTGTTATCTATTGCCATGATAATGTTGCATAACGAGCAACTTAAAACATTAGTGATATAAAATAATCAATTCTTATTTGAGTCATGTATATGTGGGGTTTAACTGTGAGCTTGGTTGGTCTTTCTGGCTCAATCAAGCATTTGCAGTCAATTAACAGTTGGCTTACAGCTGTCCTCAAGTCAGCAGTTGGCTGACTGCCAGCTGGTCTAGAAAGTCACAGATTGCATAATTTAGGCAATATTGCCCTGCCTCATGTCTATCTTTCATCTTCCTCCTGGCTACCCTGGGCATGGTTATGGCCAAGTTGCACATGAAAACAAGAGTATGCAAGTGCTTCTTCAAGCCTCTGTTTGCATCCTATCTGCTGACATCATGCTGGCCCAAGAAAATTATATAACCCACCAAGAAATTAGAATAAGGGAGCAATAACAGTTTTTATAACAAAAGGAATGGATACAGGTATAGGTGAAGAACTGGGGCTACTTTTACAAACTACTGTGGTTTACGGTCTAATAGCAGTTATTTTCCTGCATTCAAAGTATGCACATCCTAACTCAGGGTACTCAAAGTCTCATCCAATCATAGAATCAAGCTCAGAGTACAAAATCATAGGAACTATATCAGGTCTGGATGTGACACCCCCAATGTGGAGACTTATGAACGAAATAGACAATTATGAAATAGGAATAGTGTAAATACAGAACAAATTATCATGCAAAAGAGGAATGAATTGAAAACATTTAGTAGTCTTTAGCCCTAATGTCTTGTGGGGTAAATGTTGCCATGTTCCTCTCATCCTGCGATGGGAAATGTTGTTTAAGCCCTGGTTCTTCTCCATGTCCCAGTACATTGTTCTACAGCGCTCTTAAATCTGTTTGTTGGAAGGGAGTTTCTTTGCAACATCATCTTTTTTGTTTATTTCTAAAGAAAGTATTAGAAAATATACCTTTTGCTTAACTTTCTCAATCTACTTTCTTTCCATAAAACGATGAGAGGCTTTTATAAATCTTGACCAATCTTAATCTCTTCACATAGGCTCATGGTGCTTCTATATCAAGGTCTCAAAAATTCTTGACTATTAAAAAATGTTCTCAAGTTCTACTCAGTGTGACAAAACTTAACACAAGGGTTATTTCCAAGACTCTTTCTCTAGATTAAATCGTTACTAATTTTCACATGGTAATATACTGTAGAAAACACCCTTAATATTTCTTTTTTTCCAACTTTTATTTTAGTTTCAGGGGGTACGTGTGCAGATTTGTTACATGGGAAATTTGCGTGTCCTGAGATTTGGTGTAGAGATTATTTCATCACCCGGTAATGAGTATAGTACCTGATAGGTAGTCTTTCTATCACCCTCCTCCTATTCTCCACCCTCAAGTGGGCCCTGGTGTCTATTGTCCCCTTCTTTGTGTTCATGTGTACTCAATGTTTAGCTTCCACTTACGTGAGAATATGTACTATTTAGTTTTCTCTTCCTGCATTAATTAGCTTAGGATAATGGTCTCCAGCGCCATCCATGTGCCTGTAAAGGATGTGATCTCAAACTTTTTTATGGCTGCATTGTATTTCATGGTAAATATGTACCCAATTTTTTTTTTATTCAATCTTCCATTGATGGGGATCTAGCTTGATTTCATTTCTTTGCTTTTTTTTTTTTTTTTTTTGAGACAGAGTTTTGCTTTTGTTACCCAGGCTGGAGTGCAATGGTGCGACCTTGGCTCACCGCAACCTCCACCTCCTGGGTTCGAGTGATTCTCCTGCCTCAGCCTCCTGAGTAGCTGGGATTACAGGCTTGTGCCACCACGCCTGGCTAATTTTGTATTTTTAGTAGAGACAGGGTTTCACCATGTTGGTCAGGCTGGTCATGAACTCCCGACCTCAGGTGATCCGCCTACCTTGGCCTCCCAAAGTGCTGGGATTACAGGCATGAGCCACCGTGCCTGGCCTTCTTTGCTATTTTGAACAGTGCTGTAATTAACACACATGCATGTGTCTTTATGGTAGAACAAATCAATTTATATTCCTTTGAGTATATATCCAGTAATAGGATGGCTGGGTTAAATAGTATTTCTGTTTTAAGTTCTTTGAGATACTTCCGAGCTATAGCTGAACAGTAGTTCCACAGTAGCTGAACTAATTTACATTTCCACTAGGAGTGTATAAGCCCCTTTCTCTGCAACCTTACCAGCATCTGTTATTTTTTTACTTTTTAAAGCCATTCTGACTGGTGTTGGATGGTATCTTATAGTGATTTTGATTTGCATTTCTCAAATGACTAGTGATGTTGAGCAGTTTTTTGTATGTTTCTTGGGCACGTGTATGTCTTTTGAGAAGTGTCTGTTCCTATCCCATTTTTAATGGGATTGTCTGGTTTTTGCTTAATTTGTTTAAGTTCCTTTAGAGATTCTGGATTTTCGACCTTTGTCAGATGCATAGTTTGCAAAATTTTCTCCCATTCTGTAGGTTCTGTTTACTCTGTTTATAGTTTATTTTGCGCTGTAGAAGCTCTATAATTTAATTAGGTCTCATTTGTTAATTTTTTTTGTTGCAATTTCTTTTGAAGTCTTCAGCATTGAGCTTTGCCAGGGCCTATGGCATTTCTTAGGTTCTCTTCTAAGTTTTTTATAGTTTTAGATTTTTGTATCATTCTGATACCAAAACATGGCAGAGACACAACAAAAACAAAATAAAACTTCAGGCCAATATCTCTAATGACCATAAATGCAAAAATCACCCCCCAAACTCTAGCAAACGCTTAATATTTCTAAAGCCTAATTTGTACAACTGAAATGTCCTACATGGCACCATGGTAATTCTTTCAAAGGTCTTAACGAAAAGCGTCACATCCAGACCTTTGGTTCTATTGTTAACCTGAGGCTATGCCTTAGTTTGATATATTTTGTTACTGTGAAAGGCTAGATTGGAGAAACAGTTTTAATTATCATTCTAGTAAATCCTTGAATCTCTATTTTCCCTCTAAATTCTGCTTGTAAACTGGCCATGTTTTTTCTTAGGCTGTATCATTCTTTTATAAACTTATAGAGATTTAGTGAAAGCAAACCTATATATTATTCTGCTTGGAAAACTGTTTACTTAGGTGCTGAAGTTTACTAGGTACTTTTTTATTTTTGAAGTTACTACAGGTGACTAGAAAACCGTAATGTTCCACTCAACTTGACTAAATTTTAGACAGGTATCTTCCTGACTCTTGGAATACTCCTGACTCTCGGAATATCCTTTACCTTGGAATATTTATTTTAGCAAATTTGGAATTGAAAATTATTTGTGTTCCTTTGATATGTAAATCTGTTTTAAAGCTTCTTGCCAGTTTGACAATCCAAGAATATCTTTCTCAGTGATCTAGTAGCCATCCTTTGAAATTTAATCATTAAGGAAAATAGATCCCCTGTATCCCAGTTTTTGTGGAAGAGTAGAAACTTAATGTCAGTGGTTTCCTCTCTCCCTGTTGTAGAACTACCTGCTGTCTTGAAGATAGAAGAAAGAGTACTTCTTTTGGTAAAGACAGTTAGCAAACACAGGTGGCTCACTATCCCCCACCCCAACTCTTAGCAACTCTCTGGCTACTTGGTCTGTGCTCTCTTCCCTATTGCTGGTAAGAGTATCAGAATAAAATCAGCTTATTTTGGGGCATCTTGTCAGGTGCAATTTTTTCTTTAACAGATGTTAGAGCTTTCACAAACATTTAGCCACCACAGAATGTGATTAGCCATTTTGTAGTCTCTTCGAATAATTTTCTCACATTTTTTCCTTCTACTTCACCATTTTTTCTTGCTTTTGGGTACCACTAAGGCACAATGTTTATGCCATTTTTTAAGATTTTATTTGTTTGTTTTAATTGGCATTTACTTTTGGCACTAATCTCTTCATCAAGTATATAGGGCCACATTAATGATGGGTGAAAACGACCTTGCAACCTTATGGCATTTGACAATCAAGGTTTATTCAGTTCATGGTTCACTAGGTTTCCGCTGAATTGGGCTGCTCTTGGCTATATCTGGCTGAGCTCATTCATGTTTCTGTAATCAGCTGTGGTTTGGCCAGGCAGTTCTGTAAAGACTGTTGGCTTACGTCACATATGTAGAGGTCAGATGTTTATCACATTATTTCGAAAGACCTCGACATGTACTACAGAGACAATGTGTTCTTGTGTCTTCCATTTCCTAGCAGGCTAACCTGGGCATGTGTCCATAGCCATGGCAGAGGTATCACAGTGCAGGCAAATTTTGGAAACTCTTCAATTTTTATTTTTTAGTTTTGCTTGTCACAACTGCTTACATTTCATATGACAAAGGAAAATATTTGGTTGAATCCAGACTCAGAGTAGGAAGCCTCTACAGGATTACGTTACATAAGGCAGGAATGTAGGGATTGGTGGAAACTGGTATATCAACATAATAAATCTAGCACAACAGTACAAATCAATGAAATCTGTATTATAAGAAAGATTAGATAAATGTTTCTATGAATGCTGTGGGAAGATTTAATAAAGATAATTTCCAAATAAAGATTATCTATTGAATTAAATAAAATAGACAAGTATAAAACATTGAGAATATGTATATAAACTTGAAGGAGTCTTTTCTCATAGTAATTCCCAAATGACTTTCCATTCTTAATCATTTTGTAGAGACTAAAAATGGCCATCAGGGAAATTGACTTATGGATATGATTGACCTGAAGAAAAAACAAGGGAAAATCTGATTAGCAGACCCATATTGAATGAAATATTTTAGTAATATATCCAAAAAGTGGTGAATAAGTGATTTAATTTTAAATATAACTTTTACAATGTAGAGTTTTTAAAAAAATTGTAGTTTGTTTAAATTGATTTTTATCTGCATGCACAAATGCGTAATGTGTCCTTATTTTACTTACTAAGAGAGCTCCTACTGTGAAGTGTTAAGTACTGTGCTGGCATATGATATGGACTCACTACATTGTGTGTTAGATTCTGACAGTAATGTTTCTCTTTTTTATTATTATACTTTAAGTTCTAGGGTACATGTGCACAATGTGCAGGTTTGTTACATATATATACATGTGCCATGTTGGTTTGCTGCACCCATTAACTCATCATTTACATTAGGTATATCTCCTAATGCTATACCTCCCCCCTCCCCCAACCCCACGACAGGCCCCAGTGTGTGATGTTCCCCTTTCTGTGTCCAAGTGTTCTCATTGTTTGATTCACACCTATGAGTGAGGACATGCGGTGTTTGGTTTTTTGTCCTTGCGATAGTTTGCTGAGAATGATGGTTTCCAGCTTCATCCATGTCCCTACAAAGGACATGAACTCATCATTTTTTATGGCTGCATAGTATTCCTTGGTATATATGTGCCACATTTTCTTAATCCAATCTATCATTGTTGGACATTTGGCTTGGTTCCAAGTCTTTACTATTGTGAATTGTGCCACAGTAAACATACGTGTGCATGTGTCTTTATAGCAGCATGATTTATAATCCTTTGGGTATATATCCAGTAATGGGATGGCTGGGTCAAACGGTATTTCTGGTTCTAGATCCTTGAGGAATCATCACACTGACTTCCACAATGGTTGAACTAGTTTACAGTCCCACCAACAGTGTAAAAGTGTTCCTATTTCTCCACATCCTCTCCAGTACCTGTTGTTTCCTGACTTTTTAATGATGGCCATTCTAACTGGTGTGAGGTGGTATCTCATTGTGGTTTTGATTTGCATTTCTCTGATGGCCAGTGATGATGAGCATTTTTTCATGTGTCTGTTGGCTGCATAAATGTCTTCTTTTGAGAAGTATCTGTTCATATCCTTCACCCAGTTTTTGATGGGGTTGTTTGTTTTTTTCTTGTAAATTTGTTTAAGTTCTTTGTAGATTCTGGATATTAGCCCTTTGTCAGATGAGTAGGTTGCAAAAATTTTCTCCCATTCTGTAGGTTGCCTGCTCACTCTGATGGTAGTTTCTTTTGCTGTGCAGAAGTTCTTTAGTTTAATTAGATCCTATTTGTCAATTTTGGCTTTTGTTGCCATTGCTTTTGGTGTTTTAGACATGAAGTCCTTGCCCATCTTATGTCCTGAATGGTATTGCCTAGGTTTTCTTCCAGGGTTTTTATGGTTTTAGGTCTAACATTTAAGTATTCAATGCATCTTGAATTAATTTTTGTATAAGGTGTAAGGAAAGGATCCAGTTTCAGCTTTCTACTATGGCTAGCCAGTTTTTCCAGCACCATTTATTAAATAGGGAATCCTTTCCCCATTTCTTGTTTTTGTCAGGTTTGTCAAAGATCAGTTGGTTGTAGATGTGTGGTATTATTTCTGAGGGTTCTGTTCTGTTCCATTGGTCTATATCTCTGTTTTAGTACCAGTACCATGCTGTTGTGGTTACTGTAGCCTTGCAGTATAGTTTGAAGTCAGGTAGAGTGATGCCTCCTGCTTTGTTCTTTTGGCTTAGGATTGACTTGGCAGTGTGGGCTCTTTTTTGGTTCCATATGAACTTTGAAGTAGCTTTTTCCAATTCTATGAAGAAAGTCATTGGTAGCTTGATGGGGATGGCATTGAATCTCTAAATTACCTTGGGCAGTATGGCCATTTTCACGATATTGATTCTTCCAACCCATAAGCATGGAATGTTCTTCCATTTGTTTGTGTCCTCTTTTATTTCATTGAGCAGTGGTTTGCAGTTCTCCTTGAAGAGGTCCTTCACATCCCTTGTAAGTTGGATTCCTAGGTATTTTATTCTCTTTGAAGCAATTGTGAATGGGAGTTCACTCATGATTTGGCTCTCTGTTTGTCTGCTATTGGTGTATAAGAATGCTTGTGATTTTTGCACATTGATTTTGTATCCTGAGACTTTGCTGAAGTTGCTTATCAGCTTAAGGAGATTTTGGGCTGAGACGATGGGGTTTTCTGAATATACAGTCATGTCATCTGCAAACAGGGACAATTTGACTTCCTCTTTTCCTAATTGAATACCCTTTATTTCCTTCTCCTGCCTGATTGCCCTGGCCAGAACTTCCAGCACTATGTTGAATAGGAGTGGTGAGAGAGGGCATCCCTGTCTTGTGCCAGTTTTCAAAGGGAATGCCTCCAGTTTTTGCCCATTCAGTATGATATTGGCTGTGGGTTTGTCATAGATAGCTCTTATTATTTTGAGATACGTCCCATCAATACCTAATTTATTGAGAGTTTTTAGCATGAAGGGTTGTTGAATTTTGTCAAAGGCCTTTTCTGCATCTATTGAGATAATCATGTGGTTTATGTCTTTGGTTCTGTTTATATGCTGGATCCACTGTCCTTCAGCGCTTTTAGAAGATTACTACAGATTTTCTGTTGTAAATTTTGATGTAAAATGTTTGTACATGTGTTTACCTAAATGTGGAATCCTGTTCCTTAAATTTCTTTCCATTGAAATTCCCAACCCTTTTTGCTTAGTAATTAAGTCTCAAGTTTAATCCCAGATCCTAAGGTTACTTCAGTCTCTACCTTCAGCCACTTGTAACTGCTTTCTCTTCAGCTTTCGTAGTGTACTTGGAGCTCTTTCATGTTATTGGACTCTTTATTTCTCCTTATATTTTCATGTGTGTCTGATGTTTATAACTTCAATGGTTAGGAAAGACCTGATCTCTTGCCTAGTGTAATCAAGGCTTGGATAAAATATCAATTCAACATGGCAGAGCATTGATGTGACCAGGTGGCTATATTGCATGTCCTATAGCTGACCAGGACATGAAATGGAGGTTTATAGGAAATCAACTTCTTTTCCTGGAAGGCACCTTGGGGTAAAGCAGCTTGGACTTAATGCCGACCTTTCTGGTCTCTTCATTGATCCCAAAGGGTGCCCTCTAAGCAAACTATCTCTTCTTTCAACAATTCCATATAATTTCTAATGGGGCTGGCTGAGATGCTATTTACTGATTTTGCTGAAGGAAAAGATTGTAAGGATACTACTGCCAAGGTAAAGATCATGTTTTTCTGAGGTAAACTGTCATGGCCATGTGTAATAAAGAAAAACAATTAAAAAAGTGGGCTGTCTCTAGACGGCAATGTTTTAGCTAGGCAGACATTCACAGTTACAGTGTGAGAGCTAATGCAAGGTTCACCTGAACCTGCAGCGTTATTTTCAAGTGGCTTCCAATTATCTCTGGCAAAGTCAGCTGCGTGACTTGCTCAGCCTTGCCCCTCAGATACATTGTTGACAGTCAATTTCATTGGGAGGTACCACAGGTCTAATAAGCAAAGCAATGTTGTTAACAGCACCTGCAATAGGTATTTGGTCTTCTGAAGTAGATCCAGCTTGTTGGCAGATACAGGGAGAGTTAGATAAGACTACCAAGAATCACCAAATAAAATAAACTGGATAATGTTTCTCCCATGAAGGCTCACTTTCAAGAGAGTATGCAGCTTACCCTCCTTCCCACAATTTTAAATGCTCTGTTCTGTCTAGGTGAGACATTTTATAAAAAGGGGTTTATTAATCTCTGCGCTATTGACATTTTGGGCCAGAACATATTTTTTTGTCATGATATGCTATTATAGCATGTTTAGCAGCATTCCTGGCCTCTATTCAGATCCAGTAACAGCCCCTATTGTTATAACCAAGATGTCCCCTGACATTCCCAAATGTCTCTTCAGTGGAGACAAAAATCACCACCAATTGAGAACCAGTATTCTAGAAACATTCTTACCATACCCTGTAGCCATGATAGTAACCTCACAGCAGGGTTCAAGAAGTCATTTAATTACCACCAAATTATCTCACCCTCATGGTCAAAACGTGGTCATAAAATATTAATTTGCACTAGCACTAAGTATACAACAATTAGCACATTACCTATGCTAGAATTATGGTGATGGGACCCATGTAGCACAGGATTCAGATAACTGGCCATCAACAACCAGGTAGAAGAAAGCAACAACTTCATGTTAGTGTTTGCCCTACTGTGAGTAAGCCATATTTATAGGCCAAATGAGAAAATCAGGATAGAAGAAAAAAAATAAAGATGTCAGGGGGCATCTGATCCCATGGGTACCTGTTCTATTTCTAGCCCTAGGTCCCTGTACCACAGTTGTGTTACTCATGTCATTTTCCCACTCGTAAACTCCTGGAATAACAGGCAGCTGAAAACAGATGGATTACCCTGTAAGTAGTTTTTTCTAGTTTTTTCTCCCCAAGTAGAATACATTTGAAGGTGAGAGGTGGTATTATTAATACTTATTCTGAGACAACAGGTATAAATACTATGTTCCTGGAAAGGATGTTGTGGATGACCCTACCCAGTAAGGGAAAGCAGGCAGGCCCAACCTTTCATTACTGGCTTCCCAAAACTAGGCTAGGCCAGAAGGATCCTGTTTTACACTTCTCTAAGCTTGGTAAGAGATGCAAAGGCAAGCCATCTGATCCCATGGGTGCCTGTTCTTACTTATTAGATGCTTTTTTTTTCTCTAGGGATATTATTGAAATATACATTTTTCGTTTCTTCTCTCTCCTCCAAGTTGTTGTTGTTTTTTTTTTTTCCCTTTGGTTTCATCTCTGACTTTGATATAGTGGCTTAATTAACAGTGTGGGGATTCTTGTCTGTCTGTTCTTATTTATGGGATGGTCAGTTAAAAGCTAATTGGAGGGTCTATGCCTATTGATGGGTGAATTGTGGGATTTACTAGGATTGCTTGTTCACTGGGGAACACTTACGTTACTTCATGTAAGATTGTTTTTTCCCCTTTGGATGGTGATATTCTAGCCTCATCCCCAATCCATGATATAATACAATATTCTACTATGTGAGTGTTATAAGTCTGGCTGCTATCTTTACAGAAACCAAGTGAAAAGAGAGGGTGGGGACACAGTATTTACAATGTAAATGTAGATCAGTTTCTCCCATTTTTATTATATTTCATTTTCTAAGACATTTTTTGTCTTTTCTGTTATCTTTTTTTAAAAATGTGTTTTATAAAAAGTCATTTTCTGTCACTAGTGAGGTTTGGTGAATATGGAAGTAAAAGCATCAGTTCAATCCACCTTATTTATTCAGAAATCTTATCCTGATTTTCTTAAGAAAGAAGACACTTTACAATAAATAAGAAATTGGAGACTTAAACTCTTGATATTATAACAATATCCCTCAGAAAGCTAGCAGAACTTCATCCAGACATTTTTTACTACAGTGCCAAGTTACAAAATGAGGAACTGTGATCAATTCAAGATGCTAACCTTCCAGTGAAACTCTATTAATACAAGTCTATTAGTCTGAAAGATTTCCTAGAAGCCCTAGTAAAATCAAACAGTCAGTAGATCTTTTTTTACCAACACAACCAAGCTCAATAGAGAGAAAAGCTTCAGTTACAGGAACAGTGATTAAATCTCATACCATTTGTATCACTACCTTTAAACTTATGAGGCACCAGCTGTTGACTCCAGTTTTATTGCTCATAAATGGAAGAGTATACATTAATATCCCTGCAGTATAAAATGTTCCCAAAGGTAGAGCAGAACCATTAGTGAATACATTTACATGAATTTTAAATATTTTTTATTCAGTGTATGCAGACACTTTCTGTGTATAATACACTTTCTGTGTATTATGTCTGACATATATTTTTAAGTAACTTGATGTCTTGGTCAATACTAATGCTTTTAAGTTGTGCATTTTTTATTCTAAAATATTGTATTGTAAGTTTCTAGCTATAGGAAAGAGGACATGAAGCTGGTTTTCAGTTGTTCAGATTTAAACAAAAACTATGTTTTTCCTTTCAACTTATTCCTTTGATTTTAAGATAGCATAACTCACTTGTTCAATCCTTAGACCACACGTGTCAGATATTTCAAGTTATACTTTTCTCTATTCTGTCATGTTAAACAACAATACTCCAATTAAGTATGGTGAAATATTAGAAGTGTGGTCCTGTTCTTACTTTTCCTCTGATAGGCTCTGACTGTTTGCATAAATAAACCATATAAATAAAAATGATGCCAAAGGTATTTCTACTGCTTAAGTAAGTTATAGGCAGTGCGAAAGTAGGAAGTCTCCATTAACTAAAAGTCTGAGGCTCATCAATAGCAGGTTCATGTCCTTTGCAGGGACATGGATGAAGCTGGAAACCATCAACCTCAGCAAACTAACACAGGAACAAAAACCAAACATCGCATGTTCTCAATCATAAGTAGGAGTTGAACAATGTGAACACATGGACACAGGGAGGGGAACATCACACACTGGGGCCTGTTGTGGGGGTTGGGGGAAAGGGGAGGGAGAGCATTAGGACAAATACTTAATGCATGTAGGGCTTAAAACCTAGATGTCGGGTTGATAGGTGCAGCACACCACCATGTTGTATACCTATGTAATGAACCAGCACATTCAGCACTTGTATCCTGGAACTTAAAGTAAAATAAAAAGGAGAAAAAATAATAATTCTGACATTCATTTTTATGTAAGTGAAAATGTAATCCAAGAATGCTAAATATGACTGTAAGAGCTAGTAATTAAATAGTTTCAGCAGGATCCCTCTTTCTTTTATTAGAGCACACATGTAATATAAATTCATTTTATCTTATTTAATCATTAAAAGGATTAAATAATAAAATATCATCTACAGATATAATATGTGCTCTTTAAAAGTTATGTGACCTAGTATCGTTGCAAAAATGAGAAAGTTCTTTTGGTGTTTTATGATATCAATTCTGCTGAAGCTATCTTTAATTAAGATGTAAAATATTAAGTGTTTTGATTTTTTAAACTTTGCTATCTCCAAATATTGCTAAGAGGCATCATTTCTAATGTTTCTAAACTAAGTAAACATACAGCTAGAATCACTTGTCCCTTAGAAAATCCAGATTGATATATATGATATGCCCAGTCTCTAGCACCAACACAGTATCAATTTTGGTAATAAAAAAGAAAACCTGAAAAAAAATGCATCTATAGGAATTCCAGACCTCAAAATGTATGTGCAAAAAAGATAATATTGTTTAAAAAATGCTTTTACAAAATGTCAGAATCTGATTTCCTATAGTAATTTAGTGAGTTCATTGTTATATTTCACCTGAAAATACTGATGGCATAAACCTTCTTTTTTATTTTTAATCACATTTAAATTGTTTCTGATTTTAGCATAACCATGCCCTTCAATAAACCTATGTTTTGTCCTTAACTGATTAAGATTTGAAGGATTCTTCTTGTCAGCATTGCATCAGTCCATTCTATTAGCTCTTTAAAATTTCTACAGGCCAAAAAATATTTTGCATCCCTCATAAAACTGATTTTACATTTAAATGCAATTCATTCTGCTAAAAACTAATCTTTGACTAAAGAGCAATTTTGTCCTGTTTGTAAATATAGGGCTACAGAATTGTGTCAACTACATATCTTAAAGCATTTAAATTAAATGAAATACAATGCTGCATAATACTATCCATATACTCTTAGAGAGATTATCTTTAATATATATTTTTACCAAACTAAGCCCAATTAGTGTTTCAAAATGTTTTAGTGCAAACAATCTGGGAAAAAAATGAAAAGAACATAGTCTTCCATAATAGATTATATTTTATAAACGTACATAAGATGCTGAAATGTAGATTTTATAGAGAAATATAAATCTTGTGCTATAACTAACATAAATTTACTTATATCAATTTTAGCTTCATGTTTAAATGAATAATTTAAAACAATTTATTACCCTGCTACCCATTTAATTGACCTCTTTCCTATTGCTTACATCAAATTTTATTCATTAAACATGATAACTGTATTTAATTTGACGTGAAAATCAAATTACAGACAACGGACCCCACAACAAGGATCAAGATTAGTTTTATAGATCATACATTTATAGATCATAATTTGATCACGATTGTAAAAAATGTTTGCAAGCAATTGACAATATAAGGCAGCAGAAAAACTCAAGGCAAATAAATCATCCTGAAATAATTCTGGCAAAGCTTTGTTATTTTTTCCTAAATATTATTTCTCTTATAAAAACTGTTATCTTTGTTTGCAAAGAAAGGATACTCATTTACACAAGTGCACAGAGCAACTTCCAGTTCTGCCTCCAGTGCCTCCAGATTTTGTTCAGGGCCCAGGGCTCGCTTTTGGAGCTTTCTCATAATATCTGCAGCTGATTGGGTAATAAACTTATCTTTTAGGATCAATTGACCCTTGAGGTAGTCGGGTGACAGGGGCGTATATTTTCTTAAGGCCTCCCATAGTCGCTCAAGGAAGGCAGAAGGATTTTCTTCCTTTCCCCAAGTTATGGTGGACATCATTGAATAATTCATGGGCTTTTTCCTAATTCTCCTTAGTCCTTCTAGAGCATAAGTCAACAGATGTTTGTGACTCTAGTCCCCATGATCTGAGTTGAGGTCCCAGTGGGGATACATATTGGGGATGGCTTGCTGACCGGTAGGGAATTTGTCCCTTTCTTCAGCTGTCATGCTATCATTTACTTGACTAAGATTCCAGGTATCTCCAAACTCCCAGGCTGCAGCTAAAGCCACATTCTTTTAATTAAAGGCCAGGGTTTGATCTAACAATAGCATGACATCTCTCCAAGTGAGATCAAAGGTTTGCCCTAGACCCTGTAGGACATCTGTGTACCTAGCAGGATCATCTGAAAACTTCCCCAGGTCTACCTTGATCTGCTGTAAATCAGAGAGGGAGAAAGGGACATGTACCCGGGTTGGGCCAAATTCCCATCTCCCTACAGCCTAAAGGGGACATAACGAATAGCCCAGGTTTGTGGTCCCCTGGATATTTCTTTGCTTGTTTCCTTCTTGGCAGGGGAGATTAGAATAAGCTTATCATTAATAAGAAGGGGAGCTATAGGGAGGCTAGGATATGGGGGTAAGGTGAGAGGTCCTCTTGTGGGATGTAAATTGCAAGCTTTGCATAGCTGTGGATTCTCCTTCAATGAAAAGAAAGCTTGGACATAAGGTATTTCACTCCATTTGCCTTCCCTCTTACAGAAAAGATCAAGCTGCAGGATAGTATTGTAATTTACATTTTCCTCAGGTGGCCATTTTTCCCCACCAGAAAGATAATATTGGGGCCAGGCCATAGTGCAGAAAAAAATGAGCCACTTCTTTTCGAGGGTTTGTAGGTCAAATTTGTCCCAATGGCTTAGTATGCATTTCAAGGGTGAGCCTGATGCCTGAGTGTTTCCCATCTGAAAGAATAAAATGCCCATGGTTTTGCTTTGCTTGTTTTCTGCTCCCTGCCCAAGAACCCGCAACAGTCTGTGGACCCTACTGATCAAAATAGTTGTGCTCACCAATGCAGCAGCAGAAACCCCTCTTGCCCAAGAACCCACAACAGTCCCTGGACCCTGCTGACTGGAATAGTTGTAATCACCGATGCAGCAGCAGAAACCCCTCTTGCCCAAGCAACCACAACAATCCCTGGATCCTGTCGATTGGAATAGTTGTACTCATCGATGCAGCAGCAGAAACACTAGTTTTCCTCTTAGACCACAAAGAGGACCGAGGAAGGTCAGATTTAGTGGCCCTTACAGACGCATTCTTGAAAACCTGTTAGAGTCCTAAGCATTCTCCTGTTAGTATTGGGACCTTACCCCTGTCCTATAAAAATGTTATGCCCCAAAAATGAAGTGGAGGGCCATACCCTGAGAGAAGGAAAGGATCTCCAGGATTGGAAGAGTGATGCCTTTTTTCCTCACTTCTCAAAATATGAATAGGAAGAATATCATTTCTGAGGCTCCCCATATCCTAGCTTCAGGAAAAGCTTTTGTTAGGCCTGCTAGTCTGAGAAGGGATCCTAAAATTCCAGATAGTTCCCCACCCCCACAGTGGGGCTTTGGGCAAAAATTATGTCTTTCTGCCTGGTGAGCCCGGGTGCCTAAAGAAGGGAACAGATTCCTGAAGTTTATATTAGAAATCATTCTTATAGGAGAAACTAGAAAAGCACCAGAGACAGGGAGTAGCTTTTAGAGGCAGGACTAGCTTCAAAGAAGAGAGGTGAGAGGAAGTTTGTCTGACAGGCATCAGGACCCAGGAGGCAAGGATCAGGATAGATAGGATAGATGGGAGAGTCTCGCTTGGGCGATGTGACTTTGAGAGTTCTGCTCATGGCTACAGGGTCAACCAACTTTTTGTCGGGATCCCGGAGGCTGAATGGCTTTCCTCTCTGTCATTCCTCGGCTCAGCCCAGAAGTACAGGAAAAGCAGAAGCTGGTTCCAAGCAAACCAATGCTCCCAACTCCAAAGAGTCAGGGGTTGTTAGAGAGACCTTTCCCAGAAAGCCTGACACCTGTGTCTTTAGTCCGGCAGGTGCACTAGTCACTTTTAACTGGCCAACAGTTGCCTGGTATTTAGCCCCTGAATTCTAAGGAAAAATAGGACAGAATAGCAAGCAAAAGGGGTCTGATGGTACTCACCACTTGGCGATAGTCCCATCTGGGTCACCAAGATGTGTCTGGAGTTGGTTCCTTCCAGTGGGTTCTTGGTCTCGCTGACTTCAAGAATGAATCTGTGGACCTTCTTGGTTAGTGTTACAGCTCTCAAAGATGGTGTGTCCAGAGTTTTTTCCTTCAGATGTGTCCAGAGTTTCTTCCTTCTGGTGGGTTCATGGTCTCACTGACCTCAAGAATGAAGCCACGGATCTTCATGGCGAGTGTTACAGCTCTTAAAGGTGGTGCGGATCCAGAGAGTGAGCAGCAGCAAGATTTACTGTGAGGAGTGAAAGAACAAAGCTTACACAGCATGGAAGGGGACCCAAGCAGGTTGCCACTGCTGGCTGGGGCGGCCAGCTTTTATTCCCTTATTTCTCCCCACTCACGTCCTGCTGATTGGTCCATTTTGCAGAGTGCTGATTGGTGTGTTTACAATCCTTTAGACACAGAGTGCTGATTGGTGTGTTTTTACTGAGTTCTGATTGGTGCATTTACAATCCTTTAGCTAGACACAGAGTGCTGATTGGTGCATTTTTACAGAGTGCTGATTGGTGCATTTATAATTCTTTAGCTAGACACAGAATGCTGATTGGTGCATTTTTACAGAGTGCTGATTGGTGCATTTACAATCCTTTAGCTAGACACATAGCACTGATTGGTGCATTTTTACAGAGTGCTGATTGTTGCATTTACAATCCTTTAGCTAGACAGAAAAGTTCTCCAAGTCCCTACTCCACCCAGGAAGTCCAGCTGGCTTCACCTCTGTATTATATACATAAGCATATACTCTTTCTATATCTAGGAAATTATAATAGACACTTTAGATATGTATATAAAGCCTGCTTCCCCTTAACTTGCAAATCTTTACTTAACCCCAGAGCTTTAACAGAAATGGTTCTTCACATCTGCTCACTCACTGTGTCTCATTTCACTTTTCTTTATTAAAGATTCTACCTTTGAAGACTGCTCTTTTGAAATCAAATTTAAATGAAGTGAAATATTCTTGATAGCATATATTCCAATAGAGAAGTGATTTTTTAAATTTATTAACTTTTTGTAGAGGTGAGATCTTGCTATGTTGCCCAGGCTGGCCTCAAACTCCTGGCCTCAATAGATCCTCTCACCTCTGCCTCCCAAAGTGTAGGGATTAGAGGCATGAGCCACTGTGTGCAACCAGAAGTTATTATTTAAATCAAATACACTAAGATCAATTAGATAAGATGTGGAACCTATAAAAATTGAAGTTATAAGTTATTACATTGAAAATTTTGACAAATAAAGCAAATCAATATATTGTGTAAAATGAATAAACTATGTGACCTAGCAGAAAAGAGATTTTTAGTATTTAACAATCGTTGGTTCAAACCTTAGCTCTGGTTCAAACCTTAGCTCTGCCACTAATTGGATAGTTTCTAACTCTTTTTAAACTCTTGTTAGTTTTATCATCATCATATTTATAGATTTATTCATCACTATAAATTCTCATTTTTTCAGATGTCCAAAAGTTAAAACACTTTCATATTCTAGGGCCAAAAAGAATTAAAGAGAATTTCAAAAATAATATTTATAGTACCTGGTGTTCTTATCAATCAGTAAAAGTACAGAGGGAGGAAAACCCTTTCTTCATTTACAATTGTCACTCCACTGCATATGCTGAGGTATCTATAACAGTTCCATGGCCAGTTCTAGCATGTAAAAAATAATGAGACATATACCAGGAACAAAAAGTAATGAACCCAGGACAAACTTGAGGATAAGCTTTAAACTTGCAAGGATTATTATGCTTCAAAATGGTGACACAGTAGCTATTGAGGCCTAGTCACAAAATCCATCTATTTACACTGACAGTTGTACATGCCCCTCTTATCTATAAATTGAGGATAATGATGCTGCCATGGAAAATGCATTTCAAAGACACTATGATAACTCAACATATCATTATGCTATTACATTTGGCTCACCGGCCTGATTACTGATATATGCAGTGTCAAAAACAGTTTTCTCATCCTGGTGATAAATGAAAAATGAAAAATAAATATATTGGTATTAACATTCTCTACCAGTTCTGAAGTTGTCACATTTAACTGAGTCAATATTTCATCATCAGACCTATTTAAATCCTATTATCAAACAAGTGACCAATGTTACAGAAACTGCTTTGTCCTTGCCTTTTAAGATTCTCTCATAAACAGGGCAATTAAATAGGCAGTTATTATTTTGGCCTTTTTTATGATATGTCTTACTGAAAGGAATGTATATTCCATTATTTTCTCAGTTTTATAAACATAAGATGTCTCCAAACTCTGTAGGTAAATTATCCTCATTATGAATGTGTCAGTTTTTTTAATCTGACTTGTTCTTCCTTCGTGCATGCTGTATTAGCCTCTTCTGGCATTGCTATAAAGAAATACCTGAGACTGGATAATTTATGAAGAAAAAAGGTTTAATTGTCTCACGATTCTGCAGGCTATACAGGAAGCATAGCAGCATTTGCTTCTGGGAAGGCCTCAGGAAGCTAACAATCATGGCGGAAGACAAAGGGGTAGCAGGCACATCACATGGCAAAAGCAAGGGCAAGAGAGAGAGAAATGCCACACACTTTTAGACAGAGATCTCATGAGAAGTCACTCACTACTCTGAGGACAGCACCAAGGAGATGGTGCTAAACCATTCATGAGAAATCCACCCCCACGTTCTAATCACCTCCCACTAGGCCACACCTCCAGTACTGGGGATTACAATTCAACAAGAGATTTGGGTAGGGACAATATCCAAAGTTTATTACATGCCTTATTTATGTTCTAATTCAGAGCCTCTCTTTATATGTTTCCCCAGTTTTGATCCCATACCTTAAGCAAGCCAGGTCCATTCGCATAGACTGTAGGTGAATTTTTTAGGAATACCTCAGTTTTTACACCCTACATACTCTGATGTTCAGCTTCTTTCTTTCTTCTGATATGCCATTGATATTTTTCTTGGGGATGATCATGATATTTTTGTCTTCTTGCATGATTTAGACTTGTGAACTAATCTTGGTTTTCCCAGATTTTTTTTTCAGTATTCTAAAAAAAAAAAAAAAAAAAAAAAATTAGCTCTCCCTTCCTTTGGTAAATTTCCCTTTCTTAACTTTAAATA
Organism: Hylobates moloch; assembly: GCF_009828535.3. Taxonomy (NCBI): domain Eukaryota; kingdom Metazoa; phylum Chordata; class Mammalia; order Primates; family Hylobatidae; genus Hylobates; species Hylobates moloch. The sequence continues at coordinate 52,029,337 of NW_026652278.1, forward strand.
TTAGAATGTAAGCTATAGACACCATTTGTTCAGCACCCTTTACCATGACCATAGAGGATGATGAAAAAGTCCAAAGTACTCTTTTCTTTGCCTAGGAAGTTCCTTCCCTCTATATTTGCATACACAAACCCGTCATATTCTTCAAGCACAGTTGTTTGTCTCCAACCACAGAACCACTGTGATGGTGATCCTAGCATAACACTAACCAATCAACACTCTGCCCAGACTAAAATGTTATGCAAAGCTTTCAGACCAAGTACAAACTCTTGAACATGGCTAATCAGCTCTTCATGTTCTACCTCCTGTATATCTTACCAGTTGATGATAAGTTATTAGGGCTTGAAGCAGTAGTACTCTTTATGCAATTGCCTGAATGGTTACCTTCTTTTATATTTTTGTGTTTTTGCCAGTAATTCAAAGACATAACAAAGGTTTTTTTAGAACTACTATTTATTAGTTGAAGGCTCTATGCTTGGGAAATTGTGCTTGGTGCTGGGGATAAAAATGATCAACTGATAAGACAAAAATTCTCCTCCAGAGGAAGAAGCCACCTTTGTGTTATGATGCATCATGCCCAAAACAAATCATAAAGAATGGGTAAAATTTTGATAAATAGACAAGGGAGAAAGGTCATTCCTAGGGGGATACAAAATAGCATTCAGATTTCAGAATTTCTGATTCAATTGTTCTAGGATTGGTTGAGGTCTAAGAATTTGCATCTCTAACAAGTGATTGGGTGATGTGGATGTGCTGGTTGGAGAAGACCATGGGTTTCAAGGAGAAAACATAGAGTCACCATGGTTGAACTTAGAATAATGTAGCAGTCAACAGGCAGTAGTCTTTAAGTAAACAGTAAAGAAACAGACCATAAATAACCCAAGTAATAGAAAACAGAGCTGAAAGGAAAGAAGGCACAACTTTCCCTTCACCAGCCTTGTAAACTAGATTCCATATTGGATAAAATCTATTTGAATTTATATTTTTTACCATAATTTTTTAAAGAAGACTCATGGTATGTGGGAATTTTTAAAAAATACGTATGTTTAGTTTATAGTTTTTTAATAGAGAAACGTAATGCTCATTTAGAATAATAATGTGAATATTTTTAACTTTTAAAGCAGAAAACCATTATTATGGCAAACTTCTTTATTTTAAGGGTAGAAAAATAAAGGTCAATATATTTACATTATTAGATGAAATCACTTTGGTATATAAAGATAAAATTTAAGATTTAAGGTTTATTTACACTCACACCAATGTTGTAAAAGCATTCCTATTTCTTCACATCCTCTCCAGCATCTGTTGTTTCCTGACTTTTTAGTGATCCTCATTGTAACTGGCGTGAGATGTATCTCATTGCGGTTTTGATTTGCATTTCTCTAATGACCAGTGATGATGAGCTTTTTTTCATATGTTTGTTGGCTACATAAATGTCTTCTTTTAAGAAGTGTCTGTTTATATCCTTCACCCACTTTTTGATGGGGTCGTTTGTTTTTTCTTGTAAATTTAAGTTCCTTGTAGATTCTGGAGAAATAAGAAAGCTTTTACACTGTTGGTGGGAATGTAAATTAGTTCAAACATTGTGGAAGACAGTGTGGTGATTCCTCAATGATCTAGAAACAGAAATACTATTTGACCCAGCAATCTCATTACTGGGTATATGCCCATAGAATTATAAATCATTCTACTCTAAAGACACACACACACATATGTTTATTGCAGCACTATTCACAATAGCAAAGCCTTGGAACCAACCTAATGTCCATCAATGATAGACTGGATAAAGAAAATGTGGCACATATACATAATGGAATACTCTACAGCCATAAAAAAGGATAAGTTCATGTTCTTTGCAGGGACATGGATGAAGCTAGAAACCATCATTCTCAGAAAACTAACACAGGAACAGACAACCAAACATCACATGTTCTCATAAGTGAGAGTTGAACAGTGAGAACACATGGACACAGGAAGGGGAACATCACACACTGGGGCCTGTCTGGGGGTGGGGGACTAGGGGAGAGATAGCATTAGGAGAAATACCTAATGTAGATGATGGGTTTATGGGTGCACCCATCAACCACCATGGCACATACATACCTATGTAACAAACCTGCACATTCTGCACATGCATCCCAGAACTTAAAGTATATATATAAACATATATATATATATGTTTTGTTCATATATATATGAACTATATATATATTCATATGTATAGTTTATATATATATATGTTTTTATAGATATATATTTTTCCTCCTGGTCCAGTATGAATTTGAGTATAAGATTGTTTACAAACTCTTTATAATTTTACCTGATGCTACTGGTTGAAGCTGAGACTCCTATTATTTCTACACATTTTTAATCTACCTACTTAAAACTCGAAGTTGCTATTTACTCATTTTCTTCTCTTCTAAAACTATTGACAAACTTGGTTTTTGCACACTTTTAAGTTCAGCTGTCAGTATTATTAGGACCACTACTTATGCTCAAATAAAGGACACAAAATGTAAACTATGAAATATTATATTATAAATAACTGTAGAAAGTTGACTTCTTTTTGTTCTCGTAAAGCAAATTGCCAGTGTACAAACAGATTCATTATTTAGTGATTTGCTAGTTATATCATATCCATCCTTCTATAGTATCATGAATGAGTGCCTACTGAAAATTGAGGCAGGTGTAATTTTTTTAAATGTCATTCTTTAATCTTTGATTCAAAAAAGAAATAATATCTCTTGGCAAATTTCCACTTAACTCTGAAGTACATAGAGGTTTTAATTCCTTTGAGACATAAAATCAATATAAACTGACCTGGAAAAATGAGAGAAACTCCTAAAAAGTAGTGGTAAGATTTAGTATAGCGCTTCAGTTAGAAAGTATCCAAGATGCTGTGGAACCAATATTCAACTTGTAGAGACATGAATGCTTAAATATTACAATGAAGTCAACTTTGCAAAGCACATACAATATAATATATGAAAACTTCAATGACTTAATATTTGAATTATTTAAGAAATACTGATTTATTAAAACAGTGGTTCTCCAAAATCTTCATTACCAATATATACTGGATATTTTGTTTGCTTTCCAGATTCACTCTGCACCCTTCTTTATAATCCTCTGTACCCCAACAGACAAACTGAACTATATCAGTGGACTCTCTTGCCTCATGACCTTAATTAAAATAAAGAGAGTCACTTTCAGGAGATGGACATTAGTCAGAGAGTGAGGGTGGAATATTTATTTTCAAAATTCCTTCCCTGCTGATTTGCTATTTCTCTATCAAGTTTCTGCTCATGACAGGAGGCCATTTCCATACAGTTGTCCTCTGTGGATCCTGAAAATTACTCTTGTCCACATCCCAAATTGTCATAAGTGCTTCCAGTATTGGTAGAACTTGTAGAGTTATATTCTGTGGTGTTCCCAAATAAGATGTTAGTTAATTCTATTCTAGCTGCTTGAGGGTGATGTTACCTACTAGAACATTGCTACTTCAACCATCCTCAACATCCTATAATAAAACCAATTCATAATAACATAAATACTAATTACATTAACACTATAACGTAAACACAATAACATAAATACTAACAGTAACATTTTGTATCAATATAAATATTTAATAAATAATAAAACATGAGTATGAAATTAACATATGACCTCAGATTACTAAATAACTACCTGTGAATTTAAAAAATACCCACATACTTAAAGTATGATTGCTTTGACATTATGTTACAACAAATTCACAGGTAGCAAACTACTAGTGAAGTTTTATTCCTTAAAAATTTTAAAACAATTTTGTGTATATCCATGTTAATGAAGGGTTAATATAGTTACTAATGATTACAGTTTAAAAATACTGTTGCTGAAAATATATATCTCTACACACTATAGGAATAAGCAATTATCCATACAAGGTAAACATAGTTAATAAATATTACCTAATAATTATTTGTAATTTTGTAAAACAGAAGACAGCAATTGAAAACCACAATCAGTTCAAATTTTATGATACAGTGAAAACACATTACTGAAGTCACAATTGCAGGAGGTGCAAACATAATCACGAGTAGAAATTTATCATTTTTTAGCAATCAGATTTCTTACTAAAGTGTCACAAGAATTCTGATAAGATAGAAAATATAATTTGTTCATATCATATTTTAATTATTCTTATTGATTCATTTACTAAGTTTCCAGTAAATAGCTTTGAAACATATGTTTAAATGAAATTCTATAGTAGTACATATTAGTCATTAGAATCTAGACATATGGGTTAATGTTACATATTTTCAAGAATTATTCCAGGTGATTTTCACATACTACCCATTGAAAAAAATTATCATACTTTTAATTTGACAATGTAATAAACAAAGTATTTTTATGAGATTTTCAAAATAATAGGTTTTCATTACATGTGCAGCATTAGTGTTATGTATTATTTTTATAAAAAGTTAGTTTCACACTTAATATGAGAATCAGTATTTGTATTTGACATATGTATAGATATTTTTAAAAACACAGCTGCTCCAGAAAAACTCTTAATATTCTTAGCAAAATCTACTCATTTTGAATTAAAATAGTAAAATTTGCCTGAATGGTTAGACAAAAATACAGTCAAAGACCATATTGTAAAGTCATTTTAGCATCTACAAAGTATTGTGCCTGCATGTGCACACAGAGACACACACATATAATAACCTCCCTGCATATACACGAGGCACAGCAATTTAAAATTGAGACAGCTGAAGGCAGAATTTTAAGGAAACTCAAAAGGCAATGTTCCTTTCAAGATGAACTCAGAGCAGAGTGTCTGACAATTGTGGCAATGTAGGGAGTACTGACTCTCACAAAGATTTTAAGAACTAAGATTATCCTGTGCACCCATATTTTTTCCTTCTCAAGGCAAAGTAGCAACTACTTCATGAGAGTAGCAAGTACTTCATGAAATGTGCTACAGGAGGGGATCTTATTAGGACATACAGTTCCGTAAGTAACAACCACACTTTATTCAGTGAGAATCCTGATACTGTTTTGTCTAATTAACTTGTCTCATCATTTCATACTCCAAGTACTAGATAAACCCCAGACTCTAGTTGCCCAGGCCAAACCCCCAAATCTAAATCTGTATACTGCATGGCTAAGGCTGGGGATGGGGATAGGGGTAGGAGATACTCAGTTTTCACCATTCCTCTCTGTTCTAAATAACCACTCTCCCCACTCCCAGAAACACTATGTCTTTCAAATGACCACCATTCATTTGCATTTGATGTCTTTAGCTCTCTGTGACAGTGGTTTTTCATGAGGCCACGTTTCAGCTGATCGATCAATTTACAGGGTGAGATGCACTGGATGTCTTGAATGGCTGACATCTTCTTGCCTCCATGATGGTCTTGGGGCCTCCCTTCCCCATAGAGTCTCTCTCCAAATTGTATCTTCAGTAGAATATCCAGATTTCTTTCATGGTGGTTTAGGGCTCCCCATAGTGCAAAGGTGGAAGCCGCCACATTGTCTTTTGTCTTAGGCAGAGAATTGGGACAGTATTGCTCTCCCCATATCCTAATAGCTCAAACAAGTCACAGGCCCAGGCTAGATACAAGGGAGGTGAATTATTAGGTTGTGAATGTCAAGAGATGTGATCACTGGGAGCCATCAGGGTAACAGACTTCCAAACACACTACCAATCTGTCTAGTTAGCTAGATTTACCAAGTTCTACAAATGAACCCTAAATTTAAAAATATTTTGGTTTCACACACTCATTCTAACAGTGTCAATGGAAATACAAGAAACACAGTGTCATTGTGCAAACAAATGGCCATTCAGTGCTGTCCTCCATTAATGAATTTGAGAGTGCTCATAGAGGAGGGAGTAGATACTAACTTTCCTGCCCGAGTTCATTTCCAATTCTATTTCAAGATTAGACTCCAACAAGACTATTAATATTTAATAATACTCCAAACATAACTTTATGGTGCTGAATTGACACACTCTTCTTAATATAAAGGGACCCAGATTTACAGTGATGGTCAAGAAATGAGATTTATAATCTCAAAATATATGTAAAAATTAGGATCACTGCTACATAGTAATTTACTAAAATAGTTACCAGTGAAATAAATGAATAAAGTGATAAAAATAATTAGATAGGGGGTCCTTGAATTTGTTTAACTAAATGATGTGATGTAGAATCTTGATAGAAATCAAACT